>NW_009952881.1:2115734-2152580 GCF_000747805.2 Chaetura pelagica | reverse complement strand
CCCTATATTAAATGCTAGGACTCCTCATAACTGTGTAAAGCATGGTTCCTGGCAGGCTTCTGATGCAATAGTAGCCTTTCCTGCACCTTGGACTTTGTGCTCATACCCACAATAAGGAGAATTTCTCCTTTATTTTGCCTTTTATGAGGCAGGAGTTTGACAGGGGACATCAAAGTTATGCCTTCAGCCTTTTTCCAGGTGTGGTGGCCACAGTAGCATGTCTACAGTAGGGGCTGCAATGTTTATGTACTCATGCATGAAAGCACATCCTTCAGTGCCTGGAAAAGAAGAGAAGAGTGTATTAAAAAGTCTTTGAATTTAAGCATTTTTTGGAGTTACTGCAGTGTGACCATTGTTGCTGCTTCTAGGCTGTTTTTGAGCTCCAGCCTGCACTTCTCTAGCTTGTCCTTTATTTTATTATTTTTATTATTTTTCTCAATCCCCCTCTTAACTTGTGAGAGCAGCTGAGCTGTCTTTTCCTGGGATTTAATGAATTAAAAATACTTCACTATTCAAATGTCTTGGGAGATTCAGTCCTGTTTCTGAAAGGGAGGTAGGCACTTAGTAGTATGAATCCCATTATGAATAAATGGGATTCAGAATTTCTCATGCATTTTTTTTTTTAATGGAAATTTACTCTCATGCTAGCATGTGGTCAAAAATAAAAGTGTCTCTGTGTTACTTGAATTTGTACTTAAAATCAGTTCTATAAGATCTTGGTTGCTAGTATTCCTTGCATTTTATGATGACTTACTTCTGAAGTGGGCAGAAATTATCTGGAGCTGCAACACTTCAGTCTTTCTCTTAGAATGTTTACAATAAAAATCTGATGCTGACAAGTATTGTGGAGTATATTTTTTCTCTTGCTGCGGATTAAACAATTGATTCTGAAAGATTAAAATGCCCCACCTGCCTTCTTGCACACTCCTGTTTTGCCGTGTCAAACAATATAAAATGAATACTGCACTTCCCTCTATCTAATTGAATAATTTACTGTAAATAGCTGTCATTTACTTTAGAGCAGTAGGGGATCATTAGCCAAATGGATGTGAGTAAGTCATGCCTTTAATGCGTTAGAGGGACCTAAAATGGAATCATCTAAATGGGACCATCAATACAGCATGCTGAATTAAGTCAGAGGCACTTAAAGCTTTAAGTCCTCTTTCTTGTAAATTACATGCTCCCTCGGCAGAAAGGTAATCAAGAACTTGCATAAAATATGGCATCTTTGTTTCAAAGCTTTATTTTTAATGAATAAAATAGTATCATTTAGATGACAGGATTGGTAGGTATAATTGTGTTTTGGATTTCCCTCATTTTAATTACCTCTCTTCCTTACTGATTGAAACCTTCTTGCTAGCAAGCAGCTACTTGTGCTGAATAATACTGGCTCTATTCCGTAAATACGTAAGATGAGCAGGTAATAAAATATCTGTTCTTGACTTTTATGGGTATATGACCTGATAATTATTTGCAGAAGTTGGTATTTTGTGGATGTAATTTTAGGTCCCAGTCAATCTTAACAATCTTAACTCCTAAATACACAATGGAGTTTTGGCTTATTTCAGCACTGAAGTCAGTGGCAGGGCTGTTGGGATGCTTTAAGTCTGTCCTTCTCATTGACTTCTCCTGGCTCCATCTAGTTCTTTCATTCAGTTCCCTGTTAGCCTGGAAAAGCTTGATCTTCAGTTAAAATCAGAAGCCAATTACTTTCAATTACTACCTAAGAGGGGGACACAAGACAGGTAGTAACTGTCTTGGTGTGTGATTTGATTAATTTTAATTAATTGTAGCTCTGGTGGTTTGTATTACTCACAAGAATGTTCCTTTTTGAAGTTTAGTGAGGTTCCTTTCAAACTCAACCATTCTGTGATTCTGTGGTACCAGCTTCTGAGTCACACTGACCTGGTGGGAACAAGTGGCACATGTTCTATGAAAAATAATTTTCGTTCTGGGTATTGACTTTGCTCTGTTTCATTCTAGTCTTTTAGGGATCCTAGGATGTTAAGGTCTCAACCTATTTTCCCACATCTATTCCCTCCTGAATTCCCCTTCTAGTCATCTCCTGTCAGTGGTCAAGCACTCAACATTTTCTTATGCACCAGACATTCCACACTCCCATGTATGAACTCTTCAATTCTTGGAATTAGAGTTGGGCAGATATTTTAAAATCAACTTGAAGTTCAAAGGCTGTATATAAACAAAAAAAGCCTCCCCTCCAGTAACATTATTGGAAATGCAATCTGTCACTGCACTAAAAAGAGTAGAAGAATTTGATACAGTTACTTCAGAATATGGAGAGATTAAATAACTTACTATGTAGCTGGGAGGAAATTGGTGCCAAACATTGTTGTGGAAAGCAGGGCGACTTCCTTATTTTCATTCCCTAACTGTAACCACTGCCCTGTGTTTCCTGTAACTGAGGTGGGTTTTTTTTCCTTCTTACTGAAATAAGTGGGTTGTTTTTTTGTGTTTTTTTTTTTCTAAAAAGGTAGATTCATCTTGTGCTTTGAAACTTTTCAGAATCTGCTTATGAACTGCTTTCACTTTTATTGGATGAGTCATGAGTCAAAAGCTCTGTCCTGCAGTTCCACTGTGAGTAATGCTTAGCATTTTCTTGGGTTCTCTTTTAGAAGACTATTAAATTAAAAGAAGAATCTGTTTTTTGATATCTTAATGGACAATTAGGTGGCTGAATCTCAGAACTGATTTACATTTATCACTGCAGGAATTTAAATTTTTTCCTCCAATTTAAGGATGTCACCTTTTTTCCTTGCATGTAAATGTTGCTGGTCATAGCTCTTCATCTTTCAATAAATAAAATAATTTCTGGTTTTGGGACAAACATTTGTTCTGTGTTTGGGGACAGTTTTTCACTGAGGTCTATATTGACAGTAGTTACCAAAGCTGCCCTCATTTACACAAGTTTCACATTACCTATGTGACATGAATGTCATAGTAATGAATGTAGATGGTATTTGGCTTTTGGGAATGCTGTTGTTTCACCTCAGCACTGACTGAGAGGGGTTATGGGCCATTCCCCTGAAACCTCTTTCCTGAGTCTTGTCCACATAAAGATGTATTTAAATTAAAATGTATATGTGCAGTCTCTAGTGATGGTGGGGGAGGCTGTCTCTCTGATTGCTCCAATGGCAGAGCCTTCCTTCTCTTGGATGCCAAGGCATTGGAACATCAGGAGACAGGCACTGGCAATACCTGGGAAGTTACTCAATGTGGCTGTCCCTGAAGTATTTGCTGGTATAACATAAGTGTAATTGACACAGGCAGTTTTTGGATCTGGCTGATATAAATCTTGGATTTTTAATGGCATCTGTAAGCTTAGGCACCTGGAAAATAATGAAACCCGTGTTTGCAAGTGGAATATGCACTGTCCCCATGAGGGGTAAGGGACATGTCTGCTTTCTTGTAGAGGCCAATTATTTGTTTTGGTTGCACTGGCAATATTGGGAAATGACGGGTATTTGGACATGAGCAGACTTTTTGGAGGCTGATCATGAAAAATAGAGATGTATGAAACCCTTAATATGAAATGCTCTCTGTAGAGGTAGTAGATGGGAAAATGCTGGTATTTTAATAGTGAAATGAGCTTTCTGGAGAGCTTTGGAGTTTACTTGTTTACTCTTGTCCTGTTCTTGCATATGGGGAAGAGTCTGCTCTGCAGCCCATGTATCACAGGTAAAAGAGAAACAAGAGTGAAGTTTCAGGACAATGGATCGCTCTGTGACCTCTGCTATGTTTGGGTGTGTTTACACGTGAAACAGTCAATGCCAGATTTCTGGCAATGGAAGTTCATGGAGAATTTTCACACTTAAAAATGTATTGGTCTTAATCTCATGTGCCTGAAGGGTTGGTAGTGCATGGGCTAGCATTGGAAGGGATTGAACAGGCTGCTTTCTACCTGCAAATCTGTGTATCTTTGTTTGACTTTCAGTGAAGTATTAAAAAGCAAGTTCTGTGACACAGACATAAATAACTTCAAGGCTCAAGCCAAAATTGTTAAGAAAAAACCCACAAAAAAATGCAACAGCGTCACAGTTCTGCTTTTCTATAAGGAGGAAAAATGAAGTCTGGAATCTGAGCACTCCTAAGCCTAATGATTAGGAATTAATTGAATTTCCCTGCTAGTAGGAAAGCTTGACTCGAGGACTTTTACTTTTCTGGTGTATGTGTTTCTACTCGTGCCATCACAAACTATTAAAAACACATCATAATAATGAGGAATATTTATTAAAATATTTGCCCTCTTCTGCTATGAGACTTGTACTGTTTAAAGGATAATTTTTCTCTTCTTTCAATATCACTTCTTCAGAAAATCATGAGAACAAATAATTCAGTTGTCCTGGAACAAACTGTGAGGCAGATCAATGTGTCCTCAAAACCTCTGTGCCAGTTCCTTTGCATAACAGGTTACTGAACAATCAGTTACTGTAGTTCAGCTGAAAGATATGAAGTTTCTGGACTCCAGTAACTTGTTATGCATCTGGGAGTTCTCAATGAGAAGGAAGACACAGGCCATAACCTGAATACCTTCCAAATTCCGGCCCCTACTTAACTACAGTATTTCTTGGAATGGTAACATGTAACACAGAGTTAGGATGTATATTACTCAATATAAGCTGATGGAGGAGGATGCTCTATTGACTTTAAAGCAGAGCTGGTTTTCTAGCAAAAGAAAAAACCTAAAAGGCCTAGCACAAATCCCTCTTTGCTCTACACTAATATTTTTGTCCCAGTACTGAATTTAACTGGCAAACCCTGATGCTCTTTCTTTCTCTTTTTTACTCAATCCTTAATGATGCAGATCTTTCACTGTTGGACACATTTCTGGCAAAGGGCATCCAATTTTTTTGTGTCTGAATCAGTAATGTTATAAACTCTCAGGTGCAACATAGTTCTTCAGATGTACATCCATCTACATCCAAACTTCACTTGATAACAAACAATGCTCCTCTCCTTGTGTCTCTGTTATTTTGTTACCTGTGCCCTCTTCCTTGGCCCTTATATACTAAAGCTTCAGACTATGAATTGTGGGAAGGCAGGGGAAAAAACATTTTACAAAACCAACCAGACAAACTATAAAACCTGATGAAAACTCTGCCATTACATGAGATAATACCATTTAATTTTTTTTCTCTTGGCTTTTTGGAGCTCCACAGCCTGAAGCTCTGGAGTGCTCTTGACACAAAGACTGAGAGCAGCACAATGACTTGAAGAAGGCTTTGCATTTTCTGCTCCAAACTGCTCTCAGGACACAATGTGATCTCTGGTGTAAATCTATTCTTGTGTACAGGCTGCAAAGTCCCCCTGAGCCTCTAGGTTCCTTAAGGATCTCCAGATGTGCTCTGGTCATGTTACACCTGCCCCTGAGACACTGAAGATGGGAATGATCCTACACAGCAGCTCTGCCTGTAGTCCTGCTGGGGATTCCCTAACTGAATAGTTATCATAGTTTTTTGGCTCTTTCACATTGTTTTGTGTGAAGGACAGAGGGGGAAGAAAATGTCTTGAGGATTGGATACTGTTGGCAGTGGCACAAAAATATAAATCCACTATATTCTCCTTAAAAAGAGAAAAAACCCACTGCTGCTTTATTACGTGACCTTTATGCAGAATTATAATGACTAGGCAACATAGTTTTGATGACAGGCTGTCTGGAGGTGTTAATTTGAGTTATTAAAGGAAAAGAAGTAAGAAATAGGAACAACACTCAAATGTTGCTGTAGCCTGAATGTCCATATTATTTTTGGGTAAGTAATTTCACAAACATACTCTTATTTTATTTCAGTTGGTAGGAAGAAGCTTGTGTTTATATACTGGATTTGATTTCTCTATCTGGGACAGACATGCTTAGAGGTTGAGGCTGCAAGTTGCATTGAGATGGTCTAGTGGAGGAGAATCACTGTTCAGAGAGCTGGGATCCTCAAAAGTACACAGCTCAACCACACTTGCTTTACATGTTCCTTGGTGTCTGCTGGTTCACCTCACGTGCGTGTCACTACTTTTGATTTTTGTTATATTCTATCGAGATACCTTATTTGCAGGCAATAATATGACATCTCTTCTTTATCATCTTCCATTTTAGCTTTCTACAGCTCTTTGATAAACTTCTCTTTCTTTTCCCCAGTACGTAGAAGGAATGGGGGGAAATTATGATAAAACTGTGATAGAAGCAACACATTTATTGTTAATTGAAATAGAGAAGTTGCTCAGTGACTAGAGAGCTATTATTGGCCATTTGTGTTAACTTTTAGGTAAATGTGTATTTATCTCCATTAGTCTAGAGCTGGTTTTAGGGTTTTTGGATTTATGACAAAAAAGAGCAACTGGATATTAACTCTGTAAAATGAAAAACTTGATGGCTGCTGGCAAACATTGTGAAAATACTACCACTATTAACCATTTCATGCCTTGTGAAACTTCCAATAAAGACTTAGCTAGTGTGGGTTGTAACCTGAATTAATAATATTGTTTTGCTCATCTCTGTTTTTTTTTCTGTTGTTGTTTAGAGTACTATCAAAGTAAGTAAAAATCTCTTTCAGACTGCATGTCTGACTAACTGGAATGGATTTGAAGTAAGATTAAATCCTTTCATTATAGAAATTGAATTGTGTACGGAGATGTGCAAAGATATTATTGTCATCTTTCTTTACAGCAAGTGAGTAATTTGTGTAGGTTCTTATTCTTTTCTCTGCATTGAAGTTATTCAATATAAGTTTATCCTCTCTATGTACTGATTTGCAGTACTAAATATTGGAATATTTGGTTTAAATTTGTACTTGTCATGTTTAACTTTGGGTAAATCACTTAATTGCTGCTTCTGTATTTCCTGCCTGGATGTGGGGAGATTATTTCCTTTTCAAGTGTGTTCTGGATTTTTTTATTTTATTTTTTTTTGCTGTTGTTATTTTTAGGGGGAATAATGAATCTTACCTGTAATTTCATTACACCTCACATTAACAAATAACAATAAACCAGTGATAGTCTGTAGGCATTTCTTGTGAGTAGCATAGTCTACACTTGTACAGGCTTGTATAAGGCATAAGAATTTCCTCCCAATTTTCTTTATGCCCTACAGAATGGCTAGTTGAAATAACAGCACAAGGAGACAGGGAAAATGCAAACTTCCACCTCCTTTTAAGGAGATGAGATTAAATTCTTTAGTCTGGATGTTGTTTGCATGTGGCTATGGTGTTGAGGGTAAATCAGAAAAAAGCAGGGCAATTTTCACTTCGGTACATTTAGGGCCAAACAACACAGACCTCTGACCTCTCATACAGATACTGGGGGAAGTGTGGAGGAGCTCCCAACGTGGCCTCAACTGCCCTTATTTTCAGGGAGACCTGGGAGGCTGAGGTGGTGCTGGCAGTGGTTTCCTCATGGTCCCCTTCACGGTGGCTGTAGGATCCATGTGATCCCCCTCATGGTGGCTGCAGACCCCTCCCCAGCTGGGCCCTGAGGCCACTGCCCTGGGGGAGCTGGGCTGGCACTGGACCGGGCTGCTGGGATTATCCTGGGATTATGGAGTTGACTGGAACCAGTTCCAACTGGTGTGTGGCAGCTCGGGCTGACCTCCCACGGGGTGGTGGGGGGTGCAGCTCTCATACCCACACCCATTAAGTACTGGTTTTACAGCTGGCGTGTTGCACACTGTTGCTTTATATCTAGTCTAAAGATTGGGGGAAGAAAAGTACAAGCAAAACTGGTCAGGTGGTGGAAGGTGCTCACTGGTCTGATGGCAGCTGGGCACCTCTGAAGAGAAGAAGCCCTTGCACCACGTAGGCTTCACCCAGGCCAGTGCAGCCACAGTTGAGCAAGATCCACAGTGAAGAGTGCTGGTCTGCAAACTGTGTGGTTAAAGCCTGTGTATCTGTTTCTGGTCAGAAATGCTTTTGAAAGCCGGAGCCCATGGGCAGGCACTGGGATGACCCTGCTGTGAGTTTTTTTAATGGAGACCTGTGTTGGCAAACATGATGTCCAACTGGAGTTTTGGTTTAAGAAGGGACAGGGAAAGCACTCTGCAGTCTGTCAGAAAGCAAGGGAAGTGTAAATACAGAGGAGTTGTGCGTCTCAGCATTTTATGGTAGCAAGTTGGATGAATACTGCTCTGAGAACCAATAAACATTTTTATACAGTGATTATTCTGCCTCACATGAAAGATAAATTATAGTCTGGAGTGCACTAACTTGCCACCTATTATTCAGTTCCTGAACCTCAATAGCAAATTCTTCTCCAGAGGAATTGCCTCTAAAATGCTAATTGTTAGAAATGTGATCACTAATCAGTTTGTTCCCATAATACTGCTATCTATGTAAATTGGTATGCCCCTTCCAGAAGGGGGGATTTTAAAGACTTACAGTGGTAAGATTAAAAAAACACAGGATGCCAACTAAGTGATTAGCCCAGTGGCTTTTTGCCAAAAAATATTTTGAGGGGTGGGAAAAGAAATCTTAAAAATCTGTTTCGCCCTTCTCTGTCTCCTTATTTTAGATATTTTAATGTAGTCCACATTTATGTAAATTCCATATTTTTAGAGATTTTATATTTAAATGGGAAAGTTTGCTAAAGAACCATTGTAAGTAAACTCATGCCTTAGCATAAGGACTGACTGTAGTGCATGCCATAATAGATCTCTTCCATTCCTAATTTCTGTGGTTTTATATATACTTTGTCATGGAGAAAAAAAGTACAGTAAGGCTGAGATGAGAAAAATCCAGAACTGAAAAGTAGTAGCACTACTCAGCAGTGTATTTTGATGATGGGTTCTGCAAGAGTAGCTACCATGAATGACTGCAGTAGCTAGCACCTGTTCCCACCTCTCCCTCTTCCAGTTTTGATTTTGCATTGCAGGAGTGTGGTACATACAGCTGCTTCTAGGATCCTATGCTAATACAACCCATTTTAATGCATAATTGGAAGGACTTTTCATTCTTTCTTGAGCCTTGCTTTATAGCTCCTTAGATTTCTGATACCCAGTTTAATTCTGAGTTGGCTCTTACTATTGTAATCAGTTAATGTCTATATAAGCCCATCATAATGCAAAATGACAGTCACAGAATCATTGTGGTTGGAAAGGACCTCTGAGATCATGGAGTCCAACTATCAATACAAAAAAACCCCAAACAATCCCACCCCCCCCAATGAAACCAACAAAACAACAACAAAAAACCCACAACCCCAAAAAAACCCCCAACACCAACCAACAAAAAAACCCCACCCACAGCCTTGGCTACTAGAGCTTGCCCTGAAGTGCCATATCTACACTCTACTCGAATACCTCCAGGGATGGTGACTCCACCATCTCCCTGAGCAGGCTGTTCCAGTGCCTGACTGCTCTTTCAGTATAGAAGTTCTTCATATCCAATCTAAACCTCCCCTGCTGCAACTTCAGACCATTTCCACTAGTCCTATAATTATTCACTTGGGAGAAGAGGTCCAAACCCACCTCTGTACAGCCTCCTTTCATGTAGTCATAGAGGGCAATGAAGTCCCCCTTCACCCTCCTTTTCTTCAGACTAAACAATCCCAGTTTTCTCACCACTCCTCATATGACACGTTCTCTAGACCCTTCACCAGCTTGGTTGCTCTCCTCTGGACACACTCCAGCACCTCAATGTCCTTCTGATAGTGAGGGACCCAGGACTGAAGGCAGTATTTGAGGTGCAGCCTCACCAGTGTTGAGTACAGGGGGAGAATTGCTTCCCTACTCCTCCTGGCCACACTATTTCTAATGCAGGCCAGGATGCTGTTGGCCTTCTTGGCCACCTGGGCACACTGCTGGCTTAGGTTTAGCCAGCTGTCAACCTGCACCTCCAGGTCCTCTTCTGCCAGGCAACTTTCCAGTCAATCTTCCCCCATAGCATTGCATGAGGTTGTTGTGACCAAAATGCAGTATTGGGCACTTGGCCTTATTGAGCCTCAAACAATTGGCCTTGGTCCATCAATCCAGCCTGTCCAGGTCCCTCTGCAGAGTCTTCCTACCCTCAAGAAAGTCAACACTCCCACCCAATTTGGTATAGTCTGCAAACTTACTGAGGGTGCACTCAATCCCCTCATCCAGATCATGAATAAAGATATTAAACAAGACTGACCCCAAAATTGAGCTCTGGGGAACACCACTGGTGACCAGTCACCAGCTAGATTTGACACTGGGATCCTGAGACCTCAAATGGTTAGTGTGAAGAGCTTGTGATGGACCAGGCATATTGCTGAAGGACAGTGTATGTATTTACTTCCTGACCTATCACACGCATGTTGTCAGAATTTTGCTCTTAATTTGATTTGTGGCATTCCATTAACAGTTATTCTGTGTACCAGGAGGATAATAACTAATGATTCCCAGACTCCCGGAACTGCAAAATAAGGACAAGCACTGTTTGGCAGAACAGAGATTGTACTTTACTATAGACAGGAACTGTTCATATTAATCAAATGATATCCAGTCTGATACGACTTTTAGCTAATGACTTCTTATTATTAGGCAAACTGTATAACTTATTGGTGACACACTCTTCTAATTCTTGTGACTGTTAATAATCAAAGGGTAGAGACATGGATTTATGTCTTTCAGAAAGAGAAATTATGCTCTTGATTGACCTTATTTTAAGATGTTCTTAGTGTTGAAATTATGATGTTAAAGGTTAGAGATGGAGTGGTTAAAGTTCATGGATTTGCTCTTTGATTTAAGCCTTTACAAAGGTGGACATGCATGCAGTTAATGAGCTAAAAAATGTGAATTTAATTGTGTGAGTTTCAGGGCTTAATTATTTGGGACATCATTTTATGATGGCAAACTTCCTCAAGGCAATCAGTAGTAGGAGTAAATGAGTTACACTTGTTTTACCTGAAGTATGTGCTGTTTCTGTACTATTGTACACGGAGGTGTTTCTGACAGAATACCTGACTCCTAAAACCCTCCTAATTTCTAACTTGTTAAATATAAGCTAACATGTTGAATGATGTAGAATAAATTAAAATTGGAAGATTTTATAAGATGTGATTTGTTTTCTCAACAGAAATAATGCATTTTGTAGGATGCTAAAGAGCCATGTTTCACTGTAGAAGCTGCTCTCCAGGGTGAAACAGACTGAGCAAGAGGAAACTCCCAGCAGGGAGCTCCTTTAAGGCAGGAGTCATCTGCAGTTGTGAACCAGCGGTTTGGGAGTTCCCAGCTGCATCTTTGTGCTGACAAGACATTACTTGCAAAACTTTCACAGGTGCTGCCAAGCCCTGTGTACATTAGGATGATATTCCTCCTCCTTTAACTTGAGTGAGCTAGTTTGACTTTTTTATTGAAGTTGTCTTTAGTTCTGTGTGTCACTTGCCACCATCAGGTCCTGGTGCTTATATATGTTACCTTCTCCTGATGGTGTGGGTTTTTTTTGACTGTGAAGGTCACATCCTCTGTTAACACTACTTTTTCTGTAAGCAATGCTTACATGTTGTTTCAGGTGTGATGCTTTGTTTTCTTCTTGTGTAGTTGTTCCATGAAAGAAGCTTGTGGCTGATTGTCTTCCATGGGAATGGAATGTGGCTCGTGGTCTGCTTATCTACATTTCTCTAGAAAATGTGAGAAATTGCATTAAAATCTAATTCAGTGTTGACATGAGAAAGAAGAAGGAACAAGGAGGGACTGCTGCCTTGAACACATCTAATTCCATGTGCACACACTGCTACCTACTAGGAGAAACTGATTATACATGTTTATATTTGTGCTGCAAGCCTATGTACAGAAAGTTATGTGAAATCCTACATAAGGTATAAATAGATTGGCCTTCTAAAAGGACAAAAATAACAATTTTATTATTTCAGCATAAGCATCACTTGGGCTTGTACCAAAATGTCCAGTATTGTGAACTACATGTAGTGTTATTTTTTGGTACAAGTTTCCTTGGTCTGCACCTCTGACCAGCTGTGGGTTGTCCTGGGAGAACAGTTGGTCCTCTGGCTGACTACCAGGTGCTTGAGGAGGACATTTTCTCAGGTTGTCAACATTAACTTGGGCTTGAAGATTTCATCTAATGTATGACTGTAGTCTTGAGACAGACTGTTTGGTTTAAGTATGGGTGTGAGACATTTTGTTATTGTCCCTGGAGAATAAATGACCTGTAAGTAGGAGCTGATCATGTTTTTAAAGGCTCTCAGCCATAGTATAAATGTATGTTTTGTGGGAAGACAGAGTATAAAATGCTGCTTTTTAAATTAGGTTTCTAATTTATAGGGAACAATGACATGCAATAATCTAGTTTATGTCTGTGTACATTATGTTACCGATCACAAGTAATGGAGTACAACAGATGCTTTGATTTGTATGTGTAGAAATTTTTAGTGAGCTGAGCTACTGGTGAAATAGCTTGCCAGAGGGAAGCTGTTGGTTGATTTTGTGTTTTGTAACAAAAGAAGGTAAATCCTGTGCCTGACATTGAGCAGGAGATAACTGGCATCCTTTAAGTCTGTACTTCTGCAGGCTGAAAGACTATTTTCTTGGTCCTTTTCATGATAGGGTTTTGCAGAGAAAACTTCATCTTGGAGATGAGGATTTTATACACGTGTTCATCTTTGATTAAAAGTATCTTTTCCAAATGAAGTTAGTGATAAATGGTTATTTCCAGAAAACCTGATTATAAGATTATTTTTATATGGTAATCTTGAATGTCTTTTGACAAAGAGACAAAATATTTCTGCTAGTAAAAAGAAATGAAGATAGATGATTATTCTAGTTAGCGAAGTCTGTGCATCATATGCTAAATGGTTTTTAAAAAAACTAACAGTAAGCTTGTTTCTCAAGTTTGGGTGTGTCATGGAAGCAGAAAGATACATACTAATGTTTTCATGCTTGGGCACATGAATTTTCAGGCACAATCTATAAAATACCTGTTCTCTTTTAAAATCAGAATTCAGCAACACTGAAATGACTTAATTTTTAGAAACTATTTTTTAAACAGATCATTCTCCCATATTTTAATATACTCCTTCATTAGATGCATGGACTAAGAAGATTCAGTTTGGTATTTCCAGGAAAATTTGGGGGGTAGGGAAAACCACAGGATGACACCATTACCAAAGCAATCAGGTGTTAATAGTGGACAGAGCATGTGAATATATTACTCTGCTTGTAAGAGTTTTATGTGCTCAGGACAGTGTTTGTGGGATCTTGGGGAAAAAAAAGCAAACAAGGACATGCATTAGCAATGAGATCAGTTTGCTAGAAAAGATGCTGAGGACCACGCTGTGTCAATTAAGAGCAATTTGGAGTGGAAGTATCTTAAATGCTGGCTGAATCAGCTTGCAGCATGTGGCCAATAACCAAATGGCAGAATTTCACAAGTAGTTACATCAAACACATTCTGCCCCAGTTGGTGACACAAACAGCATTCATTTCCTGTGTGAAGTATTTTCTCCTAGATTGAGATCCATTGATCCCAGGTTTTTTCCTCTCATCTAAGAAAGCATAATTTTCCCATTGTTCCTGTTTACTCCTCCAAATTCATTCATCTCTTTCTCGTTTTTCTTGAGTCACACATTAACATTTTCCTTTAAGTATTTGGCTTTAGTTTTCCTTAAACCATGTGAGTGAGTGAGAATGGCTTCAGCTTTTTTGTTGAATAAATCTTCTCTGGCTTTTGTTGAGAATATTCACTGATATATAATAGGTAGTATCCTAATGTAAGGTGAGGATAATTAAAAGAAGAAGGGGGAGATGGCACTGCTCCTTTTTGTGAAAATTATTAGGCTGTCTCTCTTGCCTCCTTATTATAGCAGTGTAGTGTTTGGATGTGTCTCTCCGTCACCAGGTATAAAGGAAAACCATGTAGGACAAAGATGTGTACAATGTTTCAAACTGATAGAAAAATGAAACTGTTTAACTGGGAGGAATTCAATACTTCAGTAACTCAGACATCAATGGCCTTTCTGTAATGTAGTACTAAATGATCCTGAAAACATATGAGCATACACTTGCTTTCTCTTGTAATCTTTCTGACAATAATTTGAAGAATTACTATCATACTAAATCCATTTACTCTGAAGTTCAAGTTCATTCAAAATAAAGGTGGCTGAATAGTAACTTGATATTAGCTCAGAAATATTCTTCCCAGATGGCTCTGACCTGTGCAGTAGTCTGGGAAGTTCAGATATGTGCAAACTCATTGGGTTTGTAAACCTATGTTGCTTATGGAATGTACTTAATGCCCTTGGTTATCTGCTGGAGTTGTGTGGTAGCCTGAGGAAAATAAGCTTTTTGAATTGTTTTTAAAGAGAGCTTGCCATGCCATCCTGGACTGAAGAGGCTTGAGTTTACCCAGGTTTACTCAATAACTGTTTGTTTTCTCTCTAGGTTCCAGCCTATGGAGAAGTGCACATAAGAATAGGATAAATATGGCTTGCAAGAGTGAGGACCACTTAGATTCCCTTCCATTACCTGTTCAGCGGTGAGTGGAGCACCCTGTCATCCAGACTTGAATGATTAAATGCCTCTAAGGCTACTGCTGCACTTTTCTTTGAGGAACAAAAGATGCTTAACAACTTACATTTAAACTCAGTTTTAGGTAAAATTAATACAAAATGTTGAGAGTTAATGTGGGAATCTGGAATGCATTTCTCCAGGCATTTGCAAATGTGTAGGCCTGCAACCTGGTAAATCATTACAGCGAATACGCAGTCGTGCAGTTAAATGGATGAATGTATTTGCTGCAGAGATATGACTATATTTACTGGATCAGTTCTTTGTCATGAAGGAAATGTTTGGAACTGCACTTTGTGAAGTCTGCTGAAAACTAACAATATACACTTTTTTAAACGTGATTGACTTTCTTTGTATGTAGCTGTGGTAATTATATCAAGTTGATAGTATAATCATGTTTATCTTAATTTTAATGGGAGTTCCATGTGCAAGAAAGGAAAAAAACACAACACAGTCTTCTCCAAGTATTAAATGCGGATGTTTGTACCATCTATTGGGAATAAAATAAGTCCTTCTCTAGCCCGTGGTGCCCTGGTGGGATTGGAGACCTTGGTGACTCTACTAATCAACAGGGTTTTAAGATCTGACTGTTGGCTGGCATCTACTAGCTGCATCTGCATAGCAGAGTTCCATTTCTGCCATAATGGGGGTTCCATGAAAAGAAAGAAAAAGGATAATTAGTACAATAACCTTCTGCATTCTTATCAAACTATAGTCTTTTTATGTGACACAACTGATATTATTGGGGAGGGGGCTGTTGAGTACAGGAATAAAATAAATAAATAGAAAACTTTGTCTCTCTCCTAGTTGTCTTTCTTCAGGTTAGATTGTAATCAGCTGGCTGCTGACATGCAGTCTCAAAATGTGATGATTTCCTTCTTTGAGAATTTGATCTTTCTCTGCCTTTCCCTTCATGAGTCCTCAAGCAAATACTCTCATAGTGCCATTAAGACCATATGAGTATATTGTCTTCTGGAAGAAATGTTTTGTGGGAGAATATAGTCTGAGGATCCCAGGTGCTGAGGTAACTGGTACTGCTCAGTAGATTCTATCAAAAAATTGCTTTGGAAATCAGTGAGTCCTAGAAAGCTTGATGAGCCAAGCATATGTACTAGCATAAACAGCAATGAGGTGTCCTGTCTTACTTATTAATTTAATTTTCTTTCATAAGATGGAGCCATGGAATATCACTCCAGATGCACACAGTAGTGAAAACAGACTAGTGACTTTGCTATGGAAATGCTCAGGCAAGCCCAACAGTCAGATAAGGTGCCAGACATCCATGTTAATTACTTGGTGATAATTAATGGGTTCTGGAAGCTGAATCCTGGATGAAAAGTCGAATAAGTTCTTAAAGCCAACTGCTGTCTCAAGAACTTATGCTGCAAAATGGGCCAGTTAAATCTCTTAATTTTAGTAGAAAATGGTGCAAACAGACCCAAAGGCAGTAGGGTCTTTCACTTAAAATTTTAATTTACCTAGGTTTTTTTCATGATAGTAATGGTTTCTTGTACTTTCCCATATTGGATAGTAATCCAAACATTTGGAGTGCTGAATCTTAGGTCTTTCAGCTAAAGAATGAGTGCTTATAAAAAAAAGTGAAATAGGACATTGCTTTTCTTCTTGGATTATATGTTCAGCTCACTGTTGCAATTGTGAGAAATACAGTATGAGTAGACTTATTTTTCAGGAAGGAATAATGGAAGTTCATCTATGGAAACTGGATAAAAAACCATCACCACTACCACCACAAAAAACTCCACAAAACACCCAAAGAAAACCAAAATCAAGCTAAAATTAAACAAAAAAATCCCCCCTTCAACTTGCTGAAAGATGTTGAGATTTGGTCTCAGACACCTTGGAGGTACTGTTGACAATGAAGTGGTGGTGGGGGCAGAGATAGTTTGTCTATAGAAACGTAGTCTTTAGAAATGTAGTACTTCTGGACTGCTTAATGCACTGTCTAAATATCCTTACTGGACTTCATAATTTCAACTCGCATACAACAAAGGGCAATGCTGATTATTTAAAGACTTTGTTTGTTTCTTTATAAAAGGTGAATACTTTGAATATTAGGGTCAGAAAGATGAGCTGAAGAGGGGTTTATGTTTAGCTTCTTTTTCCTGGCTTTAATACTATTATTATGTTATATTCTGGTGAATTTTTACTGCTTCAGATAGAGATCAAGCAGAGAAAGTAGACAAGCCTTTCAAATCTAGGTACTTATGGTTAAGTCCTTCATAGCAGTTAATCTCAAAATCACTTCCTTTATTTGACACCCTAAAGCTGGAAAAGTTTGCCATAAGGGACTTCTGTGGAAGAGCAAAAATAGAATCCAAGTCTTGCAGTTCTTAACCAGAAGACAGTACTTCCTTCTTTTGTTACTTTCTTCCTTTTTTTTGTTGAACACAATATGAGTCCTGTGAAAGAACCTTATGAATGAGGTCATATTTATAGCCTGGAATTACTCTTTAAAATGTGCAATGTGCCTACAGGTGTTCTGTTAACTTATCTTGGGGATCTTCTTAGGTGTGTTGTCATATAAATTATCATGTCCTTTGTTATTAAGAATATTAGAGTTATCATTCAGCTCTTAAGAATCCTGAATTTCTTACAGTATGCCCTTTGGGGATTTTTTTTTTTTAAACTTTTTGTTTGTCTAAAGTCTTTTATTTCTTGTAGTGCTGGTGTTGTATTTCTGCATGGTGACTAATGTGATAGCTGGAGATCTGTTCCCTGTGTGTGCACACTGTCTCTGGAGAAAGGAACTATTAAAGCTATAGTGACTACATCTGATCTGCACACTGAGTAAGATATGATGGAAATTACTGAAGGAAGGAGATTTGTAAAAGGACTTAAGAAAAAATCCTATAATAAACACAATTTAAGAAATAAGCAAGAACATGGCTAATGTGAGAAATGAATGCTTATTAAACACAAGTAGAATTTTAATCATCTTGTCTCAAACTTGAGTTTACTGAAATAAATGTTTAGTTAAAAAACAAGAATGAAAACCCAGGATCTGGTATTTGCTGGTGTTATACACAAAAATCACTGTGTGCTTCAAGTTTGGATTTCATAGAAACAGAATGGGCTGGGTTGGAGGGAAATCCCCAAAGGGCAGGGACACCTCCCACTGGACCAGGCTGCTCCAAGGTTCATCCAACCTGGCATTTAACACTTCCACATCTTCCCTGGGCAATTTTTTCCAGTGTCTCCCCACTTGCACTCTAAAGAACTTCTTCCTAATGTCTAATTGAAATCTACCCTCTTCCAGGTTAAAGCTGTTACCCCTTGTCCTTATTGCTACACGCCCTTGCAAAAAGTCCCTTGCCAGATCTCTTGTAGGCCCCCTTCAGATACTGGAAGGGCCACTATGAGGTGTCCCCAATCCCTTGCCAGATCTCTTGTAGGCCCCCTTCAAATACTGGAAGGGCCACTATGAGGTGTCCCCAGAGCCTTCCCTTTTCCAAGCTGAGCAATCCCAACTCTCTCAGCCTGTCTTCATAGGAGAGGTGCTCCAGCATAACTTTCCTCTGTACAGCTGAGGTGTTTTCAGAACATTGAGTCTGAGGCATAAAACATGTGAAGAACATTTCAACATGTTTAATATTGTGTTCAGATGTTCTTTATTAAGGTAATAGAACCTCAAATATGGCTGTCAGGAAAAGAATATCTCCACCTGTTGGGCTTCTATCCCTAGAGTGTCTGAAATTTCACAAATACTGGGTGATTTAGTCCTCAGAGTTGAAGGCAGGGAAGTTCTGTCATTCAGTCAGAAAAAAATGAGTCTTGACCAAAATTGCACAGGTATGTTCCTTTCTATTCAGCTAGCTAGTGATCTCTTGCCCTTTGTATTCTGTGGGTGATGGGAGGCTGTAGGCTTTGATGCCATCTCTTCATCTGGCCTTAAGTTCAATTTCTGGTTTTGACTGAATTTTGAGCAGCAAGTAATTTGGTTGTATGTCAGTTCATTGAAACATTTCCTGTTTATTTATCTACCCATTTGCTTAGATATGAATCCCTCAAGTGGATAATTCCTAGGGATGTGAATTCTGTGAATTTACCTGAATAAAGATTATTAGGTTTTGTCTAATTTTAGTTTATTCTTTTATTTAACCATCGTGCTTCTTACCTTTCTGCTTCATATCTACATGGCTTCTTCACTTTCTTACTAGTTCTGTTATTCGTGCCTGTCCTCACAAGATTTGTCTCACCTTTTTGTTCTTTGTAGCACCTTGACTCTTCAAGAATCAGCAATAAGTATATACAACTCTAGGACTGTACTCAAGTTCATGAGTAATCATAAAATCATGTTTAAGAACCAGTGCTTTAATGCATTGTCAGTGATGTTATTACACTCTTTAGACATCTTTGATAAGTGGCCAATTCTTTCTATTTCATGGTTTCCTACAGTGTCTGCTGATGATAATCAAGGGTCTGTTCTGTAGTAGAAAACAACATTTTTATTTTCTGTTGCAATTTACGGGCTACTTATTGTCCATAGATCTTCCTTTCTAATTTGAATCCTACTTTCCCTATAATCAGTTTTATTTGGAGGGTGTCAGGAACTTGTATGTTGTGGGTCTTTAAGGCATCCAGATTAGGACTAAGAAACTGTAGACAAAAAATGCTTGTTATTTGTAATACCAGGGCTAGAGCTGAAGGTTTTCAGAGTTCAAAGTTCAGTGTGCTTACACTGCTCCATGAATGGCCACTATGAATTTTTAAAAACTATTCAAGAATAGAATACTTATTGGGGAACTGAAAACAGTTTTTGAAAAAGGTGAGGGGTTTTTTTTGCAGTACACTGTAGCAATAGAGTACTGTAGAAGAAAGGATGGTGCTCTGCCAAGAATGCAATAGTTACCTTTTGGTGACAAGAGATAAATTTAGTTACTGTATAGCTCAAGGCACTACAGATGCCTCATTTAATGACCCTGTATTCTTTTCATTTCACTCAGTTATGCTGTAACAATTCCACAAAGAATTTTATCACCAGAAAGGGAGCTTATCCTACTAAAAAGTATTTCTTATTTTAGTGATTTTTATTGCACCTGTAGCCAAACTGAAAGCTGGGTTGTTTGTGGGAGTTTTGATGATGGTAGTTAAAACAGATTTGTGTATCCCTATGGGCCTTCTGGGAAAGATTTTCATATATGCTAGCTGACTGGATCCAAAGGATGGTATTAGTAAAGTAGAAGCTATTGATTTGCCATCATTTGATGGCATTCATGAGGAACATGAATCCAACTGATTTTTTTTAAATTTATTTTTTTTTAATCCCTGGATAAAATATTTCTGTTCCTATATTCAGGATGTTAAAATATGGGTCAGCAGTTTAGCTCACAGGCAGTAAAAATAATTGTATTTCACTTGTACTCTATGTATTTTTGGGGTGCATAAGTCTGCCAGAATGTAAGATTTTTTTCCTAACCTTTTAATTCTGTTAGTTTATCATTGTATCTTTACATTCAGCTGTATAATGTACTAGAGATACATATTATATTACTTCCCAGAGCTATGCTGTAAAATACTTTATGTTGAACTGTAGTCATCACAAACAAATTTTTGCTTTTAAACGGAAGTTTTTCCATTATAATTAATATGAAATTATGGTGACTTTAAATGTGAACAAAATTATGAATTTAAAGTGTAAAACTGGCCTCACTTGACGTCTTTTTGTTAAACTTGGTATTTCATATTTGTGGCTTGCTGCTGGGATCTTTTTTAAATGATCAGGAATCATCTTTTATCTGAATCCCTTGTCAGGGTGAGTAGCATGTTTCATGCTTGGGACACATAAGCATTGGAAAGAGGTCAAGCTAGTGCTAGCATAGCCTTTGTCATAGAAGTTTGGCTGATTATTTTCAGAATGCATATTTTTGAAATGGGAGAGTTATAGGAAAGACTCTTTTTGTGTATTAAAGAAACAGCAGTTCCTGTCTGCCCAATGAATATCTCATGTTTGGGACTTGGTATCCTTATCATGGAGGACTCTCAGACTAATATATTTGAAGTAAGTGTCAGAATTCGCCTGCATGTTAGGTCACCTTATCTTCCAGACACAGATGATGCTTTCTGACTTGACGAGTATTGCAAGAATTTTTTATCAGGGCATCAAATTAGTAATCCTGTCAAATTTTGTTCAAAAAACCCTGTAGCTAGATCTTCTAGACATTGTTTTATGTCTTTAACTGCATGGTTTGTACTTTTCTGCAGGTTTTCCCTGGTACTAGCAGGACCTTTTCAAGATTTCATCTGTTGTTTGTGGTCGGTTATGTTCACTTGCCTTGAAATTTCATCATACAGTTTTTCTGTAGCACAGTTCAGAAGAGATGCTGATTTGGTTTACATGTGTTCTACCACTCCTGTTGGATGTTTGTGCTCTGTGGTCAGAAGACAGTCTTGCTAGTTATTTCTGTGTTTAAGATTCTATCTTGCATGGAGGAGTCTTCTTTCTCTTTTGTAAATCAAACATTGTGAATGATGTAATAATTGACACAAATGCTTCGATTTCTTTTACTTTTCCAAATGTTTCTACTGCAGTTTGATACTTGTCTGCTTTGTGAAGTGTTTAAATAATATAGATGGATTCTTGAAAGTTTGGGAAATATTAGCTATACCATGAGAAGCTAATGGAATTTTGTATTTGTAATTTTTATGATTGTCACCTTAGTTTTTTGCTTCGACTAAAATTTTTATTTCAGTATTGTCTGCCTATAATTATAATGGGTTACACTTTATACCTATTTCAGTTCACAGGGGGTGTCCCATATGCTGTGCCCCACCTCCCTCCAAAAAAAAAAAAAGGCAAAAATCACAACCTGAAACTGTTGGTTTTGGTATAGTCTTAAGTATCTTGATATCTTGCTTATTTATCACGTCATGTTTATTTGTTGCAAAGGCTTAGGAAAAACCTCCTAAAATGTAGCACAGAAGTTAAATAGCTTCTTTGATGGACTTGTGCAATTATGATATGCTATGTAATAAAGCTTCAGCTGTGTGTGGCTGGCAGGAGCCACATTCTTAGGTTCTGTATTGTCCGTGTCAGCTTCCTGACCGTAAAGAATACTGAGCCTGAACTGCAAGAATACTCTTTCTGAACCCAGTGAATTGCCTGTGGAAAAGGGACATGCAGAAGGAACTCTCTCTGGCGTAGAAGGCAAGAAGAAAATGGAGTAAAAAAGAGTAGAGCATGACAGGATCAGAACATCATGATAACTTGGTATGACTTGTGACATGCAAGATAAGGAGACAAACTTGCACTTAAGAATGGAGGCAGCCAGAGGGCTATCTCTCACAGAACTCAAGATTGTATCTTGCAATCATATCTCCTGTGGTCACAGAGCAGTGTTGTGTGCCTGGCAGTGATGCTGTGCTCGAGGGTTTGAGGCTGCTTTCACACACTGTTCCCTGGGCAGAAGGAGCAGTGAGCCAGAAATGGTAAAGCTGGTATTGGCAGGTCATCCTGAAACTCACTGCATCCTTGTTCCTATGTGGCTTCACAAGAGCTCAGGAATCCTCAAATCTTGCCTGTGAACTGAATAGAGAACTTCTTTCTGCACTAGCTGCTGTTTCTGTTGTGCATCTTAGAAAATTCTATTTTGGATTTATTAGCAAGTTTGGACATGCATGAAAGAGTTTGCAAGTTATAAGGAGTTTTCAAGAAGGCAGAGGTTAGTATTAGCTGTGAACAGTACAGCGTAGAGGAAAGCACACTGCATGCAGTGTCTACTCTGACTTAATTACTTTCAAGGTCTTTCTGAACTTGAACAAATTACAGTAAAACCTGTGTCTTTGTTTTTCCTCTTACAATATAGAGTTAGTAGTTATCTGTTTTGCAAAACTATTGTAAGACCTTGACTTTCTGTGCAATTTTAGGCATTTCAAGCAAGCTGAATTTAGTATTCTGCTGACAAGAATGAAGATCCATGCTTTCATCTATAATTTGAGCAGCTAGGCCATATTATTGTTGTTACCATGTGAGTAATGTAGCTGACATTGTTCTTTTTTAGCCCTGGGAGGCAATTAAGGGTAAAATTGTCTGTTGACTTCAGTATATCCAAATAGATTTCCCGTATAAAATACAAGCTGCTTTGAAGAATTCTAGGGGCATTCACCTTCACTATGCTAACCAAGAGGGAAAAGAACCATGGGAATGTAATGGGAATACAACTTCATGCAACTTGAAAACAGAGATCGAACTAATGAAGTCATCCTGCTGTTGAATAAAGCAGATTAATTGAAGTTGTTTTTGTGAGAAAAGGCAGTGTTGCCATCTGCTTTCAAAAGGGCAGTAAGGTTAGTTAGAGCTCTCTTTTTGATATGGGCATTACATGTTCCTCTTGATTGTACCCTGGTTATTCTGCTGATTAATTGTCTTGCCTTAGACAAACCACTTTACCTTCCTGTGTCTTTCCTTCCTTCACCTCAGCTGGGGAAACACAGTCAAAGTCCTTGTTGGCTGATCTCCAGCAGTCGCTGTTTGAATGATACTTAATTAGGACTCGGTATGTTATAGCATCATATGCTTTGTTATGCCTGATACTATGTCTGCATCATCCCATTGCACTGTTGCAGGCTGGTAATGTTGAATAAGACTGGGCAGCTGCACAGACTCTTTCTGTTCAAAAAACCTAACTTGTTTCTTCTATGTGTTGCATTTCACCATCCTTTTCCCAGTGGTGTTGCCTGACAGGTGAGTTCACTAAACTCTCTTTACAATTGTGGCTGTACCAGAGGATGATTAATTACCCACACCTTGTTATTTCTGAGGTATTTTCCCAAAATCTGAGTTGAACAAATAAAATAATTAGGGATATTTTAATTATCTTACTATGGCTTGTCTTCTCAGCCATTTATTAGAAATACTAGTACCATATTGTGTTCAATACAGTATTTGTCAATTCAGTTCACATTTCCTGGGAATTTCTTCCTTAATTGCCTGGTTTCTCTCAATCTGGTTCACTGCTGCCTGGGGATGGTGGGGATGAGTTGTTCAGTAACCTGTAATGAGCACATTTAATAAAGCTAGCAGAACAATGTAAACTTTGTAAATGGTTTTCTGCTTTTTTTCCTGTTTGACAAATAGTATAGTGATCTTAAGAAATGTGCTGGTCTGACCCCATTTCTAGTCTCATTAAATTTGCTAGTGTCTGTTAGCAGTCAGGTTTCTGAGCTCATATTAACCCTGTGGGATTTGGAGTGATGGAGTGAAATGCATACAGGAGTTTAATATTAGGCTGAAATCTGTATCAGCTAGCAGTGCCAGTTGATTCTTTTTGCTCCTTACAGTATTTTAGAGAATGTGATGAAGTGTTTGTGTATATATATGTTATTTAGGGCAATATGCCTGAAGGGCTATAGATATGCAATAATTGACTTGTTTTTAAAGAAAAAAAACGTTTATGTTGCATGTATAGACTGTGCTTCAGGTATTGGAATTTTGTATCTTGCCTTTTGTGGATACTTTATTGTTGAAGCTATTCCAGAGGTACAATGGAAATACAGAAAACATCTACATCAGGAACATACAATTCTGTCCAACTCAAGTTAATGGAAATATTTTTCCACTATCTTACCTGGCAGCAGGACTGAGCTCAGAATGAAGATTAGACAGGAGCAGAAGTCAGAAAAACTGAAACAAAACAGAGAAAAAGAGACACCCAGAAAATGCTGTCAAAGTAGAGTGAAGTGATCAAATAGATAACAAGATAGTTGAGAGCAAGCTTTTGGGAAGTGCTACAGAGCAAAATTGCCTTGTTGCCTCTCTACTTCTGTATTTTGTGAACATTTTTGAGTGATCCATTCTCTTTGAAGGTTATAATTTATTTTTTAGGTATAAGTATCTCTCCTGCTATCCCCCCAGTATGTCTCAAGGGATGTTTTGCATCACTGCTCTTTCCATTTTGTTATGCATGATGCTTTTGGCAATGACACTTGAGCTGAGATTTTCTCAATATTAATTACAAAAATGCCAAAGAAAACCAAATTATGCAGGGAGATCATCCCTGCATTTATATTAACTTTGTGCATACTTGGTGTCATGTCAATCTCTTCCTCCCACTATTCAACATTTCATCTGGACCCTCCCTCAAAGTGTTTTTGTACAGGAACACATGCCCATGATGTTGCAAAAGTATGCTTACATCGAGGCCCATATGAAGGACAGGTGAAACCACCCTTAAAGCTTTTCATATGCTTCTACACTGATGACCTGTTTCATACTCCTAAATGCCTTTAGCAAAAAAATTTTTTTAAAAAAATCATATAGGCATGAAATAAATGAAGAAAGGTAAAACTGATAAGCTGTAACATGCATAATACTTCTCAAATATAATACAGGAATCATACATTCTTCAGGTATGTTAGCCTTAGGTTTATTTGAACCTATATATGTCCTTTAGTCATTCTTGCACTGGAATACAGCAACAGTTTCCCAAATTAGCCCCTTAAGTCATCTATAGCCAGAAGTGAGCTTAGCTGTATTTTTTTATCACAAAGAGCTTTAATAGTGATAACAGCCCATTATCATCAGAGGTCTGTATACATCCCTGCAGCTTGTTAGGACAAGTTTTCCTACTTCAAGCAGATAAGTGTGGTACATATTAGCTAATTTCTTATGGTTACATAAGAGAAGACATGTTAGGATTTCAGGCATTCTTTTATGTCAGAAATAGTCAAACTTTTTGCTAATAGGCAGCAAAATGCTACTGATATTTGTCTTAATGTTATCCTCCAAACTTGTTTTGTGGGTGCCTATGAAGGCCTGGTGTCCAGAATGATGTCATTATTAGGCAGCTGCTCAAGGGGTAGGCAAGTGGTACACTGAGCTGCATACTGCTGAAGAGGCAGTCAAAGGGTATCCTAGCTGATAGCAGTGTGACCCAGAGATTATTTAGCATGGCCTAGAGGATTCCCCTGGGAACCTTTTTTCTGTACTGGTCTCAAGAAATACAAAGGTGGAAAGTTAATGAATGTTGTATCAAGGTGTAATATGATTATTTCACAACAGCTTAGGTCTGCAAATAAAATGAAGGGAAATGAGAAGGTGTTGCTGGACTGTTTATCAAGTCTTTTTTTTTTTCTCAAAGCTGAAGTTGTACATCAAATTACCAAGAATTCTGAGAACAGTTGGCTGACGACATAGGAGATCTCAAATGCATTTGGTTTACGTCTGCATAAATATAGTCTTTCTTGTGTCTTTCACTCAAGTATTTGAAATCAGCAGAGAAAGATCTTCTCTTCTCCCACATAAGCTCAATTTCCTAAAAATACCCCTTGAAGTGGGGACTTGAGCCTAGGTTCAGTATGAATGCCCTGATATCTTTATGGATAAACATGTATATGTGTTTTGATAGGCCAATGGTTCCAGCAGAATCTATTGCAAGAGACTAACATTAGAACAGCAAATAGGTAGTGGATGGAATACGAAGTTAAAATGTGTTAAAAGAACCACTTTGTGGAGATACTTGGCCTGTTGTTAACCCATAGTTGCTGAGGTTTTGACCAGTTTCAGTTGTCTGTATGTGCACTCTTCATATTGACTGCAACTTGAGTCTGGTACATAAAAACTGATCTGACAAAATAAAAGATGGGGAAGGAAAGAAATGAAGGAAGGAAAGGGGAAAGGAGGATTGTTCAGAAAGTGGCCAGCCACTACTAGGTCTAATGTGTTAAACAGCATTTTGACTTTTTTGGTCTGTAGTCTTATGGATCCAGCTATTAATTTTATCTTTTTGTTTGTTTGTTGGTTTTTTTCATATGAAGTAGCATGGTATTTTATTTAAACTCTGTATTTCTGCAAGGAGCTTATTTGTACAATATGGACAAGGGTAAGTTAATGACTTAAGTGGCATATGCACTGTCACAGTTTCACTCTTGCTATCACCAGCCATCTTTCCAGGCAGCTAAAATAGGAAAGACTAGTTCAAATAAGGTTATGCTTGATGGAAAAAATCCAACCATATGTTTAATAGATCAAGGGTGCAGTGAGACAATGGTGATACTTCCTTGATACAGGAAGAAGATACTGGCAAATACTTTCCCAGTCTCAGTGGGACTAATGACACTTATCCCAGTATTGCTTTTCAAAGCTTCAGTATCACACTTTTACCTGATTAGTACAGTCTGGAATATCTCAAGTCTTCAAAACTTTTGAGTTCAGGTCAGCTGTCTGGAGGGCTGAGGTGACAGGAGAAGATGGGGAAGGAAGAGAAAAGCAGGGACATAAGCACGCAACTTGTGTTGTCAGTGCATACCTGGAAAAATACAGACAAAAGATAATGTTGTTTTCTCAGATTCCACTATAGGAGTAAATATGCACCATGTAGCACAGATTTTTTGGTTGTTGTTATTGGTACTACTTCTACATAGAGAACGGAATTTAATTTAAAGGTGGAAAATTGTGGTTATGTATAGTTTCTCTCAATCCTTCCATCGCTCTCTTTCTAATGCCTGTTTTTTGACCAATCCTATATATGTTCATTGGCATCTCTTTTCCACTGTCTGCTGGAAATGCCTTGTCTTCAGCTTTTGTGCATAGCAGTAATGAGAAGCAGGAAAGTAGGGGCACTGTCTTGTTTAGTTTATTGTGTGTGTGGAATTTTTAATGCATCTTTTTATTGGTAACAGAACAGAGGTACCTATCAGTGCCATTTGAGGAACACATCCATTCTATGTATTAATTTCTATAATATATTGGAGAAAAATGCTACATCTTTCCTAAAATGAGAATTTGATTCTTATTTCACAAGGAAGGGTAATTTGCTTTGCTTTTCATGGAAAATCTCCAGTCTAATAATAAATTGAGTTAAAACTTGTTGGGGAGAGGCATACTGGAGAGAGAAACTCCATCTCCCTTCAAGTTAGAGATTGCCTCAAATGCATATTTTTGATCTTGTTTCAAATGTTTGCAGATTGAATATCTGGATTTGAGGGCATTGTTTGAGTCCTTCCAGACACAAGTGCCAGGTGAGTGGTGGAATCCAAGTTACACAGCCTTTTTCTTGCACTCCATGTGCCAAGTTAGTGTTGAGATTCTTGCCTATTTCATTGTTGTATCGATGATAGATATAGAAAAGTACATTCTACTTGAGAACTGATAGACAGAAACTACTGAGCAAGTGCTCTGGGAAATTTTATGAAGTGATGAAAATCCTCTAATAAAGCTATATTGACATTTTTGCACTTTGAAAAATAGTAGAACATAAAAATCTCCTAGAAAACTGCATCTACTTGCATTTGCCTCTCTATACAGTGAAGTTATATGATGGCAAAAAGAAAGGATTGTTAATTAGACAACACAACAAATATACAGAGCTTTTTTCCTTCCTCTGAAGACTTTACTCCCATAATACAGACTGACAAAGGGAAAGTAGAAGAGAATATTCAATGAATAAGCCACTTCACTTTTTTGAGTATCAGACATTCATATCTCATTTGTGAAAAAGTTCTGTTGTCCCATAGTAATTTATATGAAACAAATTTCTTTATCTATGCCTAGTGACTGTAACAGACTTAGTATTATGGAATATTTCCTTGCTTCCATTTCTGATACATTTTCACATTCAATTGCTGTACTGTACTGCTTGCTGTACTGTGAGGTATCATAAAGCATTATAGCAGGACAAAAAAATAGTTCCACTTACCCTTTAATTGTTTTTTTGCAACATGCAAAATATTGTACTCACATAAAATACTCATTTACTTATATTTGGTGCCAGAGGCTAATTCATTGAACCTAGGAAGTATTATTGCAAAACAATGGTATTCACTTGGTGCCAGAGGCTAATTCATTGAACCTAGGATGTATTATTGCAAAACAATGGTATTCACACATTTTGCTCCTGTTAGCTGTTTCCCAGGTTCCTGTCATGGCCACTGAGAGTTTATTAATGCTAAATAAATAATTAAGAAGGGATAATTGACTTATTTTTGTGCTATGATACCAGAATGATGTGCTTTTTTTTTTTTTTTTTTTTTTTTCTGGAAAACATCATTGTTCTGTTTGTAATGCACTGCAGAATGGTGAGCCTGTATTCTCCTATGAATCATGGGTAGCTCATTTGTGCTAGAGGTTCACTGACAGTGACCCAAAACCTGCTCTCACTAAATGAAGAGGAATAAATAGTTATGCTGTTTCAACCCACTCACTAAGAAGGAGGGAAAAGAAGAGATCCTTTTACTGTTTTCTTGTCATCATTTGTAATATTCTCAGTCCCCATAAAAACCACCCAGTTCTGTCCTCTAAGGTACAGAATTCTTTTCATCTGCTCTCTTCTGAAGATGGGGATTGACACCTGTGCAAAGGAGCTCTTGTCAGCAAGATTTGCTCTCTCCCTTGTCCCTCATTTACATCTGAGATTATCAGAGTTGCTGTGAAGGAACAGTAAGGTGAAAGGTCCTGGCTAATGAATGATTTCCAAGGAATGAGCAATCTGTGGGACTCCTAACCCACTCATCTTTACTTTCACAAGGAAACCAGGCAGTGGTTGTTTTCTGACCCCATTCAGCATTTTGAAGAATGCTCCTGAACTCTTGTCTTTTTCAGGTCCTGGAATCCAGTTGCTTTGGATTTTATATTTTAATTAGACTGTTCTAGCTGAGGCATTCCTCATACTTCAGCTGTTGTCCCTCATTTAAAAGCAACATTATGGTAGTAAAAATAACCACTCATTTCCTTTTTCCTTTTGCTGTTTAGCCTCCAGAACTCCTCCCAGCATTGCTTTGAAAAACACAGTTTTCTGTCATTCTCAATTACATGTATTATGGGAGCATCTGGAAGCTCCAATCAAGATCAGAATGCTCTGCAAAATCCTCAGTGCAAATGCAGGGAAGTGTCACTTCATATGCTAAGCAGAGGAGAGAGACAAAGTCCAGCAGGAGAGAGGGATGGCAGGAGGTGACAAAATTTGTTGGAATATTAGTAAGAAAACAAAGAGTGGAGACCATCTTTTTGAATTTCTATTGAAGGAGTCTGTCTAGTAGATAACTCTGCTGCTCTGAGTAAAGTTATTGTAGCTGGAGGGCCACCCAAGCTTTAAGTAATTCAGAAAATACAAGTCTGGCTATGTGCAGAAGATGGAGTGCGAATAACTCCTGCTTGTGCTTGGCTCAGGGGTCTCTCTCTGGCAACAGAAGAGTGGTTGTGTAAGCAGAAAGAATACGATAGCATCAGCAGAAGGAGGGAAAGGGCAGAGAAATTGGAATCCTGAAGTATACTTGAAAGGCAGGAGTTGTTTTAGAATTAGATCAGAGCCTCAGACATAATCTGTTGTTTGGGAGGGATGTAGTGTGTAGAGAAGGGAAGTGTCATGTGCATATCTGTGCATGTACACACATATACAGTAATTTGAGTTATTGTACCCTAACATGGAGCATAAGGAAAGGTCCAGGAGTGGAGACTAACACAGCAGGTCTGTGTTTATCAAATAGACTTTTAAGAGCTGATTTAACTATCTAGGACTTTTCTATATTCTGTCTTACTTTTTCCCATGAGACTTTTGTTCTGGAAGGCAATTTAATATGTATGAATGCTATCTGAATTCAATAATGATAGAGAAGAAGGTAAGAAATACTTCATGTGATTAGTTGATATTAAGCCCAGTTATGGTGCCCTGACTGAACAGAGACTTAATTTTCAGTGCAGGCAGGAACATTAACTATCTAGTTTTGACTCTACCAAGTGCATGGAAAGATAAACAAATCTGATGGAGAAGCAAAGCACAACTCAATCTACAAAACACAGGAAAATGACTATTTAGGCTGCTGATCTCATTAGCAAAATTTTTTAGCAAGTCCAAGTGGAAAGTAGCAAAACTTAATGCTCATACCTAAGGAGTGAGAAAGGGTGGATTAAGAGCTAAGTGGAAAGGAAAAGGCAGAGAGGAGAAATTCAGGAAAAATTCCAGTAAAGAGTAGCTAGAAGTTTGGGATTAAATCAAAAGGGGTTGCCAAAATATAAACCTGCCAAAGGTGCATTATACTGAATAATTTGCTGTTGTTCTCTGATAAGGTAGCTTTATTTTCCCTGTTTTCCCTTTTAACAAGGGATACTCAGTGGAGATTACATATGTCGTAATTTACTAGTAAATACAGAGAACAGTAGCTATTAGACAAAAGTTAAAATGTGAAAGGGTAATGGCAAAGGTTATTTTTGAAAGCAGAGAAGTAGAAGTAGACTTCAAGTATTGAAGAAAATGGATGAGTAACTGAAATCTAAAGGTTATGCATTTAGAGGCTGAGAGCAGCAAAGCCTGCAATAATCTGCAGCTCATTTGATGGAAAAAAATAATTAGAAGAAGGACCTATGTATACTGGTTGATAATGAGAGGACTGTGACTGCCTTTCCCAGTGAAATGTGGCGATGAAGGCAACAAGATGAGTCTTAGACTGTATGAGTTGAGATATCCTGGTGGAGATTAGATTGTAATGTCACTGTGCAAGTTATTGAGAGACTTCATTTCATATCAAGCATATCAAATCTTTCAGTAAAAAATGAATTTTGCAGCAGCTACAGATCTACTGGGCTGCTTAGGACAGGGAGAGTAGAAAGCAACGTAGTTTCATAAAAGGAACCTAAATTTTATCTGCAAAAACAGAAGATGAGAGCATCTATTTGCTTTCTAGAAATGCATTGGAAGATAATTTCTTATTTAAAAGGAAAGCTAAAACAAAATGGGAATGAAGTGGCATTTAAGAAATTTAGATCAGAAATAACATTATTTTAACCATTGAAGCAGTGCAATTCTAGGATAGTCACTTCATAGAAGACCTTTGAGCTCATAATAAATTATTTTTAGATTTGTTTTTTCAACAATTTATGAACAAATTATCTCATCTGGTTGCTTCTTGCATCAGAAGAGTGGATATTAATGTAAGATTTGTATGTATATATGATGTAAGACTTCATTTTTAGTCCTCTGCCTTCTACAGAAGTATTTAAGCATGTGTTTAAAAGTTGAGTGTTTTTTTTATTAGAAAAAGCTTTCTTATTTAATGAGACTATTTAAGGGTTTTTTTTTTTTACAAACGTGTTATTTGGGACATTCTGTTGCTAGTTTTCATCTTTTTGACTAGTCTGTTGAAGAGTTAATGTTCTAATGTGAATCTTAGAAAAGCCAACACCAGGCCATCCTTTTCTTACCCCTTTTTGGACAATTTTAGCTACAGTTGTGCCACAGGTGTGACTAAGGGTCCCCAAATTTCTCTTGTCTTCTGAGTGATGCTGATCTCATAACTCCCTGTAAAATGGTTGTTACTTCCTTCATTAAGTAATCCAGGCTTTATTTAACCAGTAGGGTTAGGACCTTAAATGAGTAAATAGTAAAAGGTGAAAGGCTAATGGTGCTGCTCATAATGCATGTCATAACTCCTTTGAAAAAGGCATGGAGAGCTGTACTGTTTGTATTAAACTACAAATTAAGGCAGACTTGGAGGAAGGGGAAAAAAAGTTCAGTGAGACACTACTACTGTTTTTATGGGTGCTCATGTTAGTTTCTGGATCAGTCCTTACTTATGAGTCTGTCTGAGCATTTCCATGGTCTGTGGCCCCAAATTCTTTTCAGTATTTTCTCCTCTTTCACTTGTATTTCTCACTCCCTGCCAGGTGTTTGCAGGGACTTCTGTTTTATAGCATACTGTCCTTATAAGACTATGAGGAAGATTGACCTCTGTAATTACTAGTGTACCTTCAACATCAGGAAGCAGAGAACTGGGATGAACTCTAGTTAATTTCTTGGGCACATTCTCTGCTTCTGAGGGTCTTGTTAACTTCTCTGTGACACAGTGCAGGAAACATGCCCAGCTATTTATGGGAGTGAGAACTTTGTGTGTAGTAAGTAATTAGCAATTTAAATGCATGTTGGTGACAACAAGCCTTCCAAATTATCAACATACTTCAGTCACCAAGTCAGACTTACAATCCTGAAGGAAGCTGTAAGCATGCTCTGAGTACATCTGCCTTGTGTTGTTCCACCAGGCTGTGTTTACCTGTTCTGTGCTATCTTTTGCTTACATTAGGCTAAATACAGTTTGAAGTCTTGGATTCTGCCACTGTGCACAAAGCTAAGACCACCCTCCACCCACCCAGGTCTAGTACTTCATTTTTCAGAAAAACTGTAACTGTTTCACGTTTTCTCAAGACCCAGACTGTCATTTACAAACAGCATAAAAGCGGTGGGGTCTTGCCTCTTCAGCACTGCTTTTGCCTGTGCATTGGAGAGCAGTTGCTCATTCTGGGACCTAACTTCAGATGCTGGGAATGGCTACTTGATCCAGCTCATCAACGAGTAATTTGCCTGAGGAGCTGAAGGGAATCTGCTTACCCACTGCAGAACAAATTATCAAGTAACACATTGAACAAATGAACCAACATCCTTTACAAAGCTTGGTCAGCAGATTTTTATATTTTTTTTTACTTAATGTATAACTCAGGATTATTTATTTTTTTATTAAATTAAAGCATAACTCTTCTGTTTATCTCACTCTGATATTTTGTAAATATAATTTGAAATTAAAAGGATCTAAGATCCTGTTAATTTTTTCCTGATCCAAGAGACAATTCATTGAAAGATCTTATCCTATTTTATTTTTTTTTTTTCTGTGCAGAGCAAAAACTGCCATGTGGTTTGACAGGTTTGGCTAACTGAGAAATCTCAGCCTAGAGAACATCAAGGCCTGTATAGCTGTTGGAGTGCATAATACTGCTGAAAAGAACTTGCAGAGGAAAGCAGAATTTAAATGATGATCTATGTCCTGTTGCAAATGGCTTATCTCTGACCTTCAATGAATAACAAACTCTTACACGTGGAATAAAAAAGGCCAATGGTAAAAGAAATTAAGAAGTGCTCTGTCACAGTTCCACCTGCAGAGTTTGGAAAGTTCATCTTCATTTCCAGTTTTACCACTGGTCAACTGGATATCAAAAAAATGTAACCATGTCAGTAACTCATACCAAGGCATCTATGAACAGTAGATTTATCTTGTCAGTCTCCCACCCTCACTTTAACATCAATGGACTCTCAAGCAGCAGGGACGGTGGGAAAGCATTTTTTCCCCCTATCTATCATATTGTCCAAACTGTAGTGGCTAAAATTGTCTGCTTCTAACTGGTGAATTCATCAAGTTTGATCTAAGTCCATGAGAGTTTACTAAGTCTGAATATGCCAGTATCACAGGGTTCACCAGGCTAATTGATATTGGAAATTTTAGTCAAGTTACTATTTTATAAGGTCACTACAAATGCAATAGTATTCATTGCTAGTGTGATTTGCATTAAACTGTCATTAACTTGCTAATAGCTGAGCTTATTTAGTATTTTCCTTCTTTCTGTTGGGAAATTGTATTTTTTTCTTGCTGTTTTTACTTTCTGCAAACTTGATGGCTTTAGGCTTGTTGAGACAGCTACTGTTTTAGCAATTTAATGCATGAGGAACAAGCTTAAAATACAGGATCCTAGTCTGAATTTGTAAAGAAAATTAATATGATTGTTTATTCTAGATTTCACATAAGCTGCTCAGCAAGCTGGATTAGTCTGTGATTTTATATTGTGTCTTCCCTGTGTTCTGTGGTGTGCCAGTAATTCTGGGATGGCATAATATTTCCAGGCATTTTTAGAGGGACAACTTACAGTGAGGATTTCTTAGAAAAACATAAAAATCAGAGAACCCCACTTGTGCAGCACTAAATATAAGTTGATTTATGGGCCTTTTAAATAGGTTTGATGAAGCTACAGTTAATTTACAAATAATATCTTAAATTTTAAAAGTTTTCATAGTGCTTTTACTTACAGATATTTCTATATTCTGTAATTCCATAAGATTCCAAAAAACGCAGTAGCTTGACCTCAAATGTTTCACCAGCTACCTTAATTTCATCTCCCCATGGAAGCTAGATGGATGCTTAACAAGGCATCAGCTGGTTTTGATTTTAACAAATTTTCTCTGTAGTAGCACTGATGTTGAGGAGGCTGGTGGTTTGAGTAACTCCATCATCCCAGAGTGCAGGTGCCAAATTGAATTCTCAGTAAATGGCAAGGAAGGACCATTGTTGGTTTCAGGTCAGGTGAAGAGACTCATAGATATGAGTTATGAGAAAAATAGCAATAATATTGAAGGGTTCCTGGCCAAAAAAAATTCAACATTACCACTACAGTAATATACTTGTATTTTACTTGTAATCTTTGATTAATTCTGGTTTTGTTACCAATATTTATTGTGCCTATTGGCATTTTGCTTCCTGAAAGTGGTGTTAATGCCTTTATTAGTTCTGCTGTATTTCTTTGTGGTTTAAACCTACTCCTAAATTAAAGGGAAATGTTAAAGTGTGGAAGGGTGATCGATGCTGGCTGACAATTCTGCCTTCCACAAAGCACTTCAGGATATCTGAAGGATATCACTACAATGCACCTTTCCTTAAGTTGTTTCATTTTGAGAAATGTTTCAGGGTTGTATTTTTCTTTATCTGTTACTGACTTTGCGGAAATAGTTAAGTAACTTTAAAGACAGAGCAATCATTGAAGTAAATTGAAATACCATTTTAATGTAGCCTGTTAACTTTTTAGAAAACCAGGAACTAACTTACTTTTGTCAGTGTTTTCTAAAGGTTTAAATAATTCATAGTAATTCAAGTTGGATTGCTGAGGTTCTACTGGAAAAGAATTTAGTGCAAATCATCTGGCTAATCTTTTAGCTTGCCACACCCATTACAAGTACCAATTATTCATAGACGTCTGTTGCCTTAGCAATGATCCATGAAGAAAGTGTGTTCACTTAAAAATCAGGAATCTGATTCTCAGCTACCTTAAAGCTATTCTGTATCTTCTAAGCTAGCTCTCCAGCTAGCTCTCCAAAATTTCACTACCAGAAGTATAAATACAATATCATAGATCTACAAGGCTCATTTGTGCAATTAGTATTCTGTAAAACAACTTGAGAATAAACAAGAGCTGTGTCTATGCCTCTTCACTAAATTCTTTCACTGAGATTTGAGTTCTGCTGTCCATTGTACTGATGTAGAAACTGGCCTTGGGTGTATTTGGTACCTATGAATAACTTTGAAAAGACAAATTAGAAAAAAATTAGAGATTATTTATGTTCAAAGAGGGTGCTAAATCAATTCAAAAAGTTGTTTGTTGCCAATTAATTACCTACCACTAATTAGAATAATAAATTTAAGCACAGTTGTAAGACTTGGCTTATCTGGAAGCTGTTCTAAATGTTATGACACATTAAGACTGGTAATAAATCTGTCATAATAGGTGAAAATGGATAAAAAGGCTAGGAAGCCTCAAAACCATAATTTGAGCAGAAGACTTTACACTTTATAAATATGACTACTCAAAAAATTAATGTGAATTTATCAGTTCGGAATTCAACACATGGTTATAAAACAAGGAACTTTTGCAGTTAGTGAAACTTAGTGTGCTAAAATGGAGGTGCATATTTCATTATTGCACTTGCAACTTAAAAAAGAAGTGCATGTGCTGCCAGTGAAGTTGTAGTGAAAAGCATTAGCTGAAAGTTTTAAAGAAATTATCTAGTTATTTTTCACTTTTGTATCCGTGTGGCACCAACAGGAGATAGGACACTACTTTAAATGTCAATCCATCTTGTCTATACAAATTATCCTGTGATTCATTAACTAACAAGCTACTTACTAGATGATAGAAAAGAAAAAAAAAAGAGAAGAGATATGGTAACATAACTCTGAATATGATATGCTTTTCTTTAGAAATTTTAAATGGGATTTTTGTAATGTGTCTCTTTCTATGGGATTAAATTTGCCTGCATTTTCTTATAAAGTGCACAAATGTCTATATGAAACAAGGTTTGAGCATCTTGTGAAGCAATATACTTTTAACATGCTGTTGCTCTAAGCTGGTCTCAGCCAGTGACACCAAATGATTTTGTCAAAATAACACATTTTTTAAAAGACTCTTTTGGCAAGCTCACTAGAATTCAGAGTATTCAAATTGCCTGTTACTCAAGTTCAGCTGAGTGCTCTTGAAAACTTCACCAAATATTTTACAATCTCAATTAAAATAGAATGACTTTGAAGAAATACTGGAGATAGATTTATTTTTTTAAATTAAATTTATTTTGCACTGAATTATTTTTACTGCTATTTTTATGTTAAGTGCTGCTTTTATAGTGTAGAGTCTAGATAAATTGCTTTTTTGACAATATACCATGACATACTAAATTAAAAAATTCTAACTGGTGGGGAACTACTATCTATGTACATGAGGATCTCTGCCAGTTAACCAGCTACTATTGCTCAGTTAAACAGAACTGGGGAAAGTCACACCAGTAAGATCCCATATACTCCAACCAATCCTGCTTATGTATTTAATGGCCTGAAAA
>NW_009952881.1:2092202-2115664 GCF_000747805.2 Chaetura pelagica | reverse complement strand
AAAACAAGAAGTCTCAAAATATTGAATCACTGAGCTATAAAATGCCAGAATAAATTATATGTTAGTGAACATAAAGTAGTATATGTGAGGAGGGGAAGAGAAATGAAGAACTATCACTTCCATCCTAGATACAGAATAACAAACTCTAAATTATGCAGTTTAATTAGTGGAAAAGATTCTGAAATGAAATATGTAGATTTTCTGGAAGGTATGAAACAGCTCCCTGGAAAACATTTAGGAGGAATTTAGTTTTGTGAATTCTTGGAAAATATGTATAGTGCAGAAAATATAATTCAAATGTATAAATCCATAAATCACCTGAATCTTGGATATTGTGTGCAGTTCTTACTATCACATCTTAGGACATAGAAAAACTGAAGAAAGCTTTTGGAAAAGGTGGGGAAAGTAAGTTGGTGATTAGAAAAGTAAAATCACTTCTGTATGGTGACAGACTAGAGTTTCTCTGCCTTAGAAGTAACTAGGATAAGATAGCATAGGGTAAATAAAATAAATTACACAAGGAGGGTGGATGTGGAACTACCATTTCAGTATCTCAGCATACAAGAATGGAAGAGCTTGTTTTAATATCTCTAGGCAGCAAAGTTAAAACAAAAAAATAAGCACTTTTTCATACCAAAAAATGATCAAAAAATGTCTCAGACGCTGCCACTAGATGTTGTGAAGGCCGAAAGTTTAACTGAGTTCAAAAAGGGATTAATGGCTACTTGTGTTTCATGAATTGTAAAAACATCCTGCTCAGACACAACTCCTGGCTTAGGAAGTTCCTAAACCACTAATTGCTAGAAGATGGAAAGGAGGGGGTTGCTCAGCTCCTGCTATGCCTCTTATAATCTTTCCTTATGCATCTCCTAATGGTCATGCTGGGAGCAAGATAATGGGCTAGACAGATTTTTTTGGTCAGACCCATTATGGCTCCTTTTATTTTGTAGGTGTAGGGGTGTTTTTTTTCAGTAATGGGTAGACAAAAATGTTCAACTTGTTTTTGGAGTTTAGTAAATGCTAACTGGAATATGATTCTTAATAGCTTGTTAGGAATGATCACACTTTCTGCTTTCCTTATTTTAAAATTTAAAGAAATAATCTACAAATTCATCTGCTGAATGGTTAGGAAGATTTCCTCTAAATACAGGGAGATGTGGATGAAAATGAGTGATTTTTGTACTTCATTTGAGTTAACATGATAAGTCTGTCTTTTAAAGAATAATGTATCCGAAAAGATGACATAGTGAACAGATTGAGTTTTCTGTGGTTCTTTCTGAAAGATGGTGAATGGAATTATTGTTGCCATTGTTGTGAGTTAAGGAATACTAAGTTTCAATTACAGAACATCCTAAAATCTACAGTTGTACTGACAATAGGAATGGAGGCAAACAAGGAGAGGTTTTTTTTTTTAAAATGTCTGCACCTTTTTTGTACAGCTCTATCCTCTTTTCTCCTCAGAGTGAAGATTGGCTTTTGGGGTTTAAGGAAATACTTTTTTCCCGAGTAACCTCTTACTCTACATTTTTCTTTGTGTGAATTTATAATTTAGGAGTTTATTTGTACTTACTAAACAGAGATTTCATCAATTATCACAGTGCACTTTAGAAATGAAAAAGACATTACTCTCTGTCAAATGAGTTTATCCTGTACTGCATGCAATCTATGCATGTCATTATAAATCACAGTCTCAAACTTCTTAAGTTGTTATTTTTGTTTATTAGGAAACCTTGCTTCAGATCCAAAAAGGCAATAAGGAGACTACACATAGCAAGAAGGAAGAAAGCCACAATCGATCATGAAATGCAATTACACGATATTCAAAGCTGAGTGAACTAACAACCTTTAAATAGCAGTCGACTGTAAAGTTTAAAATTAAAAGTAGTTTCATCATGTATGAGCAAAAGGGAGATTGGATCAATGAAACTGATCTCTTGTATCTCATTTGCTGTTGATTTATATGAAATTATATTGAGGTGAGCTTCCTTTTCATATGTATGTTAGAAAATTTTGCTCATTTTTACTTCAGTGATCTGGAAGGATGTTCCTTGAGTTCAGCTGGTGCTCAGTGTATAAAAGGAAGTACAAGAATTAAAAAGGCTTCTGCCTGGTCATCCTCAGCTTGGCTAATGCAACTGCAGATACACTGTCAGACTAGCTGTAGGATAATCATAGATGTTTGGAAAAAAATAATTAAGCCCAGTCTCTCTTGCTTTCACTTGATTTAATTTCATCTTTACCTTTCATCTTCAGAATCCTTTAGTATCAATCCGTCTTTCACTAGAAGACATACTCAAATTTTGAAATACTTTATTGTCACAGTTTGACTCAGGTCCGACAACAATGCTCTTGATCCCCCCTCCCCCCAACCCACGTAGGGAAGGAGAGAGAGAAAAAGAGAGAGACTTGGCTGGATTGAAAACTAAACTACACAGCTTTAATTAAAACACTAATGAATGATACAAGAAAATATATACAATTATATACAGATATATTCAGGAATGGGCAAAAGCCTCTCGCCTCCCCCCACCCCAGCAACTCCCACAGCACTTCCCTGAACTGGGAAGAGTTCCGAGGAAACCCGGAGCTGCTGCTGGAACAGAGCAGAGAGTTATGGGGGTCAGGAGAGATCAAGCCTGAGGATCAACGGCGATGGATGAACAGAGTCCTCCCTGGACACCGGCCATGGATGGAAGAGAAGGGGAGAAGAAGAAAGGAAGGAAGTTGTCTTCTGTGATCTCTGACCTTCCTTTGAGCTTACGTAGATATATGGAATGGAATATCTTTGGCCAATTTTGCTGTCCATCTAACTCAGCCTCCTACAGGGGGGGTCACAGATCTCCCTATAGTGTCTGAGCCAGCAGAGTGCAGGTGCAGCCTTGAAGCCTCAGTAGTTAGAAAAACATTCCACTGTCTTATCAGCCTAGCAGAACACACTGTTGCTAGTTACAAGAAAGCTTACTGAAGGAAAAAAAAATCAGTAAAAAGAAAAATTGGCTTCATCCTGGCTCAAACCAGGACATTTATGTCAATAAAACTTGCAAAAAAAAATCCGGGCTGAGTCTTCAGCTGATGAAAATTGTCAGAAAAACTATTTTCCTTGTTGTAGATCAGAAATCTGAAAATCTGTTATACAATGGAGATTGCAGGGATTCTTTGAACTTTGGGCCTCCTACTTTGCTTTATTAACAGTTAATGATGTTGTGTTGAGTGAGGATGTAATGGGCCTAGTGGGGGACAGCCATTAATAAAGTCAGTCTTTACCATTGCAATTATGGTTAATCTTAGCAACCATAACTGAGAATCTTTTAAGCTTTTGCATAAACATAAGGAAAATAAGTAATCTGAAAACACTATCACTTTCTTTTTAACAATAACTCTTGTCTTTTTCCCTTAGCTCTATGTAATTGTCTCTTAGACTCATATGTGTTGCTTCATATGCTTGTTATATATCTACTATTGATATTAAAAATGTTTTTATATGTATATATTTAGCAGAGAAACTGGTCTCTTGTCAGGACTGGAATGGACATATGAAAACTTAAATAATCTGGACCTACAGTTAAATGTGAAAAAAATTTTTAGAAGGAATATTTCTGGAGATGGACAGTGTCTGTTGCTGGTTTGAAAGCAAAGTTCAGATGGGACATCTTGGGAGAGGGGATGTCCCCTCCTTGAACAAGTCCCTCCTGCAAAGGGAAGCAGTGGTCCAGCATTAGGGGTGATAGATGATGGTCAAAGTACAAAGCTGGGAGCCTGTATTTGTGTAGATGGTCTGATAGACTGCAGAAGGCAGCAGTGGACCTGGCAGGCATTAGAGATAGGGACCAAATTTCCAGGGAGTCAAAGGGATCAGTGCTGCCACTAAGAGATTCCCTGTGTTAAATGAAGCAAAAGCATAACCCATAGCCTGTCTGCTGCAAAGATAGAGCAGATAAGGACAAATGCTGTTGTACAGACTTTGCTCTCTCTGATGTGGGGTCCTGTAGCTGATCTTTGTATACTGTCAGGTACAACATTAGTAACACTAGTCATGTCTTATAAAACCTGGCTCTCTACGTGTGTGTGGCTGGGGTGAGGAGTAAGGTTTTTTTTGTAAAGATCTGGTCACCTCTCTACAAGAGTAATTCTATGCAGCTCTGCCCCAAGGCTCTGAGGACCTTGAAATCCCTCAGATGGGATGAGAACAGATGCACTCAGAACAGCTCAATACAGCTGCTGTCTTGGGTGCCAAATTTTACTAGCTGAGGGTGCAAGGGCACAAAAGGCAGGCCCTTTGTCCTTGTTTAAGGATGTACTCATCAAGGAGTATCAGCCTTGGTGGTGGTTATTCTAAAGTTGTTTTCCCTTATCCAATTATTCTTTCTCTTTCTCTGCCTTCTAGCATGCACTTAATTCAGGTGGACTCTGTTCAGCGATGGATGGAAGATTTGAAGTTAATGACAGACTGTGAATGTATGTGTATTCTCCAGTCCAAGCCAATCAGCATTGAGAAGGATGAACAAAATGAACTTATCCTTTCCTCACAGTATAACACGTGTGATAACTTGCAGCTGCTATTAAAAAGAGCTTGGATCATAAGCACAGAGTTGACCAGGATTGCTCAAAAGCTGGAGAAAAATAGATGGCAGAGAGTCCACAGCATGACAGTAAGAGTCAACTGCCATGTGCGTTCAATGATAAATGAATACAATACAATCACCAGGAATTCTTCAAAAGAAATGCAACAGGTAGGGTGCCTTACCTGATTTAATGTTTGTCTTGCTTATTTTTTAATTTTAATAATTAAAACATACTGAATTGTAAGGAATTCCTTACATACCAATAACGGTCCCTTGTTTTAAGAATTTCTAATCCCTTTTCAGCAATGGAAATATTCTTGACTCATTTTGGATCCTATTTTATTATAAACATGATTCTGATTGTTAATAATACTGAGAAATTGCATTGACAAATGTTTTGGGTTTGAGGACTACTGAACTAAAGTAACTAGATGCCCCACCTGTGAGTTCCTTTGTATTTACAATATAGAAAATACTGTTTTCATTAACTTCAGTTTTATCTGTACTAATTTTATTCAGAAAAGTAGAAAAAGAGTGTCAATGTGAAATATGATGTTTCTGAAGGGTTTTCACCTAGTTATCATAAACATTATATATATTTTTAGAAGTGACTGTGTGTATGGATATTGCTTTAAAGACACTTTGTCTTTCTGTCTCTGCAGTATGAGAAGCTTTTAATAGACAAGTGCTCAGAATTTACAGCTTTCACAGAAAGGTAATTTAAATTTTCTACTTGAAATATTAATGTTTGTTGTTTTACTGTATTGTAGAATTTCTAATAAGAAGTACAAACCCACTAACAGCCTTAGATATTTGAACTAGGCCCCTGCAGCTCTGACAGGCTCTTTAAATGTTAGGCCCTGCTCAGCGAAGTGAGTTGCTTTTATCTAAAGTACGTCCTAATGAAAGATGGGATTTGCTGTTGCACAGAGAGCTTGGCATCGACAGGAAGCTGTATGCAAGAGGGTTTTTCAGGGCTTTCAGATATCAAGGGAGAAACTCTGGCTCTAATGACATCACTGATGAAGTTCCCTTCGAGTTCAGTGGAGCCAAGAGTTCAGCTGGTGTGAAAACTTATGTTGCAAGACTGTTGTGCTGCATGTTCCTGTATGCACATATCCATGCATTTCTAAATCAAACCAAAATAAATACACATTCATTTAAATTGCAGTTGTAGGTTTACTCAGCTCCACGCATTCCAGAATGTTGAGACTGGAAAGTAAGAATCTTTGTCATTCTTCTCATTATATTTCTCCTGCCTAACCTAAGTTATCCTGTTTCCACCACCACAGTTTCATCAGTCTTTTTTTTTATTTACTTTCAACATGGTGCAAGTCATTCTGCTTGAGGGATCACCAGGGAAAAAGACACCATCTAATTATCAGGAAAGAACATTTCTTGAGAATTATTGTTTTTTGCCAAATCTGTGGAGCTCAGAATTTACTTTTGTGTTCTACAATGAGACATACTGATTTAATGAGAGCTCTGATCTCATAATGTCTGCTTCAAATCAGCCCACTCCCTCCTTGTCTGTTGACAAATGGTTGGTATATGGGCGAAAGACAGGTAAAGCTGGAAAGGGCACCTACTGTGTAGGTGGAGACACTGATCAACCAAACTCCATCTTCCATTTTACAGTGGCCTGCCTGGGTTAAATACATTTTTACAATTCAAATGAATGCTTTCTCTGAGGAAGTATTAGTTATTTCATATGAATTGTATAAAGTTTTCCATCTTTATCTCATTTTTTCAGTTAAAGCCAAATGTCACTGGTTACAGGATAGTTATGCTAACTCTGTAAAGCTGCTGTATGAAATCTTTCTGCATAAAAGGCCAAATCTTACTTTTGAGTATGTTTTTTAAATTTAAGTTAACTGTACTCCTCTGGGCACACGTAAGTTTGGTTCCTTATCCTGTGATCATGAAACCATGGCAAAGAAGGTAAAGGAATAAAAATGATTGAAAGCACTCCTTTGGTCATAAAAGATGGCTGGGTATTCACAGCTGCAGTTGAAGCTAAAGCATCCTAGAGTGACTAACCATTAGCATAAGTGGTAAATAACCATTAGCATAAGTGGTAAATAGCAGTATTGCTCGGAAAACTTCTTTAAAATCTTTTTATTAAGGACCTTCTAATCCAAGTCTTCAGCCACACACAGCATCAGCACCAAAATTTGGCCTGTAGTCTGTGAAGTAAATTGTGATCCCAAAATGATTCATTAGTGCCCAGTGTTGTACTTTGTTGGTATACTTACTACATGTAGACAAAGCTTTGATTGAAGTCTGGTATGATGCTAATGCCACAAAGATGGTGTCCTCATGAGCAGCTTTATCCCCATTTTATCCCCATTATTAACACTGACACTCACCTGTGAGAATCAGTTTGCCAAGCAATAGTTGTCTGCATCTTTTTTCCTTCATCTCTTTCCTTTCTTTTCAGGTGCATACAAACTGAAGATGAGCAGCTACTGAAGTCCATGAAGTCTTGTATTAACGAGACGCTCACAACCATTGCTCAGTACTTTGGCCAGTTGATAGAGCTGGTTTTAACACATGAGGCACAGGTTAGTTTGTAGGTAAAAAAATACATTTTGAAATTCTTGGATCTTGAGGGAGAGCATCTATTAAGAGGAGGATTAGAATTACAGCTCTCAATTTTCAGCAAACTTATGATTAGTAATTCAAATATCTTGCAAAGAGATTGAGGTGTTTGTATTCTCAAATTCTCCAATAACCTCAAATCCCAAATAAAATGATCTTGTGGCTCACTGTTACTTTTCCTCATAGACTTCTTTCATTGCAAGGCATCTAACTTCTGGATAATTTCTTGTTAATAACACCTTTGGACACATGTTTTCTTCCTTTGATGCAGACACTACTCTTCTTTAGAAGCCTTGAAAAAGTCTCTCTTGCTCTCAATGATCCTCATTAAAGGATAAACTTTTTAGAAGAGGTACATACAGCAAATGTGTTATTACACCACAGATGTTAACCAGTGCATGTCTTAAACTCTCATAATTAGTGATAAAACACGGTATTGTGTATTTTACAGAAAATATTGTGTATTTTGCAGAATTAAAGTCAAACCAACAAACCAACTTGCTAATGCACTTTGGTTAAGATTTATAAGAGCTACATGAAATGCCATATATGAGTTGAAATGTGTACATATTTTTGCATGTTGCATATTCACTGAGTAGGTTGTGGTTGTTTTGGTGCTTATTCTTTTTAAACTGAAGAGCAGTTCTTCACTCCTAATGTATGTGTCTTTGGACATTTTGATACTTACTGATACATCTGCAATCCTACCCCTTTTTTTTTTTTTTTTCTTTAAGGGGGAAGAATTCATTACTCTGCATCACCTCATGTGTGTTTGTGTGGCTGAAGACTTGGATTAGAAGGTCCTTAATAAAAAGATTTTAAAGAAGTTTTCTGAGCCATTCAGGCAGGCTGCATTCAGTCACTTCTGCCACACAACCACATTGTGGGTAGCTTGCTGCTCTGGAACAGACTAAGCGTTTGTGTAAAAGGCCAGAACTTGGCTTAATTTGTGTTCTCAGGAGTCTAAGTGTCTAATCTGTGTATCAGGATTTTATTCAGGATAGGTTCATAACAAAATGTTATCTTTTATGGAACATTTCTTTAATGCTAGAGGTAGGAGAAAACAGCCTCTTAAAGGGAAGATAATTGAATTATCATATTGATCAATGACATTTTCTATGTAGACTGAGAATAGTGATAAATCTAGGAGCTTAAAAGTAATGTTGGAAAGGATGTACCAATATTTCTTACAAATAAGTTGGAAATCTTGTATTGTCTTGTGCTACAGCTACTACACTAAGACAATCAGTTGCCTTCTGAAAAATTCAGTTCAATCCCGTACCAAACCAAATAATAATTTATGATAGATCTGAAGAGGGTCTTTACTGAATGTTCTCACACGTCTGTTCTCTTTATTAATATTTATTTTTAAATATCACTATCCTTTCTTAGATCTAATCAAATGCAATGATAAATGTGTCAGTGTTACCAGTCTGACTCCTGCTGCTTGTCAGTTATTTTTTTCCTTTCCTCTGGGTGAGAAGCAAGATGACATCGATTAAATGAACTGAACTTTCTACTCCATCTCATCTCTAAATAAAACTCTAATATTTTTCATTGGAAGTAAATTATATTCGTTATCTTATGTCACACAGAACCTGCTGAGACAAATAGAATTGTCAGACAGTGTGTACATCACTGAGTCAGCGCTGAGTAGCTTGTTCAGCCTTACCCAGGAAGGTGCCCATCTGTGCCGTATCATAGCCAAGGTAAGGGAATATTTGGAGTCATCCAAAGTAAACTAGTAATACAAATGAGTTCTTTTACTTAGTAAAATAGTAGTGGTTGCAAGTTTTGAAATGTACAAGATGAAATTTTGTATCTCAGGAGACAATCTTAGGTTAGAGGACATAAAACTTACTCTGAGAAGCTATTTATTTTCCTTTTCTTTTACTTTTATCTTTTTTTTCAAGCAATAATTATCCCATTAGATTAAAAAAACCAAAATACACAAACCTTGACCTGTTTATCAGTAACTCTCGATGCCCGTGCAAATGACTGCAGTAGGATGGTAAGCTCCAACAGGCTTCTGGTCATGGATTTCACTACAGTTGTCTTTGTGCCACCTGATGTATTAAGCCTTCCTTCAGCATCTTGGGCATCTTTTTAATATGTCTCCTCACAGTACTTTGTAAGTACCAACTACGTAAGTGAAGAGGAACTTAAAAATTGGCTGTGCATATGGATGACTACACAGAGAAACAGCAAGACCTCTTCAGGTGTTGTATACAGGGGAGCTTAGAGATATTATTAATATGATTCTATGATTATTAAAGAAGTAATTTTAGAGACACTTTGCATCCATTATTTTCCTTTTAGAGAGGAATGTTACAGTTACTTCTGGCATTGTGTGTTCTCATTTACTGAGTAGTTGATGCTACCTTTTGGTATAAATTATTAATTCTGCCAAGATCAATGATACTGACAATCCCTGTAGAGTTTACACCTTTGAGGACATTTTGATTTTGAAAAAGTGAGAAAGGCAGGGCATTGTGTGAGCTTGAGAATAAGATAAACACAACCATAGCCTGTATATAAAGAAAATCTCCTTTCCCAAGCTTCTGCTTGTGGAATGTTGTGCTAATCCATTGTCCTGCTCACAGGTGAAGTTAAACAGCAGCATTCATTTTACTTCTGATAGGACTTTGGATGGATGTTTGGCACCATAAAAAGTACTTCTCGGTTTTGAAGGCTGTGAATGAGGTAGAAGCAGAAATGTGTAGTGGATCCTGGCAACTGCCTGAGACGTTTAATTTTTTCTAAATTGGTATTTGAGCTCCACTCAGTGGAATCCAAAAACACTGTTAAAATGTTGAGTATTTAGGAAGTGCAGAACTAACAAATTGAAAATAACTGCTCCTGTGTTTTTTATCATTGTGTTAATTCCAGAAGTTTAATTAACAGAATTGAAGTTTGATCTTCCATAAATCACTGAATGCATTTGCTAAAACCTGAATGTGTCACAGGTTTACAAGCAAAAAGATGCAGCCTCTTACACAAAGAACCCTAAGTGGTGGAATCTGGTTGCTGAATTACAGTGGTGTATTGCATCACCTGTCCTGTGTGTCTGATCCTCTGTGCACTGTGAAATGCATTTGTCCTGACTCACCATCATCCTTCACCCTCTGCATTGCCTCAGTTATCTGCATCAGTGAGCAAGGTGGCCGAGGAATCGTAACAGACCAGAATTTTGAATTCATTTGCTTGAGTAAATGTAATTTGCTGTTATTGAAAATAAACTATGAAAGTGAAAGTGCAGGCTGATTTGGAAAAAAAATAAATAATCTGGAGCTGTGCCTAGTCATTAAGAGGGTGAGAATGGATGCAATTGAAAAGACCTCACAACCTCCTGCAGATACAGATATTCCCTTGAGATTTGTCATATTATCTTTGCTAAAAACTAGCCAGAGAAGTGGAATATTTGGTTACAGTGAAAGTAAAACTCAACAAAACTACAACTTGCCAGATGTCTGCTGGAAATACAATACAGCAGAAAGGAAACAGTCTAGGAGGTTCCTGGAGTGTGTGGAAGATAGCTCCCTGACACAGCTGCTGAGTGAGCCAACAAGGGAAGGCCCCCTGCTGACCTGCTGCTTGCAACAGAGAAGGAATTGTAGGTGATGTGACAGTTGGAGGCCCTCTTGGACAAAGTGATCACAAAACATTAGTTTTCTACTCTTGAGAAGTAGGGAGGAGAGGTCACCAGCACTGCTACCTTGGACTTCCAGAGGGAACACTGTGGCCTGTTGAGGAGCCTGGTTGACAGAGTCCCCTGGGAAGCAGTCCTGAAGGGCAAAGGGTCCAGGAAGGCTGGGCACTCTTTAAGAAGGAAATTTAGAGGTGCGGGAGCAGGTTGTCACTGTGTGCCAAAAGATGAGTCAAGGGGAAGAAGACCAGCCTGGCTTAACAGACAGGTTTGGATGGAACTCAGGAAAAAAATGAGAATTTATGGTCTTTGGAAGAAGGGGCAGGCCACTCAGGAGGACTACAAAGGTGTTGTTAGGCTATGCAGGGAGAAAATCAGAAGGGCCAAGTAGAATCTGGCTACTGCCATAAAGTACAATAAAAAACATTTCTATAAATGAGCCACAAAAGGAAGGCCAAGGGAAATCTCCAACCCTTATTGCATGCGGGGAACAAAGGATGAGGAAAAGGCTGAGGTACTTCAGGCCTTCTTCATGTCAGTCTTTAGTAGTAAGGCCCGTTGTTTTCTGGGTACCCAGCCCCCTGAACTGGAAGACAGAGATGGAGAGCAGAATGAAGCTCCCATAATCCAAGATGAAATGGTTAGAGACCTGCTACACCACTTGGACATACACAGGTCTATGGGGCTTGATGGGATCCAAGGGTACTGAGGAGCTAGTGGAAGTGCTCAGCAAGCCAATTCCATTATCCGTCAGCAATCTTGCCTAACAGGGGAGGTCCCAGTTGACTGATGGTTAGCAAATATGATGCCCACCTACAGGAAGGGCTGGAAGGAGAATCCAGGGAACTAAAGGTCTGTCAGGCTGGCCTCAGTACCAGGAAAGGGTATGGAACAGGTCATCTTGAGTGCCATCACACAGCACATGCAGGACAACAAAGTGATCAGGCCAAGTCTACACGTGTTTATGAAATGCAGGTCCTGCTTGACTAAACCAATCTCCTTCTATGACAAGGTGACCTGTTCAGCGGATGAGGAAAAGGCTGTGAGATCTGCCTAGAGCATTGTTTCCTAGAGCATTATTTTGGAGAAACTGGCTGGCCATGGGATGGACAGACATACAGTTCACTGGGTGAGGGACTGGCTGAATGGCTGGGACCAAAGCACTGTGGTGAATGGAGCTAAATCCAGCTGGTGGCCAGTCACAACTGGTGCTTCCCGGGGCTCAGTATTTGGGCCAGTTCTGTTTAATATCTTTATCAATGATCTGAATGAGGGGATTGAGTGCACCCTCAGTAAGCTTGCAGATAACACCAAGTTTGGTGGGGGTGTTGATGTGCTTGAGGGTAGGAAGGTTCTCCAGAAGGATCTGGACAGGCTGAATCAATGGACCAAGGCCAACTGGGTGACATTCATCATGGGTTGGTGCTAAGTCCTGCACTTGGGTCCCAACAACCCCATGCAATGCTACAGGCTTGTGGAAGCTGCAGATGTGGTTCTTAGTAGTGGACTTGGCAGTGCTGAGTTGATGGTTGGACTTTGTGATCTTAAAGGTCTTTTCCAACCAAAGAGATTCTATGATTCTATGAAATTTGGTCATGTAACCTTGAATTCTTATTTTCCACGACAATGTGTGATCTTGCAGAACAATATTATAGGAACTGGTTTCTGGTCCTTTCTCTCTCTTCTCCTCCTCTCCCCACTAATATTTTAACAAGATTTAAAAATGCTTTGAAGTGCTAACCCCCCCATGCTGAAGTGTCACCTAGAATTTTATTCCACCATGAGGCATTCTTTTTTTTTTTTTTTTTTTTTTTTAACATGTAACTTGTAATCTGCTGTGAAAGGATCCTGTTGCTGAGTCATCCTGGCAGCCAGCTAGTGGTTCTCACTAGCTGTCAGAAATATAAAGACTAAGATTTCTGACGCAAATGAGTAGTAGTGAGGGTGAGAAATGAAGCCTAAATAATAATAATCCTTGAATTCTGAGCTAATAGAAGAACCAATGTTGAACTGTGAGGTTTGAACCATAATACGCAGTGTTCACCTTCAGGCAGCTATGCTGGTGTCAGCATAATGGAAACTCCAGCAGTTCAGATAATTTTAAAAGTAAAAAGAGAAAATGAGAAAAGGAAGAGCCAAGTAGAGCATTTGTTGCAACTACCAGGGAAAACTTTGGTTAGGTTTCTATCTATGGATCTGTTCCTTACCTTTGGAACCAAATGTTGCTAAAATACTCTGTCAAGTCTTATGACACATACTTAAGCATCAAACAGTGTGACTAACTTGTATCATTGTCTGGGCTTACATTGCAGGCATGTATTAACAAGTCTTTTTTATTGTATTGTATCTACTAGATTTTGATCCTGGGATCTTTCATATTAAAAATTATAAATTAGTCTTGATTGTTAAAACTCTACCTTCACATGCTGAAAGCATAAGGAGACATTAAAACCCCAAATTATAAATTTTGAATGTACTTAAGCAATTGTCAGAAATAAACATTACTTGAAGTAGACTGGTTCTGAATTGATTTGGCTTCATAACAACCAGAAGAATCAGTAAGAATCAGTTTCACAGTTTCAATAAATACTGGGACATAGAGTGATAAAAAAATTCTTTGCAAATTAGTCCATTTCACTGATGATAATTAGATACCAACTGTATTGAACTGGTTACTATAATAATAGTCTACTAAAAAAAAGGCAAAACCAAGGATTATGAAGATAAGCAGGTACAGCTGTAACATCCTTCTTTGTAGAATGCTTGACTGTTTGATTCCCATATGGATATGCAGGAGATTCCTTGCTCTGAGAAGCTTTTAATACATCTTGGCCTTACCTACTTAGTACATCAGTTCCTTTTCTAACAAGTATTTACTATGAAGATTTTTTTGGAGATCATCTTTCAAGCTACTCAAATGTTGTCCTCCATCATGAGGAAAGACTTGAGAATTCACTACACTTTGAATAATTTCAGGCTGAAACTACAAAATGCAATAGCATAGAGTTGAATGTTCTTTTTCTCCTCCTTATTCACTCAACTCACTATGCATGGTGGGGCTTTCTATACTCATGACCTCTTTAGCATGCTTTTTGTGATTTTATTGCAGATGATTTTGTTATCTACTGCTAGCTTTTCAGAACAGCATCTCAGGAATGTTTCCACAAAATTGAATTCCTGTTGATCCAATATAGGAGAGAAATAGGTCATAAAGCAATAAAGCAAGTTCTCTCTTTCAGATTCTGCTTTATATAGAGCATTTGAAACCCATCCCAGAAGAATGTGGAGAGTAAGGTTCATGTCAAGAGCAGCATTTGATATGTTATTTGGTAAAAAACTGGAAATGCCAAAAAGTCTGCAAAAGATAAATAAAAGCATGCTTAGACATATCAAGAGCTTTTGGAAAGATGCAAGTTAATCTCCAAAGCAATCAAACACTCAGTGCTGAGATGTTTCTTTGAACTGTAGTTTGTCCATTTGACCAATTTCTATGCATCCCTATCAGATAGAATAGTTTTGTCATCACTGTAAAAGATACAGGAGACAAATCTTGAGAAAGGTGAATATATCCTGAGGAATGCGTAGTGAGAGGAGTGTTTTTGACAAGCCATAGAGTCAGACTCTGTTCCATATTTCATTTACAGCTCTCTAGATTCATTACTAGAGATCAGTATTTTACAGCTTGGTAATGGCCCAGAGGGTACAAAATAAACGGTTTAGATCTCTTCCTGACAAATGCAGTGATAAATCTCTTCCTGTTCATCAGGGGCAAAAGCAGGGCATCCATCTGTCACAGAGAAAGCCTGAACCAAATGTGCCAACATCACCTGAGCTTTGCTAGTGTTCTTCACTAACTTCTGCTCATTAAGACTGGAGCAGAGAATTGGATCATGTCTGATTCCACTTGCAAACTGAGAATGAAATTTAAAACATAAATCCCAGTTATGTTAGATTTGGGGAAAACACTGTAATAGTTTTTTCTCTGTATTTTTCACAGATAATTTAATTATTGCTTGGGTAAAATATCAATATCCTTTTGTGGAAGGCAAATAAGACGAACTTTTTTCTGTTAGTGTACTGCGGTTTTTTTTTAGTTTAAAGGCTCAGAAATATCTTTCTGCAGTAGGCTATAGATAGCAGTACTAAATATAAAAACTTACAGAGATACATGTGCACTTTTTACAATCTCAGAAATTAATTTTACTCTTAACAAACTTCTGTAAGCCTAGTGTTTTCATTGATCTAACAGAAATTACTTATACAGGTGCAAAGACAGAAAAAAATTATCTTAAACATATTGAGGTGCTAATTGTCTTACTCTAATTTTCTTACAAATTGGTATATATATTTTTGTTAGACTGAACAGATAGCTTTGCTAGATCTATTATTCTCTACTCCCAATAGAACTAGTACAAATAATGTAGAATTCTTTAAAAGTGAATTCTGAGGTTTTATGTCAGTACAGTCTGTTGAGTTTTCAAGTAACAAATGCTTGAGGAGAAAAAGATTATTTCTGTGAATATGTTACAGGGTATATATTACACTTGGTCCATGATTCCAACTATTTTCACTTTACTAATGTAATTGGAATACTTTAGTCTGAGTTTAATATTTTAAATGCTTTCTTACTCACTATATGGCTGATTTTCCATAAAAGTATCTGTAGTCTACCTGATAGCTTAACATTTTGAAATGTAGGACAATCAAAAAAAACCCCACCACATGAGGTACATAGGTTGTCTGTATTTATTTGTTTCTTTCAATTTTTTATGTGAACTTTGCAACACTTACATGTTTACAAATTGTGTTGGAAATTATTAAGGATAGCTGCTGTAAGGGTATATATGTTCTCAAATCTTTGTCATTTTTGCCACATGTAAAGAAAAAATGTGTAGGAATGTAACTTTTATTTATTAGAGGGTGAAGATATGGATTATATCAGTATAGAACTTTACACCTGTTTTCACATTATTTGCAGTAGCTCTTTAACAATATGACCTTCTCTTTCTTATTTTAGCATGAGGTAAATGTTGTATGGAGCTCTGAAATGCATAGGAATGAGAAATGCATGCTAACACAAACTTCTTTAAAATTAATAGCATAAGGTTGGACTGTCACTTAAATGTCCCTTTAATTGCCACCTATTGATAATTCTTTGTAATTTTCACATGAATGTCAAGTTTAATGTAAATTGTGCTTGTAATTGGTAAAAGTCAATCACTTAAGCACACCTCCCACTGAGGCTGTATTACTTTTTCACCACTTAGTGTATAAGCATTAATCAACTTGAATTCTCTGTGTGAGTTTAACATCCTCTTTGTTGGTGTTTTGATAACAGATAATTTAGACAAATTACTAAAAGAATCCACCCCCCATCCCAATCTCTGTCAAATACCAGGGAAACATTCAATGCTACTTTCCTGATTTTTGCTTTTCCCCTGCAGGAAGGAGGTGTGGTTGCTCTCTTTAAGATATGTCGCCAGGATTGTTTCAGGTGCCTTTATCCCCAGACACTGAGAACTCTGGCATCCATTTGCTGTGTAGAGGAAGGGATGCATCAGCTGGAGAAGGTAGGCACTTCAGTGTTCTTCACTGACTGCATCATGAAATAGAGAAGGTCCTCTTCAATCTCTTCTAGGAATTGATAACTTGGTGGTGTTTGCTGTTATGTTCCATGCTAGCCTCACTTTTTCTCTGCTGAACAAATCTTCAGTCTTTATAAAATTAGCCCTTGATAGAATAATTTGATTATTCTATTTGGTTGCTTGCAGAAATAAGCTTTCTAAGTGGGGATAATTTTCAGAGAGCAGCTAAATACATTAGAGATGACGTAAAAAAAAATAAAAATAAAAGAAGAGTCTATAATTTTGAGACTCTCTGAAGTGTTTGTTTAGATAGTCCAATATTTCAAATAACCCTTAAAACACAGAAATCTTTGTACCTTTGCAGATGCTTAGGTAGGGCACCTGTTGTAATTGCAGAGAGAGAATTGGGACAGAAATAGCAGGTAGCCTATAGAAAAACATCTCTGCTAATCAGCAACATGTCTCCTAAAAGCCAATTTTAACTGGGATGGCAAGTATTAAAACAGTATCCAGTTAAAACTGTATCACCTGCTTAGGCTCCATTCTTTTCTCACTCACACTAAATACTGCTGTATTTTGGAAAACGAACACTTCTGGTCAATAAATCATGATCTCATCCTTTGTATTTCATAAACCAGTCATTTTCCACAGCTGAATAATTGCCTCTTCAAGTTAATGATAAATAATTTCACTGCCACTTTACTTTGACATAACTTGTAATTTACTGCCCAAAATTCAAGCAAACTGTGACAGAACATCTGCAGCAAAAGGCAAGTCTCTGAGCTTACAGTAAATGAAGATGACTTAAATTTTTTTTGACATAATGCTGGTTCAGACTGACACCAGGGTCAGTCTAAAAAGATCTTTCATTATGTCCACTATAACAGTAGAATTAATAGAGTTACAAATGGAAAAAATCGATTCAACTCACCTGGTCCAGTTCCTGGCAGAGTCAACGTGTATTTAATGTGGCCCATAACAAAGCTGACAAAACAAGAGTCTTAGAAAAAGTGATGACTCAAGCTCATATGTATTTGATCTGCTTTAATGTTGGTCACAAGTTAAATTGGTCAGCTTAAATTTTGTCACAATTGGTGTTGGAGTAGGGTTTAAAGGAATTTTTAAATGAAATCCTTACAATTGCTTTCAGTATGTGGGCCTTCAATTCTTAAATCAAACCTTGGCAAAAACTAAGTCTGCAACATGAGGGGCTGGACATTAATCCTACTGACCTGACTGGACAGAAAATTTTATGACGTGAGTATTTGGTTATCACTTGGTCAACTTTGCCTAAAATTGTGTTGCTGAGGATTCATAAGTTATGTGAATCTAGTACATACCTGGGTTTCTGGTGGGGGAGAATGGGCTATTTCATAGATCAAAACAAACGTTGGCACCTTGTCTGCAAGGAAGTTAAAGAACACAGGCCAGTACAATGCTGTGTTATCTGTAAGTAATCTATCAACTGGTGACAGCCCAGATTTTATAGTTTATAGACCTGAGGAAGGACAGTAAACAAGAAAGTTTTGATACTCTTTGTACTCTCTCTCTACCCTTCTTGGACACCTATTTAGAAGCAACAAAATATTCTCACCATAGAGTCAATGGAAAGTTCATGGATCAGATGAATAGTATTTTGATGTGAACAGCATTCCAGTTTTTTATGCTTTCTTTTAAAATATGAAGTGTTCTTGCAAAGAACTAAAAAGAGGGTTAACAATATTAGCATTCCTATAATTACAGTAATTACTAAAGGACTTTCTATCTGGAAGAAAAGGCAGCTTCTATTATCCAACTAAGTATCTGGGTGGTGGTGGAGCACTTAATTTGCTCTAATGTGAATATCATTATGCCACCTAGTGCATTAAAACATCAGTGCAATTTGAATTTGATTTTTAATGACAGAAACTTCATTCAAAGAAATCAACTTTGGCTTCCAAGCAATTCAGATTAGGTAATTCAAAGTTAAAAAAAAATAAACACACACCAAGCAAACCTCACCCTTTCTATTTTTCAATTAGATTTCACAGCTATTAAAGTGTTTAAAAGACCACTTAAAAGAAACCAGCATGAGCTATGATTTCTAACAGAGCATTTGTCTAGGAGGTGAACTAAAAGGGGGCAGTATAGTTTCTGCACTAATTGCAGTGCTTAATTACCAAATACATCAGGAATATTGTTTATTTTCCAATGCTCTTTGATCTTGCCAATTCAGTAGCAACACATGGAGATAAGAAGAACGTGTGTTTATGTTTATGGTTATTTAGAATACAAGCAAGGAACTCAGTTGTTCACAGGAGGCAATCCAGGTTAGACCATATTTTTACATTTTCTTGGGTTTTAAGTTACATGAACATTAGGCTGTCTTTATAATTAGTGCAAATTTAAGGTGAATGTTACTGTACCGGGTTTACCATTTGTCTGAATTTTTTTGTTTGCAGTATGGAAATACTGTCCTCATTTCCTAATGAAGGAAAGCAACAACTAAGTGCTCATTTCTAAAGATGCAGAAAATAGCCTATTTTAAACAAAAAAGTATTTGCCTCAGTTTTGTTTGTTGTGTTTTGTTGTTGTTTGTTTTTTTTTAAATCTTGTTCTTCCTGGTCATGCATCTTTAAACACATATCTGCACTACTCTCTTACCAGCATGGTTGAAAAAGCTGTTGCTACTTTTTCATCATCTTGATAAACAAGGTCATCTCTGCTATAATTACAATGACCAAGTAGTTGTTGCAATGACTAGTTTTTACTCTTTTAGGTAAATCTAGTCAGCTGTATGTACAACAATGCAAAATCAGTTGGTTAAAATGCCAGCTTAGAATGGTTATTTTCCTTTCAAGTACTTCACTGGCTTTTGAAAGGTACTGTTACTTTGTTGTACATTGAACTACAGAACTCCAGGTACACAACAGTAACAAACAAATTAGTGAGGCATTGGAAGGAGAAAGGTAGTCAAGAAATAGTGTCATTTTGTGACTGAGGACTGTGTGTAAACAAATGTTGTTCTATGCAAACTGTACTCCACAAGTGGTAATTTTGGTGCTTCAGGCTCCTTATGGATATCCAGTTGTTTGGTACCCTTTAACTTCATAATCCTTTGTGACACCAGCAGGATTGAGATAAATCTTTAGTCTCATCTGCCTAACCAGTCCCTCTTCAGATTGGAGTTAAGAGGCCCTGGAAAAGCAATCATCATTTTCCTCCTTTGCGTTTTTGCTGTAGCTACATGTCCCTGTACAAAAGAGGGCTTTGTCATCTGCATTTGTGGCACTTGAGCATGCAAAGTTTTTAGGAGAAATAACTATCCTTTCTAATGCAGTAAGATTTCTGGTTTAGGCACTCCAGAGTTTATGCAGAGACAGTATACAGGTAATAATATAGAAAATAGCTAAAATTGCTAAAACCAGAAGAACTGAAATGAGTTTGGGGTAGGTGAGCATGACCAGAAACTGAACAATGTTAGTGCTGCACATGCCAACCTGTTTGTGTCTCTAGCCCTGAGGTTTAGGACAGAAATACAATGATGTAGTGGGAGATTGGTTTTCAACATAGATATTTGTTGAGTGTTCTAAAGGGTATAATATCTGAACATTCATGAGGTGTGCTTTGAATTCTTAACTAACCTCAAGGTTCACATTTACGAAGGACTTTTGAAGGAATAGAGTTGGGATAGATTGACATGTGCATTTTGTTAATCTTAAGGTTAAAAAAATAGTGATCTTGCTTGTCTGATAATGTACATCCTGCAAATTACATTAGGAATAACTGTTCTTCAAATACCATTTTCATTGGCAAGATACAGATAAAATCTCACAGACATTTTCTTCAACATGAAGCAAATTTGCCTGGATAAAGGTTTTGTATTTGAATAAAGTCACACATCTTTAGCAATTTTTTTTGCCTAAAACCATTCTTCAGCCCTTTCTCTTCCTGCATTAGGTCCTTGTTTTGCACTCTGAATAAAGTGTCTCCTATACATATGCTGACATACAACCTTATTAAAGCCTAATGACTGGCAGTTTCTCTGCTTCAGGTCTGTCCATACAATGCTTGTTGTTACTGATGCTAGAATGCATGGATTTCTAATTTTTGCTCTAGGAAGCTCAGTTGTGTGATTTTAATTGAGGCAAACTTCCTGCTACAATAAAGGAAGTGCAGAGTTATTTCAGAAATAAATAGCAAACAGTGCAATCTACTGCAATTTTTACTGTATATGTGAAACATTATTACATTAAAAAGATGCAGCTCAGCTGGGGCCTAGATCAATGCTCGGCTGCCACAAACCCAATAATTTATACAAATAGTCATTCAAGCAGCTGCCTAAATATTAACATGGTGCAGTGTTTGTTTACTTACACTATTTAATCTACTCCAGAAAGCAAGACACCTGGAAACAGCTCACTAAGAGAAGATATTCCAGAGAGACTGGTGACAATTGCTACTTTTATGATTAAAACCTTCTTTTTAACAAGTGACACAGCTTTTATCAGTTTAAACAAAATTACCTAGGTATAGATTGTGAATTGCTTTCAACCCTTTATTTAAAGCACATCACATCCAAATACTCCCCTCTAGAAATATAATCTCTAAAGGGGGAAGCAAGTACAAGTGTACAATTTTTGTGGTTGGGCATCTGTATGAACTTCATAAAGACTTCTTAAACATGAAAGACTTAAAATCTCATGTTGATTGTGAACCCCATCTGATTTTTAAGAACAACCATGATCATATACACAGTAATATTTTCTGCATGATGGGGATATAGTCTGTCAATGACATGTATGAGTGTCACATAAAAAGGACCTTTGCCTGTCTCAGAGTCCCAAAGAAGATTTTCACTAAAACAACTTCACAAAGTTGCTGCTTCCAAGTCCCACCATAAGGACTTTCCCTGAAGCACTTTACCCACCTCAGAGCCCTAACAAGGACCTTCACTGAGGCAGTTTTAAAGCAAAGTAAAGATGATTTATTGATGCCACAGTTTTAACAAGTTCTGGATAGCTGTTGATGAATTCCCTAGCTGCATAGATTTGAGGTGAAGGTAGTAAAGGCAAAATAAAAACATCTAATAGAGTCAGAGGTGCAAGTCTTACCAAAAGGTGTCCCCTTTTGGGTGAGAAAAGAGGATTCAGGCCCATTGACCCATGCATATAGTTGTTGATCTCTTCTCCTGAAGAAAGAGAGGATTCTAACACTAATTTAGACTAATAAATAATTTTCTGATAGGTACCTTTGCAGGTTCTTATTACTTATTAATTAAGAGAGGGGAGGGGAAAAGGACCCATGTTGCTCTTGATGCAGTTTTCTCAGGCATCATCATTTCCATCGTGCTCATTGCCAGTCATCAAGTTTGCAGTCAAAATGCCCAAGCCAGGCACCAGAGTTTAATCTTGGCCAATACCTTGGCTGACACAGTGGTCTGTTCCTTCTGCCACTACTCCTTATTTGATGTAAGATTATGAATTAGCCTGTTGTCTTTTGCAAAACAATCTCTCGGGGTGGGGCCAAGGGGTAGGCAGGCAGAGTGGCAGGACTGCATTCCTTTTGTTAGATTTAACAAAAGGGTCTATCCTGTTGTCCCACAATGAGAAACAAGCTCTGGTGGGAATTAATAGAATGTTTACTACAAAACCTGCGACTATAATTTATTCATAGCTTTTGGGTGAATGTAAGTTGATTATTCCATTGAGCTTTAACCAATTTGAACTTTCAGTTTCAAACTAATCTCAGTTAAAACCAGGGAGTAACTTGTTTCAGATGAAGTGTACGTTTTGCCTTAAATCTCAGCTATGAAATCCATTTATGCATCTGCAGGATGAGACAAGTGGGAATTATAGAGGAGGCTTTGATTATGAAGGCCTGGATGACCTGGTTTGAGGATGCAGTCACCACTTCTAAAAGAGGAACACAAAAGTTAGCTGGTAGCCCATGTATTTTATTGTCACAAGATGAGAATGCTTCACAGTCATGAACATTTTTATTTTTGTAGTATCTGGTATATAATGAAAATAACTTTGTATTATACAAAATGATTGCTTATTTGCCTGACCTGCATGAACTATGTGGCTGTTTTCATATCTGAAATTTCCAAATGCAAAATACAAGGGGAAAAATAGTCTGTGAGAGAGAGACCCATAGGTGGTGTCCCTGCCTGCTTCTTTAAATGCAGAGTAGTGTGCAGTTTTCTCAGAAGCAGTGAAATGTCCATTATGGCAAGCAGTGACTTATTCACAGAACTTCTAGCTATGAGGAGATCTCAGGAGGTGCAGAAGTCTGCCTCAGCCTGTTAGGCTCTCTCATGCCTTAGAGAAGAGCTTTGTGTTAAAATTCCTTTTTTTGGGGATGTTAATATATGAAAAATTCTTGTGGCTTATTTCAGTGGTTTTGAACCCAGTTAGTTTCAGAACAAGGATTAGATGGACCTATGTGATGATAAAAATAGATATGTATTCTAAAATGAGTTGAATTCAATAGTTTAAAGATTAAGCATTTATTTATTTAAGAAATATATTTTCAAGAAACCATAGTTTTCAAAATTTAGTTTTAATTCAAATAAAATAAAATTTTATGTTATTCTGTCTGCTAAGTAAGACAGGACAAGGCTGTGTTTTAACAGCAAAATAAAGGACTCATGGAAGTCATTAGAAGGGGATAAGTTGTCAAGGGATCCTTCTCTTGTCTCTTTCCCACAAAAGCAGGTAACTTGCAAAGTTATAGTCCTTTATAAATGTTTCATGGGTCATGTTGACAAACACATTCTCTACACTGTTTTATGTTGATGTAGGAACCTGTTCTTTTCTTTCCCACATAAGTCTAAACAAAATAGTGCTTGGGAAGCTTCATGGTTGGGAAGAGGCTGGAAGCTTTCTTTCTGCATGCTTAAAACCACAGAATACTGGCTTGTGTGCTAAAAGCATGTGAGATGATTTATATGGAGGGTTCAAGTGATTAATTCCTTTTATAACCCTTTGACTGAAAAGTCAACTCTTATGTTTTGCATCATGCACTTCATTCCATTTGATAACTATCATTTTGGCTCATCTTGTATGGCTGCTTGTAGCCTGGCTC
>NW_009952881.1:2089186-2092159 GCF_000747805.2 Chaetura pelagica | reverse complement strand
TTTTCTGTTGTTCTGCATTTTGAGAGAGGAGGCTAACCTTTTAAAGACTAATTCAGACAACTTTTGACGAGTAGTGCAGAACACACTTAAACTTGGTGTCACTGACAGCTGGAGCTGGGAGCTGTGTCTCACTGTTGTCACTGGGTAATTATTTAGGTCACAGGAGGATGAAGAACTACAATGGGACAGGAATATAAGCCAAATTTAAGGAATGCGTGGGGAACAACATTTTCAAAAGTTGCTTTTCTCATAGCCTTTTTGGTAACCTGGCAAATCCATTTCAGTAGCTGAATTTGTGGTACAATTAGATAATGTAAAGTTCTAGGCTTGCAGTTCTTTAATTTACTGGACACTTTTTCTCAGTAAGGCTCTTTAAACAGCCTTAATTAATTGGCAGTGAAAAATGTGCTGGGTTTGGCAAATTACATTTCTGTCAAAGCCCCTGCAAAACTCATTAAATCATATCTGAGAGTGCAGAAACTGCCCTTCCTCAACTGCTGGCTCTGTATATATTAGGTGATGTTTCAAGTTTTACCTCCTGATTACCCAGCTATGTATACATAATTAGTAAATGCAGCCCCTTTCAACACAATCCCAGGCAAGTGTAGCAAGACTTACTAGGTTGTTGCAGAATCTGACCATCTTCAGATGCTACAGGCTGCAGTTCTAGGGCAAAATGCTTGGGAAGTCATGATTCTGAATACTGAAAACCAGTGTGAAAACATATTTGGTTTTATTTTGTTGTGTTTTTTTTTAAAAAACACATACCTAAGCCCTTGCTCCTCCCCAGAAAGACCCCAACAAGAACAAAATCCAAAAACCAGCTGGCAGTTAATCTCTGCAGTACTATTTGGTCTGCTGAAAAACTCCTGCCAGCTACACAGCAGATATAAAATTCGTTTATGTTATGGTAGTACCCATTTTATCATGCAAAGAAAAAAGCATTTTTTTTTTGTGGACGTATTATTCAAGAGGCAGGGAACTGAATAAAGACAGACATGTTAGTGTAGGATTATGGTGCATTGCCAGATCTCTGTAGGAAAAATGTATACACAAAATGCTTTGGCTGAAGTCACTGCCATTATTTCCTTTCTGTTAAAATGACTAATTAAATTATAGTGGTTGTTTTGTCATAGCCCTGATGGTATAAGGAGATATGTATCAGTTGCTCTAATAGAAGATATTACCTCTCCTTACAAACCTTGCTTCACTTTAATCATATTACAGATTTTAGAAGAGAGAGAAAGGAGCCAGCAATAGTAGCACTAGAGATGAACATATGATAACGGTGGTGAAGCAGGACAATGTGAGGTCTAGCTAAGGAATCAGTGAATAGCTGCCATTTGGAGGACACAGATTCTGTCATTTACCAGTAGGTCCTTATTTAGATATCAGGGCTGGCCCAGACTGCAAACATGTACACATGGGCTTACCTTTTAGTGTTTGAGTAATGTCATTAAAAACCAAGAGAACCTGTTAAAAATGTCAGCAGAGATTCACATCTGTTGGTCTGTTCATTACTGAGTTTTCAGACCAAAAAATTTCAGACTAAATATGTATTTGTTGATCACTGAACACAATTCCGTGGAACAAAGCAGAACTAGAAGTGGATACAAAACCTTTTTGACAAACTTTGTTTGTCTTTTCCATAGGAGGCTCAGAAGGCAGTCTATGACTTGATATCTAAATCTATCTAAATTGATTTAAAAAGCGTGAGCTATCTTCTAAAGTCTTTTGCCTTTATTCTTTTGCCTTTAATCTTCCTATGTAATCCACCAATTTAGTCTTTGCTTTCCTTTGTCATGTACTTAAAGTTGTATATTGCTTAAGCACAGATTTTTCCACATGTAAAAACTTCGTAATAGTGAAAGCAGCCCTGTTTTATTCCAGTTTTGTCATGTTTCAGTAAGACCTGATCAGCAGAAGGCATTGCAGTGGCATTCAGGTATTATCAATGATGTGCTGAGAGTAAATCTTGCCACTGCTGGCATTTTTTCATGGCTCCAGGGCAGTGTTGATGCAGAGAGACACCTGATAGAATTAGGTGTACTTGGGCATTTGGTTCCCCTGTACAATGCAGTCACTGTAGGGGGAACAACCTCTCTTCTCATCTACCCCTTCAGTTCCGTTGTTTTATACACCTCTTTTTTTTTTTTTTTTTTTTTTTTTTTTTTTAAGCTTAGATGCAGAAGAGAGAGTGCCTTGAGATTTTTTTTTCTTCTTGTTTTAATACAGTAAGTTTCATTGAAATAGATTTTGAAAGCTGAAAAGGAAAGTCCTCGGACGATGCCAGGTTTCTGAGGTGCAAGATTGAATTGGAGCAGTGCCTGTGGATTGCCATTCCCTCCAAATTCATTTTGAAAATTTGAGCTGGTGCCAGGTTACCACTCTGGACTTGTTTGGCTCCCATATAATTTACACGGGGTTTTTTTAGTCAGTTTTGCTGGTATTTTATGCTATCTATTGATTTTATATTTCACCAAGTTTTTTATGTAAAGCACTCCAAATAGATCTAGATTTATGTTTCAAAAGTCAAGGTGTTAAGGGATTTTTATAAATGAAAAATAATTTGAAATTCACCAGATGATGATTTTTCTGTAATGATGTAAAATATTGCTCAAAGCAGTGACAATGATCAGGGCAGCAAATGATCTCTGAATGACGTCTAAAGGAACAGAAGCCAACACATCAAATGACAGGTGGGTTTTCCCTCTCGAATAATAATAATAACAATCTATCAGGCAAATTTAATTTTAAGATGAAAGAAGAAGCTTGCTCAGCTCCTAAACTCAAGGCAGAGATTAATGAGAATCAATTGAAGCATTTAAAAAGGCTGCAGGGAGAGAGCTATTTTGGACCTCAAATATTCCTTCTGTCCCTGATAAAGACAGAAAAGGAACTGGAAAGATATGGACTTACAGAAAGACCTATCAGATAAGTAGCTTTCATAATTCTTTTCTTCTTACTCAGCAG
>NW_009952881.1:2076966-2089029 GCF_000747805.2 Chaetura pelagica | reverse complement strand
AGCAGGAAACTGTTGCATCCGGCATCTGCATTTGTATCCATATGCAAACACACTGAATGTGCTTCCGTAGTACGCGTTAAATAGCTGAGCTGTAGCCACAGTAAAGTGGGAGGAGAGACAAGGGTGAAAGTACTTATTCAATGAGACAGGCACATTAGCTACTCTCCCCCCTCTCAACATTTTTTTTGCTGAAATTAGCTACCCTAGTCTAACTGACCCATCCTGCTGAGGACTTGATGACTCAGTATTGTGGATGATTTTTGTGACTCATTAGAAAAGTCAAAATAGTTTACTGCTCAGAGCTTCCATTTCTTGTTTGGCTGACCTTTGAGCTTGCCTAAAACCCCACTGATTTCAGAGACCTCTGCAGGTTCCAGGTGATTTATTTCTTTTCTTTGGGGCATGTCAGATGAAAACAGATAGCTCTGTATGTTTCATCTGCTAGAGTTTTTAACTCATTCATGAATGAGCAGATCTCAATCATTCCTGAGGATAACACAATAAAGGCTGCTAAACAAAGTGAAAGTCTTACTTTTGATTGATTAATGAATATTGGTCATCTATTGGAGTGAGAGTCAGGGCTTGAGAGTGCTGCAGAAAATTGTTTTTCCTCAGACAAGCATCTGTACTCAAGCTTCTCAGCTCGACCACTTCCTGGGGCTTGTTCTTTACTAGTAGTTCAAACTAACAAAATTCGTAAACCTCAGCTTATGCTCAATTTAGACCTTGGCTCTTTTTCAAAACCACTTTTATAATTCTTGTAGTCCCATGAGTGTGACTGCCCTTCCTTGGGTTCAGCGTGGGGTTAACAAGCCTCTTGCGTCACAGCACTTACTAGCATTCACACTTGCTCAGAAAGTGAAGCTGTAGGAGTCCTGCTGTGACATTGGGTTTAACACTGGGAATCTTTTTCTAGCTGAAGATACTAAGGAACATTTGCAAACCAACTCCCAACAGTGCTCCCAAAATGCACAAGCTCTGGATATTGTTAGTGAGAGGGAAATTCACAAATTTGTATTTTGCAAAAATCTCATTTTATACATATTCAGTTGCTTGAGGTTTTTGTTTTCACCCAATGTTTGCCCAAATATGTTTCAAACCTCTTTTCTCTTTCCTACTCTTTCCTACTTACCCATCACTGCAACAAAGCAAGAAAAGCTTTGACAAAACAGGGAAAAAGTACACACAGGAAACTTTTAAAATAATGGCTTCAACTAGTTCTAGCACTGGACATCACTACTTCAACTTTCTACTAGTTGCTTTCTTGGTTTCAATTAGTACTTAGTAGTTTAATTTTCTCATCCGGACAGCATTGTATAAAAACAAAACTATGTCAGGGTTTTCCTGACATTATTATTATATGCTGACTATTGCATAAGGCAAATGCTAAATTTTACTGGAGTGTTTTTTTTTTTCCCCAGAGTTAGTTGTAAAACTGCAATAGAGGAAATCAAACCCAATGTAAGCTAATTGACTAGCTAGCTGAAATTCAGTATCCTTTCTTTGTAATATGCATTGTAAGTCAGTACTGTCAGTATTGAACTACTCAGTTAAAATAACCTGCATGTGCTTCTCACAAAACTAAAGGAAGTTTTTTCTTACCTCATGTTTGTAAGGACCTGAAAGTTGCCATGTGGCTTATCTGAAGCTGATATGTATGGTATGAATCTCCCTGAGTATGTATGAGTATATATGTATGATAGGTATGAGTCTCCCTGTATTTCTTAAAAAGTAGAGGTTAAATAATAATTAATGGCAGATGATGTAGAGGCATGTTTGTGCATCAGTATAAGAGGTTGTTTTTTTTTCTCAGACTTGTTTGCAGGAAACCACTTAGATCTGGCACTCTGCCTGATTTATACAAAAAAATTCACGTATCATAAAGCAGATTCAAAAACATTTAAAGACCTGTTGGATAAACAACCTCATCCATTTAAGATTATAATCCTACTTTTAAAAAACTAAACATCGAACAGTGTTGCCTGTATATTTATTGTATCTTACTTGCCTACCATTAAGTTTCCAGACAATCATTCTTTCATTGACTGTTCCCTCCCTTGCCAGTACTGTCAAGAGCTTTTCCTTTTCAGAGGGCTTTCAGTTTTTTCATTTGCCACTCCTGGGAATGGACAGGCAAGTTTTTGTATGGATCAGCACATACTGATATGCAAAATCTGTCTCAATTTTCAGAGGCATTTTTCTGCATGTCATAAACTGGCAGGCTTTCCCCTCCAGCTTGTGGTTTAGTAGGTAGGTAAAATTCACAGAATAATCAGGGCTGACATAGATTTGAACTGAAAACTTGAGCTAGGTGTTTAGTATCACTCCTTAATTTGGAAGCAGTCTGGAGTCCTGAAGAGTATCTCTTATGTCTTGTTGTGCATAGTTTTTGTTTGACTTCACTAGCTCTCAGACTTCAAGTGCAAGTTTGATCTGACAAGGATCTTCAGCTGAGATGAAGTCCTGTGGAAGAATCAGCAGATGGAATTAAGAAAGCTGAAGTCCTTCCATTTTTTATAAGAGCTCAACTTTGTCACTTAGTTCTCATAAAGAAAGCGTAGGAAAGGTTCCCAATTACTTGGTTTCACCAAGGACAAGTCTTGCCTGACCAACAGGCTTTCTATGATGGAGTGACTACATTAGTGGTCAAGGGACACTACAAAATTTAAAAAGCTCCAATATTTGTCTTTTTTTCATACCTGTTTTACAGTAACCCACTGTAAGAATTTTGCTTCTTAGGGAAAACTCCCTGTGTGATTTGCTAATTCTTGTGCAGGGTCAGTTACCCAGTATTATCCCTTAAAACACAGGCAACTATTGGCAATGTTTAGGTTTTTCTAAACATCCTGCTCAGTTTGCAGTAATGACATCACAGAAGTTGACAGCACATTTAACAGTAGAGGTAACCTGCACCGATAGACATTTTAGATTCTGCTTTGAGTGCTAACAAGGCTTCATGTATATAAAAGCAAAATTTGGCCTCCCTTCCAAGTGTACTTTCAGAAGTATTCATGCCAATACTGCCCAATTTTGAGATCTAGGTGGGCCCACGTGGAAACAAAAACAGGACTGGTGATTGTCCCCTTGTGCATGGCACTGGTGGGGTGACACCTCAAATGCTGTGTTCAGTTTTGGGCCCCTCACTACAAGAAAGACAAAGAGGTTCTGGAGCATGTCCAAAAAAGGGCAACAAAGCTGCTGAAGGATCTATAAAACAAATCCTATGAGGACTGGCTGAGAGAATTGGAGGTGTTTAGCCTGGAGAAAAGGAATCTGAGGAAGACCTCATGGCTCTCTACAGCTACCTGAACGAAGGCTGTAGCAAGGTGGGTGTTAGTCTCTTCTCCCAAGTTACAAGTGATAGGACAAGAAGAAATGGCCTCAAGTTGTGCCAGGGAAGGTTTAGATTGGATATTAGGAAAAAATTCTTTACTGAAAGAGTTGTCAGGTGCTGGAACTGGCTGCCCAGGGAAGTGGTGGAGTCACCAGCCTCAGAGGTATTTAAAAGTACTGCTTAGGGACATGGTTTAGTGGTGGACTTGGCAGTGCTGGGTTAACAGTTGGACTTTGTGATCTCAAAGGTCTTTTCCAACCAAAAAGATTCTATAACACAGGGACTCTTGTAGAGACACACAGGTGTGGCATTATGGAGACCCAGCAAAAGTCAGAAAGCAACTTTCAGTTACACTAGCAGGCTTTGGATTAGGCCCTAAGAGGAAATAAATGGCTGAAAATGTCATCATGAAGACATCTGTACATAATTCAAGCTGTTTAAGAGAGAAACAAATGGTATGGGCAGTGTTCCTGCCAATAGAACTCAACATAAGCAGTGACTCTCACAGTCTATCAATGAATACTGGAATCCATTCCTCACTCTAAGCAGTGCCAAGCAGTGTGCCAGCTCCCTGGCAAGAAATCCCTCTGCTGTCATTGCCCAGCACATACAGCTGCCTTGCCTGTGCCCTGGAGTTCCTCCACATCTGTTAATGGAGCTTGGCTGCACTTTTGTTTGCTTCTCTGTGACTGCACTGCTTGGACTCTGTATTCCTTTTTCTGGGCTTAGTACAATAAAAAAGTGTTATCTTTTTATATGCAATGTAAACACATGAAAAGTTCAAATAACCTAAAAGGGCACAGGTCCCAGGTTTTGCCTTCAGGAGGAGCTCTTTCTTCAGTAGTGGGGCTTTGGTTCTGCAGTTCCTTTGCCAACCTTCCATGCATGTCTTTGCAGAAGTGTCCTGTCATGGTTTGGGTTTAACATGGCAACAAAGAACCAGCCCCGTGGCTAGTCAGTCAACTCCCCCCTGGGCTGGGATGGGGAGGACAAGGCCAACTAGAAGCTCATGGATAGAAACAAAGGGCAAGGAAGGTTCTGTCCTGGGCTGCATCAAAAGCGGCGTGGCCAGCAGGTTGAGGTGATTCTGCCCCTCTGTTCTGCTCTGGTGAGACCCCACCTGGAGGGGCCCCTCTACCCACATGAATGTGATGAAATAATTCCTCACTAAGTGTGTTGTTAAGGTCACCTATGGGTTTGTGGTAAGGTTTTGCCCTTGTTGGTAGGTAAGCTGTCATCAAAGCACTTTAGGCAGAGATATGGCTATTATCCCTACAAAGGTTAAAAAAGATAGGTCTAAATAGGGTGCTAAGTTGATTCAGTCAGCATGGAGAAGCAGATCCACTCAGATGCTAAAAGACTTATGCAAGTACAAAATCAGTTGAGAATCTGAGCACTTCTGCTTTTGAGCCTTTTAGCCATAGTAATCTAGGAGGAATTAAATCCTTCTTGTATTTCTGTCTCAGAAAGGATCATCATATGGTATTTTAACGAGTGCGAATGCCCTGAAGATGGTTTGAAAACTTCAAGTGGAGTGAAGCCCGAGCTGAAAGTAGTTTTTGCCAATTTGTTTACTCATGCAGTGTCATCCACACAATCCGTTATGCAATAGTGGCACCCAGTGGAGACTGGAATTACAGCAAAATTTCGGTTGCTGCTGGCTGGGTAAGGCTTGTCCCGGGCTTAGGACTGATTTAGGGCTGGTTCGGGACTGTAGGCCTATGATGAATAAAGCTCTGCAAAGCTTAAGTGTTCTCCTAAATCAAGAGCTGTTACCTGTCAACCAGGCAGGACAGACCTGTTGCATTAGTTCAAAAACCTTACGCGTAATATCTAATCCACAAGCACTCCTGGGGAGTGGAGGAAAAATGCCCTCTACTCCTACTGTCTTGAAAATACTGCTTGAGTAGTGACAGTATCAGCTTTAAAAGCTTGGAGAGAAAGCAAAGAGCAGCATCTATACATGGGGGCAAGGGAAAATATAAGGAAAGTTTGGCTCCTGATTCAGTCAGAGTCTGGGCGCAGCTGCAAAACTCTGCCTAGGCGGTACTGTGCGTGAGGGAGGGGAAAGAAGAGGAAGAATAGAGTCATGGAATGGTTTGCTTTGGAAGGGACCTTAAAGATCATCTAACCCCCCTGCATTGGCAGGGACACCTCCCACTAGATTAGGTTGCTCAGAGCCGCATCCAACCTGGCCAACTTCCAGGGATGGGGCTTCCACGACTTCCCTGGGCAACCTCTTCCAGTGTCTCACCACCCTTGGGGAAAATAATTTCTTGCTATTGTGTAACCTAAATCTACCCTCTTCCAGCTTAAAGCCATTAACTCTTGTCCTGTTACTACATATTTATAAAAATCCCCAGGAAGTCTCTGGGGGCTTTTGAGCATATTGTAATCTTAAATTCAGGCAATTCTAACAGTAGTACTGCAAAAAATAAATGGCTATTAATATTAAGTTGTCATCAGATTAAACTCCCTGTAACTAGGAATCCTCAATATGTTACAAAGCACATGGAATTTCAGGTTACAGGATGTATTACTTACTGTGAGGCTGCTCAACGTGGTGCTCCACAGGGAATGAGGCTCTATGTGTGATCTTCTGTCTATTGTTTTTTCAGGAGTCATGTACTGCAAATAGTTGTGGTGAACAGGGATTTGAAAGTAACTGACCTGTAGTGCCAAACAGAATAATCTTCCTTGTGTACCTTGTATTATTGAGCTCAGCTTTCAGTTCTAGGTTGCATGCCTACCCAATGTCTGATATTATCAGAAAAATGTGATTAATGAGTATGATCATCTGAGTTCCTAGAAAGTTTGTGTTTTGTTTTTTTTTTTAACATTTAAGCACTGGATGCCTTGCCATATGGCCATGCTGGAATTATTTAAATCTGTAAGGAAAGGCTGAAAGCAGGAAAACATGTTTAAGTAACTGCTGTTTTGTAGTCAGGAAACAGTTTAAGAAAGGGAGAATGACAAGTTGGATCAATTTATTTACACATTTTCAAATTGTTTTCATAGGTACAAAAGTAATTATACAGAAAGGGCTGCTAATTAAATGCCTACTCTGCCATGGTTGCAGTACTTTGTTTTGCAAGTGAACCCATTAAGTCACCAGGACTTTCTGTTGATTAGGTCACTACTCAGTGCAAGAGGTATAGACATAATTTCTGGAGAACTGACTGCTTATTTTAATGATAATACATAATTACTGTGGCATTTATCCAAGCATCATGTGGCACTAGGTAAGTAGATTTTTATCTTAATTTTATAGTAAAGAGTGTGGGAGCAAAATTAAATCACTCAGGAGTAAGAAGCTGCCTCAACTGTGTGACATGAACTTCAGGGCTGATCCAAACATGTTATACTACTGTCTAGGTTGAGGAAGGAAGAGAAGGCATATCAGAGCTGTTAGAATAGGGCTGCAATTTGTTTTTGACCTAGATACTCAATTTGTTCTGAGTAAAATTATTAAAGGGCATAAGACACTGACATCTTGCTTATCTATGTGTTTAAAGGCTGTAACAAATTGAATTTCCCCTTACTCAGAAGAGGATTTTTGAGGAATTATGCCTCAGGAAAATGGCAGTATTTGTATTCCCTAGCCCATGGCCTGGGCTGCTGTGTCAGATTGTATTAAGAAGCACACCCTACACATTAGTGGACTGGCTTTGCCATCTAAGTTACATTGACATTGATGTTAGTCCAAGTAAAAATTCTCTGTGCTGTTCCCCTTTGGTTCATCTTCCCTCAAACTCTTTTTAAGCATGAAATAACACACTTGCATCTAATTTTTGGCACAGTTTTACCACTTCGCTTCTCAGATTTCTGTCTTGTGCAAACTAGTAAAAATGAAGGACTTGCTACAAAATGTTGCATGAGGAAGGTACCTAAGATCTAGGGGATTGGAGAGGGAATTAGGACAAAGAAGTCTAATTAATCAGATAAAGACTTTCTTGCTGAAAAAGGACAGGTAATTGAGACATACTCAGGCAATTACAATTGATTTTTCTCATAGAAAAAAAAAAAGACACAAAGTATGGCAATTGCTCAAAGTTGTAATGGAAAAGGAAATAATTGTAAGTAGAGATGACACTGCCTTTTGTCTTCCTTTTTTTCTCTTAGTTTTTAAAGAAAGCTGTGCATGCTCATTTCTAATCCTAAAAAGAAGCAGGTCAGGGTAAGCCTATAGCAATGAATGGCATTTCAGAGTTGTAGGATAGAGAAAAGACAGAGACGGAGATGTAGGAGAGGATATAAAGATCAAAGACTTTTTATTTATTTATTTATTAAGCAGAACTGTTTGTGAACAGCTCTTTTGAAAATAAACATGATTGTACTTTCCATTAAAATCCTTCAGGCTTTGGAGTAGGCACTGTCTTGCATTTACCTTGACCATTCATGTTTGCAATGACTTCGGCATCTTACCTCTGGTTAACGGTGCTTTTCAGTAAGACAACCAAGGATCTAAGCCATGGGTGTCAATAAAAGCCCATCCTGCAGGCTTTGTGCATAAGGTGTGGGAAGCCCTAGCTTTCTGCCATGGTAAGGAACACCTAGAAGTTAGTTTGGACCTACTTTGCTATAAAGGATTCTTCTCTCAGTGATGTGACTAACGAGTCTCTATAGAGTTCACAGTGAATGGGTTTTTGGACCTGAGAAGATCTGAGTGGAAATCAACAGTTGATTGTGTTGTTTCTAAAATTCCCTGGATGAAAGTTAAAGATACTTTACAAAACAGTTTATACACAGAAAAATTCCTCTACATTGTTTTGCTGAAGTCTGAGTGCTGTTATAAACACACATGTTCTCTCTGGGGTTTGAATGCTAAACATGAAAGTTGTACTCTAAAATTCTCAACGAGTCATCACAACTTCTAAGGATGATGTAACAGTGCCAGGAAAGAAAAGCAAGGTGGAAACTCATTTAACATGTGCAAACATGCGAGGGCAGTATCATGTATATATGAATGGTAACCTAACTGTTTTGGGACTGTGAAGACACACCTAGTACATGTACTGCTATTTAATAGCTCTTACAATTAATGACATTTCACTGTGCTGTGACAAACTTTTTTCCATAGGTCTTTCAGAAAGAAAAGCTAGAAGATGTTGAGTTAAATCACTTAATTAAGAATACTTCAACACTGTTGCTTCTACCTTTGCTATTGGCAATATGGAGATTATTTTGATGCGGAACAATATAGAAATAAATGCTGTTTGATTTGTGTATTAGGAAAGAGCACACTCACAGACCAAAAGCCTATGATGTTAACTATTCTACGCACAGACACACACAGTCTCTTCAAGAACTGACAGTTCTATAAATGTTTTGAAAACAAAAGCCCACTTGTTCAATGGAACTATTGTTATTTAGATTATTAAGCAGAAATTTAGAGCAGACACTGTGAACAAAGCATCTAGGTATCTAGACAGTCTAAGAGTATTGATAACTTTAAAGACCTATAGTGAAATTTGGGACAATATGAGATGGGGAAGAGTTCTTAGCTCAAGTAGGTCTTGAACAACAAGACTTGTGTTTGTCATACGATTAATGTGCCTAAATTGCACATTTTGCATGAAACTAAGACTTTGTTCAAGAATAGCGAGAGGCAGTGGTTCCTAACACAGCAGAGCTTCAATCCAAGATAAAGTTTTGAATTTTTTTATTAGAACATGTTTTTTTCTAAGTAAATTGTATGTAGAGAGCAAGAGAAAATGTGTAAGAGATATTGGCCTGAACCTTTTTTTTGGAGTCTACTAATAGTGATAAGCAAGAATAAAATGTGTGGGTTATTTTCAAAAATTATTTGCACTGATTATTCTTTCCCACTCCCCCCAGCATGCTTACTGGCTTTGAATTTGGCATAATTTGTTTCTATTGAGTCTTGGTTTTTACAGCTTACCTACTTCATCAGCCATCAGTCAAAGTAAATTTCAAAAGTAAGCTGAATTAATCTCTGGTAAAAAAAAAAAAGGGAGACATACAGAACAGACTTGGTGCTGTCTTTCCTCTAGAGTTTGTGTCATGGCTTACAGTGCCAGCTCAGTCTTGCTGCAAAACGTTCCTAAGGGTAAGAAGAACGTGACCAGAACTCTAACTGCTGCCCCATAAAGCTGGACACAGCTCTACTGTGAGAGGAGGCTGAAAGAGCTTCCAATCCTAATATAAATAGAAACATGGTCACAATTATTTCTTCCTTATGTTTTTCTGTCTGCTGTAGGGCTGATATACTGTAAAAATATTTCCATTTTTAATATTTTACTTACAGTCTGAATTTTTCTAAAATAGATTCCCAAACAAATTACATTTTTTCTGCTTGTTGGTGCTGTTGGAAGCTGGGGGAAGCCCTGTACAATCCTGTGGAGAGATACAGTGGATCTTCTTCTGTTACTTATGGACTTGCAGATGTTAGAATGAAGACTAATAATGTGAAATTTCTAGCTCAGACTTGGGCTTTATAGATCTGGAGGATTAGGTTGGTTTGGAAGATGGAATGTGAGTTTTTACTACTTATGTGGCATGAACCTTGAATGTTATCGGGGAATTCTAATATTTAGTACTTGCTAGTTATTAGGTTTCTTCTGTCATAACACCTCTTATGAGTATTATTCCAAGTGAAAAATCTGGCTCATAGATTAGGTCACTATTAGAAAAACAGGTAGTGACTGGATGACAGAATCAGAAAAGTATTTAGGACTTTCCTCATCAACATACTAATTTTCTTAGATCTATGCAGCTTCTTAGGTAAAATACAGCAAGTTGAGGTTTTATCTTTGCCATAACAAAATGCCTGCACATTTTTCCATCTAAAATAACTGAAGAAGATGCTGGGCTGTTGAAACTGGAATCTGCTCATGAGGTAAATTCAATTTCAGTGAGTTCTGACGTGGTTTTCTGGTGTGAGATCAGTTTATGAAAATAAGCCTGACTTGCAAATATGATTTTAAATGCAGACTGGGACTACTCCTGTATCAAAGTGCCATTTGTAGCTACGTTTGCTTGCTAAAAAAATAATCTCTGTTGAAATTGTAACCAAATTTGTGGTTGTGGTCTTCCTTCAATGTACCATTCAAACACTAACTCAACTTTAAATATGTTTATTATCCTCAAGGAGGGTGCTTATTTATGTTGACATCTGGTAAGGCTGCAAACAATATTAAGTAGAAGAAAAATAAAATTTCAGCTTGTAAAAATATTCAGTTTTCTCAGCCTGTAACATTGTCCTTATTTTTTCTAATATAGAATCAATATAGTAACTATATTTGACCAAAGAGCAGTTCTGGGAGGTGTTAATGGACAGAAATACCTCTTAGATCATTTTACCTGATGGCTCACAGTATGCCTCTGACTGCTCATAAAGATTCCATGCAAAGAGCTAATCTGAAACTTGAATTTCTTATGCTTAAAGCAATTCTAAAATTATTTTATTGCCACTGCAGTAATAGAAATAAATCAGTGTTTGTAGGAGATGCAAGGAGATTTTTCTAAATGTCAGGAGAGGAATCTTAGGACCAAATAGCTTGAATCTGCTGCAACCAGTAAAGTTCCATCAATTTTTAACAGATGAAAACTGCTACTTTTTTACTTTTTTGAAATTCTTGTTTGAATAAGGGTAGCAATTTCCTCTGTTGTTATTACAACACGAATGGACTCTTATTGAGTTGCTCACTAAAAGTTTTATAGCTAAAGTGCTGTGAGTGTTTTTATTATAAATGGCTACCATAAAGCTCTGTAACTTGCTTGTAAAAATTTTCTGCCAATAAAAATCTGGCACATACAAGGTCGGTTCTGGAGCTAATTTATTTAAATTAATTTATGGAAATAATTGATCCACCATGTTGAAGTAATGAATGTAGCAAACAATGATATTAATGCTTTGTGCCTCATCATGCTTTTCTTAGAAGTTTCAGAAAAAGCATGGATGAAGCACTGAGTAAGTTTTGACAATTATGTGAATTTAGATGAAAAGCATTTTCCTGAACAAGTTGCTGTACATGTTAAATACATTCTATTAGATAAATGTCCTACTTTTATTATGCGTTTCATTAATGTAGATGTGATTCAAGTACTGCACAGGCCTTGCATTTCAGAGGCTCTAGATATTTTTTAGGCTAGACCAACTGACACTGTTGAAATAAAAAATATTTGGAGGAAAATTTTTTGCATAAGGATCTGTTTCTGAATGCATTTGCAGAACCTAATATTTAAAGTAACAACAAAAAAAGCAGCATCCTGTGTTCTCTCCATTGCTCATTCACTCTGCCTTTTTCACTGTCATACTTTGAGTATAGGGTAGGGTTATATTTCTTTCTAACTTCATGCTATAACAACCTGTTTAAGAATTTTAATCTGATCAGAGAAGCTGTATGTGAAATTACAGTAATAGTAATAAGCTCTTTTTATTAACTCTTTAGCATAATCATGTAAACACATCCAGAATTCTAGCAGGAAGATTATCAGATACTTTACTGAGAGAGGAAAGACACTATGAAGAGTTAGATTAGCTGATAATGACTGCTTCTCTGTTTGTGACCTCCATGCTACTCTTTTTGGATAGAGACACTTTCTCATTATTGTAATAGATGAAGAGGGTCCTCTAAATATGTAACATGCATGGGATTTTTTTTTTTTTCCTCATGAAGCAGTACACTAACAATCACTTCTTAAAAATAAAATCCATGGTGTCACACCAAAAAATAAATGATACAAAGTACTCAAACATGTTGAAA
>NW_009952881.1:2076726-2076953 GCF_000747805.2 Chaetura pelagica | reverse complement strand
GTGTTCTTGTTTTAAAATGCCAGACACCAGGTGTTTGAGAACATGCCCTCGTGCAATGAAGTGTCTGACATTATTTATTTAAAACTAGATGATCGGAGCACGTTTTTTTCAGTGAGAGCATCTCATTTTCTGGAGTGCCCTGCTATACATAACCCTGGAGCCCCTGTTTGTTTATAGGAATAGTCAAGGTGATTTTTTATTTTTCTCAAACTGTGATCCCCCAGGGT
>NW_009952881.1:2068745-2076680 GCF_000747805.2 Chaetura pelagica | reverse complement strand
TAATTCAGACTTCAGCTTCCAGTGTTTTATTCAGCATTCTTATATAACACATGACAGTTCCTCTCATCTTCTTGCTGAGTCCTTTTTGTGTCTGTGTGGCTTTATTTTAATGGAATTCAGACCCCAAAGTATAATATATAATGCCATATCCATTATTTAAAAGAAACAACCATACACTTTCTGGAATTTGTAAGGTAGATATCAAGATGCTGCAAATAGGAATAGATTTCTGCAACGTAAAAACACGCCAGTATATCCAGCCCTTAAAAATGTAGGGCAAAAGAATCTGAAAAAATCATTGCCTCCTGCTATATGTCACATACTTGAAGAATTTAATCTCATGACTTCTTCATATAACTTCAGTTCTCCCCTAATTTTTTATGCTTCTGAGATTACAGGTAACAGTCATGACTGCGATGGTCTTTTAGATGGGACAGAATAGGAGAAAGAGAATCTAACAAATGCTGAGTACAAAGGCCATTGCAAATGCCTTTTCTCCCCCCATGCCTCTGTACTAATTAATGCTCAGTACTTTTCCTTCTGTTTTATCCATGTGTCTCAATTCTGTAAACACCAACAGTGGTTGAGTAGAAGGATCTGTACTACTGAAGACTTCTACATAACTGCAAGTGAATTCCTTTGCAGTCTCTTTTACCCTTTGTGCCCCCTCAGCAGCTATCCTGTAGAACTGGAGGAGGCAGGAAAGTTAAATGTATCCTTTGGGTGGTTTACCTGTGTTTGTAGAGGATATTTTGAAGTTGTGATTTATGGGACTGGGAATATGGGAGCTGCTAGTCTAATAGCAGTGCAGTTCCTGGTTTCTTTTATCAGCTGCAGAAGTGATACTTTAAAATGACAGGCTTACCCTTCATGTCAGTCCTCAAAACTGAGGGAGTTCAAAGTCAGCTACTCCATTATCCTTTAACCACAGACAAGAAAGAAGTCTGGATGTCGATCTTACTGATTTTGTCCATCGTTTCTATAAAATTCCTTATTTTCTATTACCTCTTTGACAAACAAATGTACTATTTATGTGCAACAAGCTTAGAGCATCTGAGTGCCAAAGAACATGTGCTGTGAGGTGACTGCTTGAATGCTTTCCCTAGGTGTCATAAGGAGAAAAGGTTTACATTCTATTTATCCTTTGGCCACATTTTGAAGGAGGGAAGTTTAAACAGTAAGTTTCAGTATAAGTTACCATGAACCAAAGTACCCACTTACAGACAATTTAGATACAAAGCTAAGGTTCTTGCCAGCAGTTTTAGAGCTACTGAGGTAGAAACTATTAAACCTTTATTCAGCCCAACACTATTCTGTGGAATATACAATATGGCTTATTAATCAGGTCCCATGGCCACTGTTCTACAGCAGTAGTTATACACATTATTGCAGTTTTGTTCGTTAGTCACTGCTGCTGCCACAGAATTGTTGCAGTAGCTTTGATTGCTTGGAATAGTATTTGTGGGCATTTTAATGGCATCACTCTATTTATATAGCATCTCATTTTAAAAATAGCTGACCAACTCTTCAGCTGGTATAAATCAGAACCGTTCTCAGTTAGTGGAGCTAAGGCCGTTTTGGACTGCAGAGCAGTTGGCAGGGCAACTGTTCAAATATAAAATACCATTGTGTGCAAGGTAGAATACCTTTGTCCTTTTCCTTTCTTTCAATATAGAAATTCAACAAGACTTGTAGGCCTTCTACAGGTGCTGAATAAGTTATGGAAGTTCACATAGGATATATCAGCCTTGGTGACCAGGAAATCATTCCATAAGTAACAAGTCATCAAAAAAATGGTATATGGATTCTCCTGGATGACATTTTCAACAGAGTTTGAGAATAGTGAATTGACGTCATGGTTCATGCAATGGTGTGGGGAATGAAGTAGATTGTGTTCAAAGAATGTTGAGCAGGGGATTCAAATACTTTCTAAATATGATAATTTTTCTTTCCTTCCTTCTGGGTCTTCCTCTTCCTTATCCTATAGATTTTAATGTTTGTGTTTTTAGGTAGCTATACAGTTTCTATTTAGTCTGCTAATGTTCATGTCTTCACCTATATAGTAAACCTGTCCTAGCTTCAATTTTGAGGTGCTAATATGCAGCATGTGTGAAAGCATAAACCAAACACAACTCTGATCTGTCAGTTCTTGACTGTTTGATGCAGCTTTTGCTTCTGAAATTCTCTTCTACACTCCTAGGAAGGTTGAGACATGTTTAACAGGCAATTCCCTTTGTGAATTTTTTCCACATTTTCTGTCTTATATCTGTCTCTCAACATCTCCCTTCCATTCTTCCTTTAAAACTGCTTTGGAACCTACTTGTGCTGCTTACCAGAAACACCCAGTTGTGAAGAAACTTAAAGTTTACCAACATGTAGAGGTCATCTGACTGTTGAAAGTGGGGAAACAGAAATGTTAGAGAAAGTCATAGTATGAGAAAAGGCCTTCAGCAGCATTTTATACAAATGAAGACAGATGTTATTAAATAGAAGACAATGGGTCTTGGTTTCCAGAGTGGCATGGAAAGTCTGCCTGGAATGTTCCTGTGGAAAGTGGAGAGTTGACTGTTGCTGCATGTAATATTTCAGATAATGAAGTCATTAATACAATCCATCCCAAGTCCTGTATTGTTATATTGAATAGATTCCTAGTTTTATTTAATGTTTTTAGGAGGAAGAACAGGTATACTGAAGAAAGAAGAGAGCTGCTCCAGAACTCATTCTTTCCTGTTACAGAGAAAACAATTTTTTTCCTTTCAGAAGACTTGATCTAGGCAGTAAAGCAGTCACATATTTGTTTTGTTACTTGTATTAGGTTTCTGTAACAGGGCTATGCTCATAAAGATGTAAATTCCTGGCATTTTTCCATTTATCAATATTGAAATATTAGTGATCAAGTATTTACTGACCACCATTCCTCAAATGCAGGGTCTCCACAGCATCTTGTTGCATTCATGGAATTCATTTGTTTGCATCATCTGGCTAGCTGGTTCTTTTGTATTGCCAAGGTGGTGAACAGATCTGACATTTAGCTGATTACTTCACCAAAATTAAACAGAAAACAGGGCAGCCATCCAAAGCTCCTTTCAGTGTGAAAGCTAATTATAAAAATGCTTTGAGCAGCAATTTCTTTTTGGATGTTGAAGTGCTTTTATTAGATTGTTCCCCAGTCATTTTAAAATTTATTGCTAGACACTTATAAATGGGGTTGCCTGCTGTAGTAGAATGATTTTATTTTATTTTCTATATCTAAGATAGGAGACAAAAGTGTATAGAGTAAATATCAGGCTGAGTTTGTAGCATTTTACATGATTCTGAATAGAAAGGAGAAAAACTAACTAGTGCTGGCTTTCATGGATCCAAAATATGTATATTATCTTTATGCTGAATAAAATCCACTTCTATTTACAATTTGGTAACTTCCAACTTCCAAAAGTAAATACTTAGTAAATAAAAAAAATCAAATATGTAATTTAAAAGTGGAGTTATGGCCTTTCTATTGTTGGAAGCTTGTATTTCGAGTTACAGGTATAAAAAATCTAACCATGTCCTTGTATCTGTCTTTCATAAGCCATTACTTGTTCTCAAATAGCATAAAACTACTCTAAAGTAATTTTGTTGAGGTCATTGAATTAAGAGTTGGCCAAGGGAATTATAACTAGTAAATTTAGAGCTGAAGAGTGCTGCATCCTGTTACCAGATCTTAGAAGTTTCTTGTGAAGTATTCTTTTTAAGGCCTTGGAATATATTTAACTTTCTATACTGACTGTTGTTATTAGCATCCTTTGGACCCCAGACAAGGTGTGATCTGGGGAGGTTTCAAGGTGACAAAGTTGGGGGTTTTTGCATATGATATTGTCTAGCACACTTTGGCTACTAAATCATTTTGTGAGGACATATTCATATTCTTGACACTGAGATCTATTAATATACCTTGAAGTCAAGTGAATTATGTGAATCTGCTGTTTCAAGCTGTAGAACTCTGCCATAACTAGGAGGAAATATTTTGCTGTAGGTAGATTAATGTTGAAAGCTTGTCAAGAAAAAGTTTAATGTTGAAAATTTATTATTCTTGTTCTTGCCAGTACTTCAGTTCTATACTAAATCCCATTTGTAATGTGATGAGAAATAGAGATATAATTTCTTTTGTATTTATCTATGTTATTAGAGTTACAATGTTGTAGTCTATTGCCTATTAAAAAGTACATCCCAATGAATGATCTTCCAGAGGGTAATTTTTGCTCCCATCAATCTGAGAGCTTTTCTTGTAAAATACAGCAACTGACAGTGCTTATCAAATAATTTATTTCCATTGCAGGAGAAGTAATTAAGATAACTCAACATTCTGTATTAATTAAATAAAATAACAATGCATATAAGAGATTTGCTAAAAACCCTTTATGGAGATAATGGATAGGACTTCATCTGCATGTTCTCAGGAAGATTTGAATAGACAGAGAATGCAGTCTGAATAACAGGCCTAAGGAAAGAGCTGATGAATGTACAACACAACCATGGGTTTGGTTTCGTTTGACTGTTAAATTCTATTTCAGTACTAAGCTTTCATAAGTCTTTGTACCTACCAAGTGTCCAAGCCATGTATAAGGCAATTGACACCACACATTTTCAAAACTTAAAATAAATAAACAAACAAAGCCAGTTTTTAAAACAGTTGCTCTGTGGAGCTTGCAAAAACTCTGATAATTTGTAAAGTGTCTCTACAATTACATTAATTTAATTAATATAAATGTTTTAATTTGTGAATTTGTGTGGATTTGACATAAAGATGTCCATAATTCCATCTATCTTCATGCTCTGTCACCTCTACCTACCTGCTTGACAATGTGATGAATTATGCAGGACATGCTAAACAGGGGGAGAAACACAGTCCTGTTGATTTGAAAGTTCACAGATTATGTCTGTGAAGAGAATCTTCTTTGCTGGCTTTAGTTGTTAACAGATTTAACATTTCTGCAGTTCAAGCCATCCCCTTGGCTGTGCTCTGTGTCAGTCTTTCATTGTGTCAGTGAGCCTCCTATCACCACAGCACTGCATGTGTGTGTGATGTACCTGCCTAAATTGTGTAAGGAATGAACTTACAACACTTCAGACAGCCTAAAAACATGAAACGTTCTTTCTCTTCTACATAAACCAGGCCTATATGGACCTAGCTTTGATGTGAGTGCTGTGCAAGCTCATCAGGTGCAGTTTGGTACTTAATAGTACTTTTGATCCTGCATTGGCTTTGTGATAAATTCTGAGAAAAAAGGGCAAAAACTTAGTCTGTGCAAGAATTTATTGTACACTCAGGCTTGAGTCGCACAGCAGGACACACTCAGACAAGAGCTTAAATTATTCTGTGGCATAGTAGCAGTTAACGTTTGTTTATCAGAGCTTATTTTTTTGATTAATGTTTAATTAGAGGTGTCTGTCAGAAAATAACTTGTTCATTTGACCAAAATAAACTCAGCAGAAACATTAAGGGAGAATGAAATGCAAGACTTTTTGCTGATGAACAAACTTTTGTGCTGCATTCATATTTATTTGCTAAATTGAAACTTCCTATGTCATAAATGCAACCAGGTTTACGTAATTTTTGGAAAATTAACTGAGTAGCTTAACCACAACCAAGAAAAAGAGAACTGCAAACCCATCTCTGGTTGCAAAAGTATCTCCTGGAGTGTTTCTAACTTATACCTATTGTTTTTTCACAGGTTGATGGGATATTGTGCCTGGCTGACATTCTTACTGATAACACCCATTCTGAAGCTACTCATGCAGAAGCAGCAGCAGTAATTGCACAGATCACATCTCCACATCTCACGTTCACTCAGCATCTCAGCAACTTTCTGGAAAATATGGAAGAAATTGTAACAGCACTTGTCAGTAAGTTCTTTATGGGACTTCTGAGGAGTTCCAGTGCAAACGACAGGTTGGAGTAGGATTCTCTTTAATTAGAAATATTCCCTAAATAATGTTTGTCATTCTTTCCTTGACAGATAAAATAACTCAATCATTTTTAATTCTGAATCGGAACATTCTGCAGTGACACACTATTTTTTACTCCAGAATAGAATTTATGTATATTTGTCAAAATAATATCTGAGTGAAATTCTACCATTAGAGCCACAAAAAAGACTCAGTGTCACTGTTTGACTCAAGTTTGACAATGCTCTCGATCCCTCCCCCTCCCACCCAGGGAGAGAAAAAGAGAGAGACTTGGCTGGATTGAAAACTGAACTAGACAGCTTTGATTTAACATAATGACAAAAGAAAATCTATACAATTATATACAAATGTGTTCAGGTACGTGCAAAAGCCTCTTGCCTCCCCCCACCCCCAGCAACTCCCACAGCATCTCCTTAGCTGGAACAGTCCCAAGAAATCCTGGAGCTGCTGGAGAAAGCACAGAGTGATGAGGGTCAGGAGAGCTTGAGCCTGCGGGTCGATGATGATGGACGGAAGAGAAGGGAAGAAGAAGAAGAAAGGAAGTTATCTTCTGTGATCTCTGACCTTCCTCTGAGCTTATGTAGATATATGGAATGGAATATCTCTGGCCAGTTTTACTGTCTGTCTAACTCAGCCTCTTACAGGGGGGTCATAGATCTCCCCATAGTATCTGAGCCAGCAGAGTAAAGGTGTGACCTTGAAGGTCCAGCGGTTAGAAAAACATTCCACTTTTATCTGTCTTAATTGAAACACTCTCCTACTAGTTAAAAAAAAGCTTACTGAAGGAAAAAAGAAATCAGTAAAAGGAAAATTGACTTCATCCTGGCTCAAACCAGGACACTGTACAGCAAAGTATCCTCTTGTGCCATGTTTTTCTGTAGAAAAGCGGTTTCTAATAGTTACTAAAATTTATGCCTGCTACATTTTCTAAACTTGCTAGAACTCAAGGTCATCACTGCATCTACATTTGCATTTGGTACTCCAGAGGAAAAGTACAATATAGCATAACCTGTAGGCATTGTTACAGGACAGTAGAAGTTCTGTCTATCTTATCTAGGCCTCCAATACATGGTAAAATGAGACAAAGGTAACAGCAAGCTTGTCCTTAACCTAGGTCAGTGAGGACCCTTCAGCAAAATAAGTTGATATTTCTGATGACTTTCTATAGAATGGCATCTTTAATTCTATCATTGTCCTCCATCCTTCTCAAATAACAGAAGCTTTCAACTATTTCTACTATATATCTATTTCAGGTATAATTTGGGTCATCTAGTTTGATTTCTTATGCATAACGCATCAATATATCTAGATATTTCTCTACTGAGCCCAATGGTTACAGTTAAACTACAGCACTTTAATTTTCTAGCATGTTTTTATTTGGTTCGTGGTTTTGTTTTTTGTTTTGTGGGTTTTCTTGTTTTATTTTATTTGGTTTGTTTGGTGTGTTTTTTCCTGTTTTTGTTTGTTCTTTTTTTTTATTGGGGTTTTGGTACTGGTGTTTTCTGTTTGTTTATTTTGGTTGTTGGGTTTGTTTGTTTGTTTGTTTGTTTAAATAGAAATAGGAAAGAGCATGGTAGGGCCAGAGGCTGAGGAATGTGCAGTGGCTTGGATATGCCCAAACAGAACTTGTGCACTGAAATGAAGGAAACAATTTGTTCTGGATGACCAGACTGTCCAGCAACAAATATTGTGCTCTACACCTGCCCTGAATCCAGTCAGTGGAATTAACTTGTGCTGAGCTTGGTTCTGCTGTAACTAGACTGCTAGAGGCATCTGACCTGACTTATTTAAGATTATTTTCCAGGTTATTACAATGTACCACAGTCAAGGGACAATCTGAACAGCCTACCCAGAAGATTTTAGCGGATGGAACATTGCCCTGATTGTAGTAGGAAATTGTAGGAATTTTAGTAATATATAATCTCCTAAGAAATGTGAGCATTCAAAATAGAACGTGATTCTGTGAAGACGTGTAACTTCGGAAGA
>NW_009952881.1:2032340-2068689 GCF_000747805.2 Chaetura pelagica | reverse complement strand
ACTTTCAGTAATCACATACCAGTTTCTTTGAAATATTTATAACTCAGTAATTGAATTACTGTAATATGCTTACTTTTTAAACCATACTGAAATCCAGTTGCCAGGTGATGCAGATCCTGGTTACAATACATGTGTCCAAGGAATTAAACAGGAGCTGTGTCAACAGCACTTCTTACTAAAGCTGGAAAATATGCAAGGTATTCTTTGACTGTAGAGAAATATGGTTAGAAATAGGCAATGTGTATACATATCTTGTTCTAAAGAACAGCATACACAGCAGAATTATTCTCTTGTGAAACAGGTATTCTTAGCTTTCTGTCTTCTGGCAAAATGATGATTTTCTTTTTCTTGGTTTTGCATTTTATCTTGATGACTGTGAACTTGGTCTTAGATATTGTTTGCTAATGCAAATTGCAGATAGTTAAATATTGCTTTGAAACACCTAACCATGTTTTTTGCAATGAAAGAATGATTTTTATTGAACTTATTTTCTCCATTCCTAGAACTGTGCCAAGATGCCTCATCTGGTGAAGTTTTTCTGCTGGCTTCAGCAGCTCTTGCCAATATTACTTTCTTTGATACTATGGCTTGTGAAATATTGCTCCAGCTAAATGCAATGAAGATTCTTCTAGCAGCATGTTCAGACAAACACATAGTGGATACTCCATATTCCTGAGATCAGGTGAGCAGTCTCAGGAGTTTGTGTATTATAAGAGTTTGTGTATTGTAGGAATTTCCATTTGTGTAAAAACGAACAGGTTTCAGCTTTCTGTCTGTTTTGACAGTCAAACCTAAGTGCTGTCATGTCTTACATTCTTGGCTATTTTCAATATATAGCTCTTTATTTACCTGCTTCTGTTCCTTTTATTATGAGCATTATGAAGTACAACGGCTTTTCATGTGATTTAAAAAAAAGTGAAGTTCCATATTTCTAAGATACTATAATGTTTTTTTCATCATGAAGATGGCCAAATCGTGACACAGAGGCCCAGAGAGGCTGTGGAGTCTTCATTTTTGGAGGTATTAAAAACTTAACTGGATAGAGCTTTTAGGCAACTAAGATATATATGGACACTGCAGCCTAAATATACAATTCTCAGTTCAAAGATGAATTAGCTCCAAAAGCTGAATAAGGATCTGATCCTCAGCCCATTGACGTCGATGTGCTTTGGATCAAGTCCTAACTGTGTGGTAGGTGGTTTGCAAATTTTACTGGCAAGTACTGTTGATGTCCTTTTGCGTTTCCCTTTCTTTTTTTCACCAGATTTTTAGTAAATTAAAGGTCCGTGCTAATACACAGATGAAGTCAGAGGGAATTCTTTTATTTCTCTCAGGTACTGCTGTGCAATGAGGTGCTGCAGAGATGCTCCTTATGTGGCGTCTCAGTGATGATTTTCACTTCAGCAGAGTAACAAGCTTGAGGGTTTCATTAGCTATCACTAAGGGATGATGGCTGCTAGTCAGCTCTGTTAAGTTAGTTCTGTTTATGAGATATTGTGAATATAACTAAAAGTTCATAATTCAGGCCTCACAAGCCCATTCCCTTCCCACCTCTAAATAAGCCTAAGGATGATTCATGGTAGATTTGGGATCTACACTGCCACAGAAAACTCCATGTACCCTTCAACAGGAGCCAAACCATGGAAAACAAGGTAAAAGGGAGCTTAGAAACTGGTCATTGATGTTCTAGAGGGGTTGCTAGAGATGCTTTAGCTTGTATTAATAGCACTTAGTAGTTTTCCAGCTCAGGATTGTATATGAAAAGGTGGAGTTAAGGCATAATTATTAAATTACTCTTTGGGCAAAATCAAGAACATCAGGTGTTGTGTGTGACATGGCTGTGTACTATTATTACATATGCACAATTCTTCATGTTCTTTTTTTCTTCCTCCTGTGCACTCTCATAGTTTTGGCATCCTTATTTATTTCTGCCCTCGTCTTAATTCTGCAGTCAGCTGTTTGCAGTTTGCTCTGTGGGTAGCATAGCAAGTCCCTTCTTTGTATGGGGAAGGCAGACGTTCAAAGGAATATGTATGACTTTATTAGGTAACAGACCAGTTCCAGGCCTTTTGCAGCTTGCAGGACATCTCATTAGCTAGAGGAACAGAGAACTGCATGGCTTCCTTCCAAGAATCAAGGAGATTTCATCCCAAATAACCCCTTACATTCCTTGGAATGAAAAACTGGATCAGAAAGGTGTGATGTTTCCTGTGGTGTGCTGCAGGAAGTTTCTGAGCTGACTGATGTTTCTGCAGCAGTGGGGACTATAAAGTCCTACCTTATGTTGTTCTGTTACGGAGCACCTGATGCTCAGTTGGAATTTGTGTGCTGCTCAACTCGTCTTTCAGAGCTGTCAGTGTTGCTAGACAAGCAGTTTTGGTCATGCATTAAGAGAAGTCTTTCTTTGAATTCTTGACCAAGTATGTGCTTGTGTAGATTGCTCATGTTTCAAAAGGGTAGTTTCAGTGTTATACTTGGGAGGGGTGCAGAGGATATGTGTCAATTATGACAGTTTTATGGAATATTTTGCTTTTTAATTTGCTCTGTGCCTAGTTGCAATGAGGGTAATACACTCAGCTAGAGAGAAAAGCAACATTACAATACTATCTTTAATAAGAGTATTCTAAATTCCTGTTTTGGCTTTTGATATATATATTTTAACTCTTTTTAGGTACATAATACAGTTACTAACTTTTCCCATTACATATGTTATTATGTCCCAGCCAGTAGACATTTGCCTAAGGACATGTAGACTAAAGTTGAGGAGGTCTGGAATTTTTTTTTATTCAGAGACTTATTTTTTGAATATGCAACCACTATGGAATACATTTTTATGGACTAATGTCCACTCTGAATGATCAAGTCATCCAGGCAAATAAAACAGATGAATTAGACTTAAGCTATACTAAATGATGAAACAAAGAAACAAAGAATAAGATTCATACCAAATACAACAAAATATGGTGTAATTACCATAAAATGTTGTAAAAGTGCCCCTCAAACTTAAACTCCCTGTTCTTCACGTAGAGTTTTAATTTAAACAATACAATTATCTTATTAAAAACTATCCAGTATTTCTTAATACAGTACTTCAGCTTTAATGCTGATTTAAGAAAACTATAACTTGCTAGAATAGATTGAGGCATCATCTCTGAAAGCCAAAAATGGAAGGAAGATGGCTGAAATGCAGGAAAGGAACAGTGAGTTTTAGCTAGGACAGCTAGCTCTGATTAGTTATCAGCCTTCATGATGGTATAAATAGATAAACTGCATTCTGCCCAGGAATTGGATGTCAGATACATTGATTGTTGCCTGCAAAAAATGTTTTCCTGCTCAAATATTCTGTCTTTTAACTTCTTAAAACCTTTTCTATGCAAATGAAAAACTTTTCCTGCCTTCACAATATGAAAACTAAGCCCCTTCCTCTTTCATTTCCCAGGCAGCATTAGATTAGGTCAGCTGAGAAATGGAGAACCGAGTGCTAAACTTAATGATAAACAAGATAATAATTGTCCATTTCTCAGAAGAATGTATTGCTTCTGTAGCCAGCAGTATCAGATTGAGATTGCTTAGTTTTATAAAAAAACACTTTGTATAAGAGTCATCAGATGAAGCAGTAATTTCCAGATACCTTAGCATCTAGTTTTGGGTCACAATTTATATCAATGTGTCATGTTATTTTTCTTGCTGTTATTTTTCATTTTCTGGATAGCAGGTTTTCTACTTCAAAGGAGCATAAAAATATCTTTTTCAGAAAGGTTCATGCTTAAATTTGGCAGTCTAATGTATGCAGTCAGATGTCTTAATGGAGTTTAAGCACTGTCAGAAGGGTTTAACCAAAACTGTTGGCATTCAGGACATTCTTGACTTTAAGCATCATCTTAGGCTCTACATAGAAAAATATGAAATATGTATGTTTGTGCATAGTATCTTTATGTATAATAAAATGTTTCTCTCTGCATTCCCACTTGTCTGTTCAGTTTTGCTAGTATTCTCACCTTACCTGTGAATTTGTGGAGGTACAGTCTAACAGCTTCTGAGCTTTTTTCAGGCAGACAAAGAATTAATGTGTAGTGAACACATCAAATTTTAAAGTGGTTATTTCTAGTCTAAAATCAGTGAATTATGTTTCAAAAGAAGTTTGAGTTTGAAAAAGGCTTTTAATCAAATTCTATGATTCTAAGTTGGCAGGAGGAAATGGAAATGATTGCTGGTTTTTCCTGCTAAATTCTTTCCTGTTTTCCTGGTATTTGGGAGATGCTGCAGGCTCTGAAGCTGAGACATTCTGTCTCATTTAAGAGCTGAAACCATTAATACTATGCTTCCTCTGAGTTCCAGGTCCTTTTGTCTGCTCTTCCATTTTTTTCAGGGCATTTCCATTTTCTTTTTGTTGTCTTTTCTTCCTTTTGTTCTCTTACATGAGAATTTGTAGGGCCAAAAGGAGAGCAGACACAGGTATTACTTTAGCATAAATAATTTTTTATTTTTAAATGTTGCCTAACACCTAGGAAAAGATTTTGAGAGCAATGTTTTTAATGAGAAAGATATTAACATGTCTTTTAGAATTCTTTTGAAAATCCTTGCCTGTATGAAAGGAAGTTGCAGTAATAGTACTCAGTCTGAGTTTCTCGGGGAATTCATTGTTTCTTGCCAACTGCTTGTTGTCATGAAGACTGTGGGATTCCTGACTCCGTTTATTTAAATTGTTGTGCAAATTTTTCCATATGTATGGAAGCCAATGTAAGCTAACAAGAACAGGGAGCCTGAAGCAGAATTTGAGCAGTGCACCCCATGTTAGGTGCTTGTCTTGCCTACATTTGCCAAAACCAGAAAAAATCATTGATGGTCAGGGGAAGTCAGCTGATGAAGAGCTGTTATTCATGTTTTTTAAAGCTCCTTGACCAAAAGACATATGGAAGGGGGAGCTCCCTCACCCAGTAGGATGAGAAGAGGAACACCCCTTCTGCTGCTGAGCTGTCAGCTGGTCTTTCCCAGAGAAGAACTGCATGTAGGTACCTGGAACTTGGTTGCCTGTGGCATGCTACACAAGTAGCAGTGACAGGGTTAGGAGCAAAACTTGGTGCTCTGCCTCTGGCAGGTCTGACTTCAGTAGACTTCAGCTTTCTGTCTAGTCTTTGAAAATTATTTTCAAGGTCAACTGCAAGTAGTTTTTAACAGTCTCAAATGGTTCAACTGCATGGTCACATTCTTTCTGCAGTTCGACGCACTTCTGTAGATTTGGAGGTAGAAATGCAACACAAAGGCCAACTATATCATAAAAGGGTATCTGCACAGTTTTCTTGCACAGATCTCCATTAATATCCAGCTTTGACATTAGAATAATGATGACTAGATGTGTGGTTGGAATTGCCTTCCTCTCAGTGTGCTGGCTGTGAACTATGATAAAGTATACACTAAAACTGTGTGGTCCTTTTCAATATTGACTAGATCACACTAAGAAAACATGTTCTCAGCTAATACAGCTGAAAGAGAGGTGATAAATTATATAATTAATTATTTTTAAAACCTTAAGAAATTAAACAAGTAACAAGAGTGCCAGTGACAGATGCAAAAATAAAATTAGGCCAAAAGGCAAATGATGGTATGTGAACTTTAATTCTTATATAATTTATATCCTGATCAGCTTTCTGTGTAAGACTGTAATCATTTATCTGGTGTCTGTCCTTTTGTTTTAACTGGTTATCTCTGTCTTTGCATATACAGTTGAACAATATAAGTATACAATTAACAGTGTTGACTAGCATTATGTGATCAGTGTTATGGATTGTTACATTTCAGGGTTTCAACACTGATTCATTTAAACACTAAATCTTTGTGAGACAAAATGGCTGTTTAGTTACAATTCTGCCTTTTGCTTTTAGATGCAGGATTAGACAAGGTGCTCCAACTTTCAAAGCAAGAGCAAAATCTCAGCTCTGTTGAAGAACTTTGCTGTTTCTGCTAGATTAGTGTGGTGAGGTTTATATTCCAGGGATCAGTTCCTAATATTGCTGCTGCCCAGATTTTGAAGAAGCAATTTAACTTCTCTGCGTTTTTGTTTAATTATCTGTAAAAAGGTGGGCAGACATTGCACTTACTCAGTGTAAAGTCCCTCTAGAGGAAACATGCTATGTCAGCACAATTCATTGCAGTTTTTATTTTCTGCCCTTGCCTGCCAGGTTCACAGTACAATCAGTCTGGTGCTGGGCTATTTGCTGCAGAAACTATAAACAAGAGATTTTTCTGCAGGCTGCACCAATCATAAAGCAGTAAGTCAGAGGTGCTTGTGTATGCATTTTGCTGCATTTGTTGTATTTTTGTCTTCAGCACTTCAGGAAATGAGATAAGCAAATTTCAAACAACCCCTGAGTTTTGCCACTGATCTTTTTTCCAAAACAGAATCACTGCCTAGGTGGAGGCTGTGATTTCAGGCTTAGTTCTGAGCAGCTGAGTTCATAAACAGTGTTCCTACATATTACAGTCTCTTGTTTATTTTTCCTTCTCAAGTAGAAAACTACTACCTTCCGGGATAGGCCCCAGAAATTGCTTCCTGACCATTCTGCTTGAGTTTCTGGAAGTTGAACTAGTTCTCTGCACTTTCTGTCTCCTCTAAAATGGGAGTAATTAAGTTTCCTCCCACATACTCAAGCCCTGATTCTAATCAGACTAGCTAGACAAGCAAATTTGTTTCCTACAACTGTGCATCGGCTTAGGCCAAATTGTGCTCTGCTCTATAGAGACCAAATGTCTTAGGTGTCTTATCATAGAATCAGCTGAATTGGAAGGGACCCATCAGGATAATTGAGTCCAACTCCTGTCCCTGTGTAGGGCACTCCAAGAATCACACCATGTGCCTGAGAGCATCATCCAAAGGCTTCTTGAAATCAAGCAGGCTTGGTGCTGTGACCACTTCCCTGGGGAGCTTGTTCCAGTGCTGGGCTGCCCTCTGGGTGAAAAACGTTTTCCTGATATCTACCCTAAACCCCCCCTGATTCAGCTTCCTGACATCTCCCCAAATCCCGTCATTGATAACAGAAGTGAAGGGATCAGTACCTGCCCCATCTCTTCCCTTCCTGAGGAAGCCATAGACTGCAATGAGGTTACCCCTCAGCCTCCTCTTCTCCAAGATGAATAATCCAAGTGACCTCAGTGGCTCCTCATTAGTCATCCCTTCCAGACCCTTCACAATCCTCATGGCTTTCGTTTGGATGCTCTCCAATAGCTTGATGTCTTGTTTGTATTGTGGTGCCCAAAACCACACGCAGTACTTGAGGTGAGGCCACACCAGTGCAGAGTGGGATAATCACCTCCCTCGACCGGCTGGCAGTGCTGTGCTTGATGCACCCCAGGACACGGGTGGTCCTCCTGGCTGCCAGGGCACACTGCTGGCTAAGAAGCTATCAGACACCATGATGGAAGGCTGAGGGATGATAATTTTTTCTTCACCTAGATTTTAATCTGAAAAATGGAAAACTGTGCCCTCAGAAGTGAGAGAGGAGATGCACTCTGGCTCTATCACAATTCTAGAGTCATATGACCAGGTTTATGGGACATGTCCATTCACCATGTGACCCATGCAGAATTAATTCCCTATGTGCTTCTTTAAATTAAAAATCAGAGGTTTTTAGATCAATTCCCAGCGCAACTGCAAGAGTAGCGACATTGTACAGACACTTGAAAGGTATTATCTGTATAACCTTAAACTTGATTTATTAAACAAGGAAATTTTCCATTAATCTAAATGGGAGACCCACCCCCCACCATCCCACCTCCCATGTCCATCCATACTTAGTTAACCAGAAATATGAAGTTTCAAAGCTTCTTGATTTTGGGTATGTTTTTTTTAAGCTCTGAAAGATAACTTCCTTGTCTCAGTTTAACCTTGTGAAAAATTTTACTAGTCCCAGTGTGGCTATCTGCATATTACTATTTTGATAAGCTGATGCCTCTTCAAAAGGTGCTAAAATGTGAGCTGATCTGTGAATGGCATTTTGTGTTTCACTGTGTCTCACTTCTATGTGGTTTAGGTGTGTAGGTGCATAGCACATATTAGCAGGTAGGTGGTGAATGCAGAGATAAACCCCAGAGACTGTTACACTGTTTTTTCAGTAGTGTTACTCATGTGACACTGTCTTCAATAATTTAGACTTCATCTGGTGGCAAAAAAATGTATTAGTTCATTATTTGTTGATCAAGTCTATTTTTCTGTGGTGTTCATAAGTGGCCTTCCAGTTCTTGCAGAGAAAGCTGCAGTCACCAGGTTTACCAGGGGCTTGCCGTAGAGAAGCACCTGCAATTTTGGATGGACCTGGATAACAGAAATAAGAGTCTGGACTAGCCTGACTTAATTTATTGAAGGGATCTGCTAGAATGCAGATACTGGAGATACATGGATCAAGATGTAGCTCCAAAACAGAGCTACCTTGTACACACAGGTAGTGAGGCAGGGAGCTGGATGGGATCAGTTCTTGCAGCACGTGTATTTAAACTCTTTCAAAACTATTTCGGTTCTGAGAGAAGGCTTGGTGTCTATTTTTTCCAGTAATTTTCATCTATTTTCTTGGTGGAAACGAGGCTTAGACAGTCACTTTTATCTGTAGCTGCGTGTGTGCTCCATGTCTCACAATTAGATCTGAACTGGTTTGTGGATTCAACACAACTTCACAGTTAATTTTGAGAGATTATCTATGGCTTACTGGAATTTGGAGGGAGATAATGGGAATAGAGAGGCTAAGATAAAGACTGCAGCATGAGCCTATGTTTCATTAGACAAGAAGAATCTACAGTAAGAGAGATGCCGCTGGGAACGTTCTGTTTATGGTTTGTGATCAACTCTAAATCCAGAAGAAATGAGTCTTCATTACTACCAGTGCTCATGGAAGGAAGTGTTGCTTGTCAAGCGAATAGACTCTACACTTAAGTTTGTGTTTTCCTCTAGAGAGTTCATATTTAGCATTAAACTTCCTTGAACTTTGCCATGTATTACAGCGCAAATTTTTGTATAAGCTGCATATATAACTACATTTTAAAACAGGCAAGTAAAGGGGAAATATAGCATTTAAAGTCAGCTCTTTATTCAGCTTGCTTATTATGGGTTTACATTATGCTATTTCATGTTACATTCTTTACATCACAAGAAAATATGGCTTTTTTTGGGGAGAGAAAAATCTATCCATATGGAGTGAGCTAATCTATAATTTAACTGCCTTTCAAGTGCTACTAAGATTTAAAAAGATAATTCAGGTAGAACTTGATGGCTGTTGATGATAAGGGTCTTTTATAAGCCCCTCTGGAGAAGGTTACATAAAAACACATTAGGCTAGTTCATAAATACATTGCAAAATATAGGGACCTCATAAGCAACACAAAGGAAGTATAGATATAACCTCAAATGATTTTTGGTGTCAAAAGATGCCCACAAAATATTTTTATGTATGAAAATACTTATTAGACAAAATAACTTGAAGCACTGGAATAAATGGCACATATTCAAATTATGGTTAATTGAATTCTTCATCCATGGCTTAGGGAGCCACATGGGGTACAGATTCTGCATAGAGGAAGCAATTTTCATTAACAGGATATAATTTAGAATGAGAAAACATACACACTCTGCCTGAAACACAGTTAATAATTAATATGGAATAAATACATAGACATATACTGAGTTACCATATTTCTACCTGCCACTCTTTAGAGTTTCAGCAACTCATTTGCATCCTAAGTAAGTATATTTATTCAGAGAGATGACACTGTAACACTACCTTCAAAAGTGGAAGACCTTTATGTCACAGCATCAAAAATGAGTCATCCTTGTTATCAAAATGGCTAAGTGAGATCAGAATGGTGATTTGATCTCATGCCTGCTTACATCTAAGAAGTTTGCTTGTTTGTAAACTGACACTGTAGTGTTAAAGAGCTGATAACTGTTTCTAAAACTGATCATAATTTTTGAGGCTGATCAGTTTTTCTGCACTAAACTAGAGAAAATAAAAACTTCTTAAGAAAAAAAGAAAATTTCTATTTTTGTATTCTATTTATTAGATAATATTTATATTTTAATTATGTGTACCATTATGTGTCACTCACATAAGCTGTTAATATTAAGATGTGTTTGCATGCAGAAAACAAGTTATTTGAAGGCTAAAATATAAAAGAATATCTTGAAGGATGTATGAGAGGAAATATATGGTACCAGTGATGGGACTGGATGATTGAAATACAGTCTTTACACATAATTCAGTCTCTGTCAATGGATTGATGCATCATTTCAACAAGTTGAGTTACTTAACCTTGAAAACAGTGCTAAAATCAGGATCTCAAAATCTGCTTCTCTTGGTACAAAACCTAATCTTGGCCTTAGCTCAGGAAACGTATGAACAGATTTTTAAGTCCAGCTTATTTTAGGGAAAGTGCTTTGACATGCACACAATTTATGGCTTCAATAAAACTGACAAGTATTCCTTAAATACTCCCTTGAATCAAGGCTCAAAACTTGTAATCTCTTGTGAGGTTTTCTCAACAGTTCAGCTGAACCCTGAAGCAGAAAGGTAGAAATAACATGACTACTGGCTCCGTTTCCCAGGGCGGGGAGCTCCTGCCTGAATTCCTTGTAGGACTCCAGGGATTTTCTAGTTGGTGAATTTTAAAAAATTTTAATTTTCCTCTTTCTAGTGATTTGACCACTGAACAAATCTGCTGCATAGAGCCCTATATGACAGTTTTGTGCATGAATATGAGTGTGAGGAAAAAGAGGTGTTGCTTTTCTTGTTGTCTGGATTTCAGTTAGAAACCATGTGTGAGATAAAGACCCCTGAGAAATCACAAAGGTGGGAATAGACTGTTCAATTGCAAGAATAGATGCTTTTTAATTTTATTTGGTTTGCCATATTTCTGCCATACTAATTTTATAAACCACAATTTAATATTGCTTAATTATTAAGTAACATTAATACAGTAATATCAATTACTTTACTATCACTATAATGTAACATTGTAATTTAATATTATAAACCACTATTTAATATTACTGAGTTGTAGGGCTATACTTAGTGTTTAATTCTCTTTTTAATAACAGGTGGTAACAATATTGGCTAACATGTCTGTTTTGGACCAGTGTGCCTCAGAAATCATACAAGAAAATGGTATGTATTTTATTGGAATTTTATTCTGTATTTGTGGAGAATGAGGGTAGATAGGAAAGGACTGCTTACAAGGTCAAGGAGAAAGCTTCACTAATAATACTTCATATCCTGCCTCTGCTGGAGGGTGCAAAATAAGTCCTTAGGATGGTCCTGTGTTAACTGAAAGAAATTAACACTGCTTTGGAAAATTTTGCATGTATGACCATATTGCTGATGTTTCATTTCTTCAGAAATACCAAGTAAGGTAGCACAAAGGGTTTCAACAACCTTTATTCTGGTAAATACATTGTATAAGGTGGAAATTCTTACACAATGAAAGACATCATCTCCCACTGAACCATGCATACCTGCATTTTGTCCACCTTTTTTTCACAGGTATTCAGAAGTACTACAGATTTGGAAGCATTATGTTTTTATTACTATACAGCAGTCACCATGTTTTTTCCACACTTTCCACACTTCTTTAAATACCATATTGTAAGAAATACATTAAGTTGAAAAAAACCCTAGGTATTACAGGTCCACCAGAAATCTGAGAAATTAGGTGAATAATTCTGTGGATAAGGATACAGGAGAATTTAACAGCCTCATTAACACACCTACCAGCAAATAGAGTCAAATGGCTTTTCTCTCTATCTTTTTTCTATTTTTTATTTTTTTTTCGGGGGGGGAGGGGGGAAGGAATATTAAGTTACAGTAGAGCTTCACATAGATTGCTTTTTCTCTCCTAAGAATATCCTTTACACACTTTTAAAATTAAGGTTTGGATAAGAATGGTTTGAGTTTGACTCCATTTGAAACTCAGACATGGCTGATTGTAGTTGGTGAGAAGAGGTTTCAGAAAGCATCTACACAGAAGTGGGTCTTGAAATTCAGTTGGCCAATTCCCTTTTTATTTAGTAATTTTTCTATAAGTTTGATAGTTGATTAGTAATATTTGATGTCAATGTTTATTGCATTTCAGTGGAAAATTTGAGCTCTGTGCACACAAATACAACTGACCAGTATCAGGCATAACTAATTTGCTTGATGTAATCCATGTGTGTGTGTAGTGTGCATTTGAGGTCCTTACTAAGGTGGATAGGTGTTGCACTTTGAGACTAAATGATGATGTGGAGGTTGTATGGATCTGGATACTGAAGCAATTTAATCATAGATAAATGCAGTTTTACAAATTACCTGACTGTATGAAGGCAGTGCAGGTAAGGGGAAGGAGTAAGGTTCCTGGAGATTGGAGAGGTGGTCCTGGACGTCTTGGTGCAGGCCCATGGGGCTTCTCTACCCAGAAGCTTTTCTAGAAAGACTTGGTAAGATCCTCACATCTCCCAGGATGTCTTAGGTGCCTGTAACTATAAAGATTGGTTAGAGAATACCCTGTTGGTGATTTGTCTGTTTGATTTCTGCTGATGTTTTCTGATTTGCTGTTGTTAGCACTAAGCATCCAGATATGCCCTTGAAGCTCTTGCACTCTGATTAACAGATTGGTTATATAGTTTGGCTATCTATTTCCTTGAGCACATCAAAATGAGTTTTGTTGTTTGGGACAGGTGTTTGATCATATTTCATCTGCTTCTACTATAGCAGAAACTTGATTAAGTTAATGAAATTGTACTAACAACTATGCCAATGAGGCCTAACTCCTGCTGGATACTTCAGTAGGTGGAGAGGTACATGTGGATTGTCCAACAAAATGTGATGAAGTTCATGTAAACATTTCATAATGGAAGTTCACAAAGAAGCATTTTCCCCAAGACTTTTGAGAAGGGTTGACACTCATCTTGTGTGTAAAGGTCTTTTTCTCTGACTATTATATGATTAGATGCTTGCTGGTCAGAAGCCAGATTCACAAACTGAGAAGGGTCGTGAATCCTGGAGAGTACAGATATGTTTTCTTCTCAACTTTGACTTTTTTGTATGTTGATTTTTATCTGGCTGTATGACCCTAATGCTAATTCTCTTAATTATTTATGCAAATGTTCTCAAGTTAAAATCCTCTCATTGTACCTGAAATAATCTGAATGCCTAATAAGCATATGGAGTCTAATAGCACATAACTGTCCTTATATTTAAAATAATCTAGAACATAGAAATGAATACAGTCTTATCTAGTTTTGTGCTACAATAAGAATATTCTACAGGCAACAATCAATCAATGAAACCATGGAGTCACACAGTAATCTTCAAGAGGCAGAAAGTAATCATTTCTCCCATTAAAGGATTCCTCATTTTAAAATAGCCTTAAACAGTTTGAGATGGGAACTTCTAATGACTTGCTTTAAAATACATAAACTGTTTTACTTTCCTTTAATTTGAAAAAAAACCTCTTCATGTAGAGAATTGAAATATGTACTTAGAATTTTTCTGGTTAGTGATTACCTTCAGGTTAATTTAGAAGCAAATAAAGAATTGTATTCAGTTTAACTGAAATAAATTTGTGAAATCTAAAGTATCAATTTGTGCAGAGTCAAGAAGCTGGAGGAAGGAAGGGTTAGTGTATTTTCTAGTTCAAGACATTCTGTAGCTTCCTAGTGAGGACAAACTTTTGCACAGCTCAGAAGTGCCTGGATGCTGACGCCAAATCACAGTCCACATTTATGCATCTATCATACACTATTTGGGCAGAGATTTGTCTGTATTTACCTAGCTTACTTTTTCCCTTTCCCTTTTTGGACTGAGTTTTTTGTTGGAGAGAGAATAATGGGTCTTACATCCTTCTAGGTGTTCAACTTCTAATGGAAATGCTGTTTGAAAGATCATCTTCAGGAAATTCAGCAGAAGTTGCTGCTTGTGAGCGAGTCCAACAGAAATCTGCTGTTACTCTGGCACGACTCAGCCGAGATCCTCAAGTGGCAGATGCAGCCGTGAAACTCAGCTGTAAGGATGTATCACTAGCTGAATGGCAGACTGCAGAAGAGGGAGGAACTGCCAGTCATGGAGAAGCTCTTTTTAATTTTTAGCCTCACTTGGTACACTTTATGGAATAGGTTCCCCTCACATATAATGTGTCCAGAGGGTGACTGAGGAGGTTGAGCTAAATCAACCTCTAGCTTATTTCCTAGAGGAACCTGAGGTGCAGTATCTGCTTGACACATTCTTTACTGTGAAGGTTACAGAGCACTGGAACAGGCTCCCCAGAGAGTTTGTGGAGTCTCCTGCTCTGGAGACTCTCAAGACCTTTCTGGATGCCTTTCTGAGTGATCTGCCCTAGTTTTTTTTGGTCCTGCTCTGGCAGGGGGGTTGGACTTGAAGATCTTCGGAGGTCCCTTCCAACCCCTAATATTCTGTGATTCTGTGATATCCGTGGCAGGCTGTGCCAACTGATAGTGCTGCCTGCTCTATTCCCTTACTTAAATCTTTACTCAGGATTTGTCAGTGGACTGAAAACTTGGCCTTCTACAGGTTCAGATGCAATGAATCTAATGGGAAGCAACATGTTCTTTGGGCTGGATTTTTTCAAGACCACGTGGGAGGCTTGGTAGGGAAGAAATGGAGGTCACGATTTCCACTCAGGACTAGCAGTAGTGGGTAAAAAACATTGTATGTGTTAGTTTATGCTTTTTTTTATGATTAGTCTCAACAGCATGTTTGCATAGAGAGTCCCTTAAGTATTTACATACAATTTTTGCATTTGAGATCATATCTACTAAAAGAAGATAAATAGGAAACATCTAAAAAAAGGACCTTGTAACAAAATAAGGAGTTTTTTTTTCCTAATTGTTTTTCCTGGTACTCTTTTGTGCACTCAGGTATTCCTCGTCTAATTCAACTCTGCAGATCACCAACTGAAAGAAATAACAGTGATTCTGTTTTAGTGGCATGTCTGGTAGGTAAATATTAATCTCTCTTTCATGCTTACCCTGAAAAACAGAGAAAAAACAGCCCTCTATATTTCAAAATGCCTAAGTATTGCAGGAATATTTTAAATTCATACCAGGGTCTCCTGCTTTTCCCCTTAAGCATAACACTGTACAGTGTCAATTATTTATCCTCTGAAGATTTTGACACATAAGGAAAACATTATTGAGCACTGAAAAATTTAACTGGAACATTTCAGAATTTAAGGCTTCAATAATTCTTAAATTCCATTCTCTGATGATGTTATGTTTGCTGAAATGAGCCTTGAATCACAGGGTAACAGCCCTTTATCTGCACACACATGTGTATGGAAATATTTATGTAAAGTGGCTAAAGAGAAGTATGGAGATTTCTTGCTTTCACTACAATCCATTCTTTTTATTTAAGTCTCAAAGACAATATAATGTCCAGCCAAGGAGTGGCCAACAGAAGGTTAACACTTTCTGTGCTTAGGAGAAAGATTCCAGCTGCTGGCCCTGCCTTGTGTGGGCTGTGAGCCCCACCTGACTGTTGGAGTTGAGGAATTTCACCTAGCATTCTGTGAGAGAAAACTGCTCTGGGAACATGGGTGAGCTAGGGTTAAGTTATAGGTTTTGATGAACAAAAACTGAAGAATATTTTTTGTCAGTGCTTTGTAGTATTAATGTTATTTTAATGTGAATGTAAAACTTACTGCATCAACAGCTAGCTTTGTACCAGCACCTGAGTGTCGTTCATTTAAGCAGGATGTTCATTTATTCAGGATGAGGAAAACATGAATATGAGCATAAGAAATGCTGTGGTTATTTTTCATGCATGCCAAGAAGGCTTGTTAATCTTGTATGGCTAGAGAAGAAGCCAGAGTGATGGCAGCAAACCAGACGGGGATTTTTCTGTCTTGCTGAAGTTATTGTTGCACATTCTTTGAATTCATGGGTACTGCTTGAGATGTTACCTGCCTGTCTGTCCCAGCAGTTCTGCTCCTCTTGGTATTTTAGTAACTGCCTGACAAAGTTTTCTGTTCAACAGGTGGCAAAAAGACATAAGCTGTTTCAGGCTCTGATAGGTATTTTCACTGAAGTCTGAGGGCTGTTTGGTATTTTAGCTTGGTTGCTTGCTTTTTGTATATTTTGAAGCAGGTGATTAACTCTTGTGTTAGTGCTGCATTGACAAACAGCACAGAGAAAAGCAGATTAAAACTATCAGACCTTATTGATAGAAGACATTTTCTGCTTTTGAGGAAAGCCAGCCTGCTTTCCAGTTGCATCTGTTGTGTCAGGTTGCTAGAAGGTATGTAATTGTTGTATAATTTTCTTCAGTGAGAAAAACATGTAACTTCTTAGAACAGTTTATTAAGATAATAGTAATCTCAATGCAATTACTATTGTTCAGCCTCATAAATGAAACAGCCTACTGCTCAGCCTCAGAGTTTTGGCAGTTTTATTTGTTCCTATATGGTTTGAAATGGACAGTTTCCTTCTACTGCACTAGTATGTAATAAATTTCTGTTATAGGCATTGCATACAACTTCGGTAGCAGATGTTTAATGAATCAGATGGCTTATAGTTCTCTATATACAGAATTTATATAGAGAACTCATCTCTTACATTAGACAAAAGCTGACGGGAGAGTTAAGATACAGAGGCAGTGTGATACAAGAAGCAGATCAGGGATAGGTCTACAATCAAGGTGCTCTGACTCTCACCTCTGTGCTCTTTAACAATACGCTATCCTGCTGCTTAGGTTTTAGAGTAATGTGCCTCAAAATAATTGTCATTTAATATCTGCATTGGAGGGGAGATTAATCTGACAGATGAAGACAGTGATGAGAAATTAGCCAGGTAGAAGAGTCCATAGATCTCCACAGTTCAGTTTTGAGTCTTGGCTATTATTTGGAGGAAGTTATAATGGATTCATGTAATGAAGACTTTGTCAAAACTTAAGAGTATTACAATTGTGTTGTTTTGTTTTCCTAGGCAGCCTTACGGAGACTGGCACTTATGAATCCTGATGGACTTGAAGATTCAGATTTTCAGCAGCTAGTAAAGCCTAGGCTTGTGGATTCTTTTCTGCTATGCACAAATATGGAAGAGAGCTTTGTATAAATGTGAGCCAAAAACCTTTGAAAAATAATCAAGATGATAGGTATACAATAAAATGATAATACAGATATAATTTTATTGTTATTTATGACTTATTTATAAACAATTGTATACAGAAACAGAAAGAGCAAACTTGTTTCAGTGGTCTGCATGGCTATTTTTTTAGTTTTACTTTCCTGCCAAGAGACTTCAACAGACATTATCACTGCAATTTAATGAAATGTCTTGTTCAATATAGTTGAATCAAGTTTATGAAGCCAAGAATTTGGTGCCCTGATGTCAACTGCTTCTAATAATGTTTTATCACTCATATTTTTCTACATTTAGAACATTCTGCATGTTTTTTAAGAAATGCTTTAATCTCAATTGCTGCATTAGAAGAAAAATAATCCTTAAAGCTGCAAGTATAAGCTTGGAAATGAAAGGGAAGTCTGAGTTCAGTTCTTAACTGTGTTTATTTTTACATAGAATTATGAAAATACAGAACTGTGATTAGCTCAGAAAACTTTAAAGAACATTTTCAGATATTGGCTTTTTAGAGGACATATTTACACTGTATAAAGATATGTTCCATGAGAGGTTATACACTTGGAGAAAACTGTTATTTACATATGTTGAAATATAAAAAAAAAATTTGGAGAGAATTTTGGGAAAATCTTTATTAAAGCAAACTCAAATCAGAAGGTATCCACATAAGACTTCAAATTATGACACTGATAATTTTCCCTCCTTTCCAAGCCTTACAAGAACTGGAAGTAAGCATGTCCAGACATGTTTTTAACGTTCAAGCTACTACTTTTTTGAAAAGTTTTGCATGCATACACTAAATAATCAGAACAGATAAATTACTTGTAACTTGAATTTCAATTTTTCTGTTTTCCTTACTAGTTCTGTATTTCTAAAACTGTGAAAGAGGACTTTCAGAAGCTCTTGGAGCTAACAAAAAGAGATTTTTACCAGTGGGTAACAACATAAAGAGTAGAGTTGATTTAAAAATATTTTTTTTCCCTGAAAATTTTCCTGAACTTTTTCCTGAGTTTTCTTAAAATTTGCCTTTTTCTTTTCATCAAAAAAACATATAAATTTAAAATTACTTGATCAGTAATATATTTAGTGTGTTTTTTCCACAACTTCTCAAAAAGCTCTCTGTAGACTATGAAAGCATATTAATTTTTTTTCTTGACATCTTTGAAACTATTGCTCTGGATCTTTTTATTGCTATGGATCATTTTACCATCAACCTTAGGGTACTAGGACATCTGCCAAAAAGCAAGTACATTTCTTCTTCACTGTACTTACTTTGTAGATATGTTAAGTGCCTTAATTCGTTAATGTTTATTTAGTATTAGGTGGTGTTTAGATGAAAGGCACCAGGAAATTGCTAAGCTGTGATTGCCTTCTGCATTTTCTGTGTCTGCAAATTCTGTCCTGCTTCAAGCAGTGATAAACGGTGGCTACTTTCTTCTCCCCTTGAGTGTATGGGTTAAGAAGACTGCCTTAACATTTCCTCCTTGTGATCTCTTCATTTAACTATGAACTCAATCTTGACTGTAGTTCTAGAACATTAGAAAACATACAATGACCTCTCTCATAAGCAACTACTCAAAGATAAGCATTGAATCAGATGTTTCACAGATGTAATTTTCTACTAAGAACAGAGATGAATTCTGCTTCGTTTGCTTACTTTCAGACAGCTCCTTAAATTGAGATTGATAAAATGCATGGGACTGTACAGCTTTAAAAATATTGTACAAGTGATGGGCTTTAACACTTTCCTTACTAAGCAGAAGGACGTGTATGAACCGTGGATGCTTCAAATGGTAAAATGAACATTTTTGGTATAAACCAGGAATGTGCTGTGCTGAACCTCATTCTGTCAGCTGCAACTAACATCAGAGGTATTAGATATGTAGATGGGATAGGGTTTTTCCCATAAAAGGCAAAGTTAAAATCTCATTTAAAAAAAAAAATGTCCACACATGTTAAGATACTCTCGATCTGTAAATATGTAGCTATAATTCTAGGTCCATATTTTCCATTTGAATGTCTTCATATTATGAATGTGACTGTTTACATTACGGAAGTAAAATACATTTAGGTCGATCACATATTTGTAGCAGAAAAATGTATCTTGAAAGAGCCAATTCAGACGTGTTATCACCTAAGTGTCATCAAAACCATTTTTGCTAGGTCTGAATTTTTCACCTAAAGTGGTGCACTTTATTTTTATATATGCTAAAGATTATGAGAAAAATAAACATACTTCCTCCTTTCCTCTTAATTGACTTAGAAATAAAGTCATTAAAATACTGAAATATTCTTTTTTCATTACTTCTGAATGATTTCTGGGTTAAAAATATTTGGTTTGAAAGTGACTTATCAGCTTTAAAAAACCGACCCCCCAAACAAACAAACAAAAAAAGTGCAACAGTTTAAACCAGAATAAAATGTTTAGTTTCAATGTAGTATGAAACAAAATAAATAATATAAAAATATTTTCCCTAAAACATGTCTTTTTGTGGATCTATCTTTGGAGTCCCTATATATGTACACATAGAGTTAGCAGAGTGAGGTAGAGTATCAACTTTTATCAATTCATGTGTAGACTCATTGTCCTATAGCAACTGCATGTAGGTTAGATATTAGCTTCATTGTTCTGCAAACTGAATGTTATGCTTGTCAGAAAAGTAGTTTCATTTAAATTTTTCTAAACATATTAGATTTTGTATGAGATTAGAAATTTTATGCAAACATGCAGTGCACTTCAGTATTCTTTATAACTTTGATTTACATTCCAGTGACTCTGAACAACATGTTCAGATTTCAGTTTTACTTTCAACAGTTTACAGATACTTGGGCCCTGATGTTTCATGCATAGAATTTTTTTTTTTTTCTGGTTTATTGTGTGTTTGGTACATGAATCATTTATGCAGGAAGTTACTTGCCTGACCCGGTCTGTTTAAAATAGTATTTGTATCTACAAGGGACAAGACAAAGTCTTGGGAAACTGATTGCCTGTTAATATCCAGCAGATGGGACTTGGTCTATAAGGTTTCATGTTGCATAAGTACAAGACTAATCCTGGTATCTCGTATGGCTTGTTCCAAATACCTGTGTTGACTGCCTTCTAAATAACAGCAATTAACAGTCAAAATAACATTGGCTTTTGTATTGTGAGAAATCTGCTTTGATTTTCAGTTTGAATTTATATTAAATTTAATGTATTTTAAGTGACACTGTAAATTGTTCACGAGTGTTCTCATTTTTAAGAAGAGGGAGAAAGATAAGTCTAGAGTGAATTTGTTCATTTGAATTGGATGTGCTTAGCTTGTGGGGAAGTTGGTGAATTGTTTCAGCCCTGGACAAGCTAACGAACCAGGAATTCAGAAAACACAAAATCATCTATTTTAGATACATAAATACTGTGCAGAAATCCTTATCTCCACTTTCTAGTTTGCTCTTGGGTCTGAGTTTCTCTTTCTCTAGCTGTGACAAATTTCTGCCTCTTGGGAGAGTTATTTGTATAATTGCTAGTCATCTGAATAGAAACGAGGTAAATTCCAAGGTCTGGTCCTGCTAATTATTATAATGATAAAGTTTTTGCTGAGAAATTAACAAAGACATTTTTTAAAGAAATGTACTGTAGTTCACCTAGAACAAAAATAAATGTTTATTGTTCCACAACAGGGGGAAGAGTCAGCATGTTCTCAAGATAACTTGAGAAAAAAACTTAGATATTATAGTCTCCTTCCAGGTATTGGTACCTTCATGAGCAGACTTGCTAGCTAAGAGTTAATGAAGGGATCAGTCCTTTGCCAAATAATCACTGAATCAAAGTAATAAAGAAAAACCACCAGACTGACAGACAGAACATGAGGAAAGTGAAGATTTTTCTCTTTCCTTTTCAACAGCAAATCAGTGACTTTTTTATTTTATTAATTCAAGTGTACCTAGAACCCAATGGAACCTATGGAAACCAGTGCAAAAAAAAGTGTGTTAGATAATAATGCCAAGTTGCTTTAGAGAGCAATTAAAAGGGATCAAAAGGCTTAAATGGCATGAAGAAGGTGGTGTGTTTAACATGGTGCCTTTTCTGTCACCGTTGTGATCACCTGTGTCACGAATGTAAAGCTGAAAGGTGCACTGCTTTTACTCTTTTCTTCAAGTTTTCTGGATATTACCTCTGTCTTTTAACTAGCTTTTGTCCAAGTCCTCCACAACCTTTAGAATGTGACCTAACAATGCACATGTCTTCAAGGTAACATGAATTTTTCTGTATATAAACATTTAGTCTGTTTGTTTTTTTAATATATCACATAATGTAAACAATTTCTTTCTGAGTAGTTCTGGCAGGATATATCTAGCAAGATACGTCCACTGTGTATACACATCAGGTAAGGCAAAGTTTATGATAAATCAAGAAGGTATTTCTAAAAAAGATTCCAGAAACAGCCATGTGTGTTTTCCCTTGCATCCAAAGAATAATTATGGAATGAGCCCAGATCATCTAGGAAGATTTCTTGGAATCTATGTAAGTCTCTGCCTGCACTGCAGCAAAAAAAATAAGAGCCAGAGCTAAACCCCAGGTTTCAAGTCTCATGTTAGCTTTAGAGCTGGAGAGATCTAAAACAGAAAATGAAATAAACATAAATAAAATCTCACAAGATTAAGCTTAAGGATAAGCGACCTGTAAAATTTTGTGATGAATAATTTAATGAGCACACTTTGCACATTAGGCAACAGGCTTGTTTGTTTGCACACGCTTGCTTCCACTTCCAAAGTAAGATAAAATGCCCTTTGTCATGGCTCTTTACTTTTGTACTGCTTAATTATTAAACATTTTTCAGAGCAGCAGTTATTACAAATTAGTGACTTTAAAAGTTCAGCCCATCTTTAGGTATGGATAAACAGGGAAGTGGGTAAGCGCTGTGAAGCACAGCCCATCATTTTGTGCCTCACCCTTAAAAGAACACAACGTTTGTGGAATGAGATAGACTAGTTACTGGTTTAGAATATACAGAGTAGAGGAAATCTGTCATTTGCTTTACTCTAAGGGGAATTCTCATCTGTTTTGAAGTTCAGTTCTGTAAGTGTAGTCTAGACCACTAATTGAGGTACTTTCTGTAGATCACAGAAAGAAGTGGCCAATTCTTTCTCTGTAAGCATGACTGCCCATGACAGACCATACATAGTGCCACAGAGCTGCCTTTTTTCTTTTTTTTTTTTTCTGATGGCTATGGAAAAATGTACTGATGATTTGTTTGGAGGAGATGTCTAAACACCTCAACGTCTAACTATTAGTTCAGATCATGAGAGATGAGTTCCAGACCCAGTCTGGAGACAAAAGGAAGGCACTTTTTCAGCTGGTGTTTCATGCACTTTTTACCTATCAAACAGTATTCTCATCAAACCAGAACATTTTTGTAACATCAGACTCTGCATTTGAAAATAGTGAGACACTATTTTCCTGTTTGGATTGCACTAGATACTGACTCTTTTATGCCAGAATTGTAAAAGAAGTAATAGCTGGACCAGCTCACGAAGCTCAGTATATTATATCAAATAATACCTTTCTTATTAGAGAAAAATCTCTTGCATTTAAAGCATGGGAAGAAGAAAATAGGTCACAAGACACTAACTCAAAATGGTCTCCAAAGTGCATGATCCTGGACAATATGTAAAATACCATTGAGATAATAAATGGCATTACACATGTCAGGAAACCTACTGCTTGGCAGAAAACAAACAAAACCCCTCTCAAATTCAGCATTCTTTATTTCTCAAAAGTAATAAGCTGGCCTCTAAGGAGAAAAAATTCCTCTTACATTTCCAAATTTGCTTTAGAATGGTCTTGTCTTTACCTGGCGAGTTGTCTTCTTTGGCTTCACTTGTATTAAAGATCTCATGATAATTAGTGTTCTATGAATAAATTTACTTCCTTGAACTCAAAATATTCAGCTCTAAATGTAGGTTTGGATAAAAAAGAGATGAAAAAAATGGGAAATGGATACTGAAGAGATACAAAGCCAAAACTTTAAAAACTTGGAGATTTCTCCTTAGAAATACATTCCTGTATAAAAACAAATTATGGGTTTGATTAAACAGACTCTTAATGAAGCAGATAACTGAAAAATAGTGTGGATATGTTCCTCTTTGAAATCATGAAGAATCGTGTTATGGTTATTGACAAATCTGGTATTTCCAGCTCTTAAAGACTTCAGAGAAATTGAGTATTTGGGAGTTTTTCATTTAGCTGTTTGAGATGATGAGGTGAGGCTTTTACAAACTAATACCACAAGATAAATATAACTGTATCTTAAAACCAGCATCCATTAATATGCCATTTCACAGACACCATCACTTTACAGTAGGCCAGAGATACAGAAGCTCTTGGATATACCTTTGCCAGACTGCATAAAATTTATTAACCCCTTTTTTCCCCCATGATTAGGGGAAGGAACAGAGGCAACAACATTTCAACAGGTATAGAGGACTTTGTCAACATTTGTATTCTGAATTTTTGTACTCGGCCAGACAGCTACTAGGCTTGGACCACAGGATAACAGTCAAAAAGGACACTCTGTGACAAGTCAGAATCTGGGATCTAGCAGCATCCTGGGTAGCACACTGATTAATGAGGACTGTTTCCAGGTGGTTCAGGCTATCCAATTGGAAACCAAGCTAGCATGTTATAAGCATATTCCTTACTATCAAGGCTCTTGTGAAATCCTTGCATGGAAGCCTTGGCTGTTCTGCTTACCCTGGCCTAAGCAGTGAGCTGGCAAACTGTAGCATCCCTTTCTTAAATCAAGAATATGCTTTCCATCAATGCTGCAGATGATGATATATCTGCAGTGGTTCACAACTGTGTTTCTTCCTGATACTGTCTGTGCTTTTCCAGTTGATGTCAACTGATAAATACTTGCCTCTAGAGTGAATCACAGTAGAAGGATTTGCATGGCCCAATATAAAGGAAGGAACCGAAAGATCAAACCCAACACCTGTGAACCCCAAGATGGTGACATGTTTTACAATGTGTTTGCTGGTGTTTTTGGTGCTTTCTCATTGCTCTGTTACACCTGCATCAAGGCAATCTCTTCGTCTACCACAGTGGCTAAAAGATTGTTTGTTTTCTTATTTGCACATTTATCACCATCTGATAATATTTCCTCAAATACTAAAATCTTATTTTTTCCTTTTGAAAGCATTTTATTTAGAGATGGAGTTTCTGGGTTTTACTGCAAAGATCAGATGAATGTGCATGAATAGTTTCTACTCTCATTTTCTGTCTCTCTTTGCTGTGTGGTCTAAAAACTACTAGGGTGGAGTGTTCCTTTCCATCTTTTGGTATTATATGAATTTAATTGAGGCCACTTAAAGATAATATATTGAATATGATACAAATGTGTTCTTGGCGTTAGCGACCCTATGATATTCCTTGTGTGGAAATGTCTTAGTAGCTTGTTTTGCAGTTAATAATCTAACATGGCTTTTACTAAGACAGTCACCTTTTGTGTATGAGCACATTTTCATCTGCAGCATTAATTAAAAAAGAATAGCAGAATGCAAACAGTTATTCCATTGGTACATCCATTGTTTGCAAGCTCATCTAAGTGCCCCTTTCATGTGGCAACTTTTGCTGCTTCTCGTAATCAACTGATCACCTTCATAATTTGTTCACTTTTCTCATTATGTTTGTCCATTGTCCAGGATCAGAGATATTTTCCTGATGACACAGTTTTGACTTTTATTCATGGAAAAGGATATGTTCCAGGATTTATTTGTTGCTAATCATGTAAAAGATCTTTTTTTCTCTGCTGAAATCCACCTACCAATTTCAAGCCCAGTTTCCATGCAAGTCCCACTAAAGCCTTCAGAAGAAAGCTCACATGCCACTGCTGTTGTTGCCTTGAGAATGAGAAATGTAGGGTTTTTTCCTGTGGTGTTCTTTAGATGTCGAATGTCTTTCTAAATGAATTAGTTCTCTTTTACTTCATCACACTGCTACCTACGGTAGATGAATTAATCTGGTTTTAGTTGAACAGGGTCAAAAATACATTGAACTCTTATTTAGCCCTTTGTTAGTTTAGAACTTCAGCTCACCTCTTTGCTCTTGCAGTTTTCAATGCTTTATTGTGAATGACCTGTGAAGCATTAAATGGACTGTATGCTAATGATACATTAGCTATGAAACCAGAATACAGGTAGTAATGGTAAGCAGAAGAAAACACATTAATGCACCATGAATTTGTTAATAGCAGAGAGGAGAATTAGTTAGGCAGGCAAAGTATTTCTGGTAAAACACGAATAAGTTTCTTTATTGGGATCTTGAGGTAAGGCAGAGAAGTAAGAGGAAATTTACTTAAATGAAATACTGTGTGTGGAATTGCCTAAATCAATAAAACCTCTAATTTTATTTGGAGAATGGCACCTATTAATTAAATTTCCCTGAACCTAGTTTTACCAAAAAAAAAAAAAAAAAAAAAAAAAAAAAAAAAGGGTGTGTGTGTGTGAGGTAAAAAGCTGTAGCTGTTTTAATTCTGATTGATTCTGATTTAAAGGTTGTAAGTTGGTAGGAGTGGGGGTAAGAATTGAAAAGGCTGCTGAAAATTAAATCATTAAAATATGGTTTAGTACAGAGGTGTTACTGACATCAGGATCTCAGACTTCAAGTATTTTGAATTAGTTCTCAGATACTTTTGAGGTAGAGCATCTTTTGTTACTGAAGATTTTTTTTCTTAAAAAAATTTTCCTGAATAGGTTAGAATTTCAATTAAAAATGTTTTTATTAAAATAGACACAACTGGACCCTCACTGCTACTTTAAAAAGCTAACTAGAAAGTAAAAACTATTTAGTTTAGACATGAGCCACAATACAAATAAGTTAAAAATTCTTTGATCATTGCTTTGTTTTCTACTCTCTTGCTGCATATGAGTAAATACACCAGGCCATTCTCTGATGAGTGTCAATAGAAAAACTATATTATTTGTTAAGATTCTGAGGCTACCTTTTCTAATCTACAACTGTTTCCAGGTCTTAGTTGTAATCAAGAGAATGGCTGCTGGTATGTAAAAATTTTAGAAGTATTCCTTTTGATAAATTTCAGTTTAGCAGTTCTTCTAAGGCCCAGTGACTGCACTACTGGAATAAACATCTCACATGCTGTTCTATGATCCTGGAACAACTCTTCACTGTCTAGTGACTCTCAGCAGTTCTACTCACTCTGCCTTTGCATAAAATTTTAACAATCAGGTTCTCTATTTTGTTTTCTTTCAGAACATTTCACAGAGGTTTAATGTCTCTTTTTACCTTGAGTCCAGACACTCCAGTGTCAACAGGCAAAAGAAAATCTGGTTTCACCCTGAGGCTTCTTTTCCAGTCATAGGCAATTGAACAAACTACTTCTGGCACTTTTGTAGTTCCACTCTGCAAATGGAAGGTGAAGAGCTAGGAAATGTATGAAGTTCAAGCAAGAGTGAAGGTCTTGCTGAAAAGGTTTTCTCCTGTTGAAGATCCAAGCAAATCTCCTTGATTTCCTTCCTATATGGCTTATAATGAGTTCAGGTGTCTACCACCTTCATTCAGAATACTGTGAACTTGTTTACTTTGTAAAAAACCTCTTGAGCAGTAACTTCTGTTCAAATGAGGACAGCTGAGCTGCAGCCTGTGGATAATTCTGATTTTCTCTGCATGCCTCTTTTTTCCCCGCTTTATTTGTAACTCTTGCCTGCTGAAGAACCATCTTCCTTACTATTTGTTTGCTCACGACAGGCTTTTCTGAAATCTGGGAAACTCAAATCAAACTCACCACATAGCTAATATATTTCTTCAGGTACAGACTACATTATTTTAGAAATGCTGAAGCATTTTCTGGAATACTTAATAATTAGCCAATTTTGTCAGGGATGATTGCTTATATAATTCTCCTTCAGTCACATACTTCTCTCAAGTCAATAAAATGCTTTTAACAGTTTGAGTAGAAAACATTTTTCGATTTAACTTATTTTTAAACAAGGGAGCATTTTTAAAAGCTTAGCATGAAGGTTTGAGTTTTTAAAAACAGCAAGCAATCAGAAGAATCTTGTAAAAGGAGTCAGTCCTCATGTAGCAGCCCAAGTTTTTACCATAGGCTGCATTTCTATTTTTTTCTTTAGGAGTACAATGTTGCTATTGTTCAGTTTCATGTTAGTTCTGGCTGCTGTTCTACAAATCCCACTGACAATACAGTAATCTAGAGGCCCCTTTATAGCTCAGTGGGAAAGGAATGGAAACAATATTTTAAATATTCTTAAGAAGTGCTTAATAATTTTGTAACTTGTACAAATGACCCAGTCACATGAATAAAGACACTTTTAAAAGTCTTAGTGATGCATTTTAATCTTATCTTACTCCCCAAAATATTTAAAAGCCAATTTTACTTCCATGTGTCATGTTTCTATTCAGTTTGGTTGTTTCAATCTGGGGGAAATCTGAATGAATTGATTAAGTCATTTACTGACCTGCAAGTAAACATTTCTGAAGTCTTTAAAACACTCTTGAACTCATCAGAAACATGTGGTCATTATGCACTGCTATGAATCCAGTTCTCTTGCAAGTCTTAATGGATTAATATAGCCAGAAAGCCAGCTATTCTTGAGGCCACCTGGTCACATTAAAAAAAAAAAAACAAAAAGCATATAAAACATTTTCTTGCCCCAGGAATTGTTGAGGATTAATTTTGTCTTACAATATTCTTAAAAAAATACAAAATTTGTCTCTGATGAAAATGAGTATTTAATTCTTCAGAAAATGAAGTTTAGACTACAGAATATTTCTGTAGCAGAGTAAGTTTTTCTTATTTATTTTTAACATATTATCATGTTATTTTAATTTGAGTTTCTTTTAAAAGAGCAGAGTAAGTAATTTTTTGTTTTATTCCATGATGTAGATAAATATAAAGTGATTAAAATTACTAATTTTATAGAGAACAATGAAAGATGTTACAGCTGTCAGATGCAAGGAGCCAAGGTCAGTAAAAGCAAATGAATATCCATTGATGTTTTGTCTCCTTAATCTAAGAACCAGATTTTAGCTGGCCTTGAGTTCAGTCGGATATTTATTTAAAAATTTATGCTCCCATGGAGACTCAGTGTGCAAGTAGGAAGGGAAAGTACCAGGAATCTCTGTCTGGATGAAGCTGGCCAGGAGAGGTGTAAGTCCTCTTCCATAGTGTGGGAACTCCAGGCTTTGTGGGTCTTTTTTTTCCCAGTGGGAGTGGAGGAAAATGTAGCAACGAAAACCAGGTGAACTGAAGCATGATGTCTCGTTTTTCGTGAGAGGGTGGCTAAGGGCAAGTGTTAAAAAGAATTGAACCCAAGTGTTTAGGAAGGACACACTACTGAGGTTTGTTTAAACTGAGGAAACTAAAGCCAAGAGATGGTGCAGGGACTGTATATGAACACCATAGCTGGAAAACCAACTGTACTAACAATCAGGCTATAGTTATAACTGAATTATCATTGAAGACTTTGATATTTATGAGGCATCAAATGAGATGAGAAGGATGAATACAACACTAGATACTGTTTTGTATTAGCAATGATGTGACTTCACAATTAACAGCTAATCTGCATGTGGTTAAATTTACAGTTAGTGGGACGAGTTCTATAAAATCATTAATTCATTGCCATAGACTAGAAAAATGGTTGTATTCTTTTTCTGTCAAAACACATAGATGTAACCTAAAGCAAAATGAGTGTCTCTGCTTTCTCAACTCATGATGTAGTGCAAAATGAGTTTTCAAAAGCTTCTTTTAGATGTACTTAAGGACTTGCTGGGGGAGAAGTGGTGACATCTACTGGAATTTTAAAACACTTCATCATATTTCCAAGGCTGCTAGCAAGACATATTTGCTTTAGGTCTAAAGTTGGATGAATAATGCAGAAACAATTTCTACTTATATTTGTGCAAATTTTGAAGTAAATCTTAGCCATCCTGGGGTTGCTTTTGGTGTCATTTCCTGAACGCACTCACAGAGTTATTAAACTTTAATTGTATAACTGTTGGCAGAAAATGAATGTTACACTCACACAGGAATACTATGAAAAGTGAATTTCTAATGTGTTTTCTGTAAGCCTGTGCACCACAAAGCTGATCCAATGAGTTCTGCTCATTAGACTGGAGGATGGGAAAAATATTAAGTGATTTTTGGGACAAACTGAAACAAAACAGTGAGTTTGTGCTTGGAGTATCAACTCCTTATTTCAATTTTAAAAGAAATTTTTAAAAAATTCAATGAGGTAGGAATACGTGAAGGAAATTGTGGTCCATTCCCCACATTTCATTAAAAGAAGGAAACTTCCATCATTAAATACATTAATTAAAAAATATTCACTCTGATCTATTTAAACCATGTTCCAACTTTAATCTCCTGGTTTCTTGGAGGTAGACTGTGGTGTGTACTGCATGATCAATAAGGGTGTGAAGACTTTTTTTGCATCTTACTATAAGTTACTTGGACCTTGGGACTGGGCCTGCAGGAGCAGGGGGGTTACATATCTGCTTCCTCTCTCCCCTCGTAGGGAATGTGAGGAGGGGAGAAAGCAGAGTGGGATTGCAGAAGATGAAGCAATCCCTCTTGGCACAAAACCCCCTCTGATTGGCTTTCTGGAATTGGCTGTGGGTCAAGGTTTCCCAAAATTTTGCTACTATGAACCAGTGATAAATAATTCCCTCTGGGACATGAAGATGTAGACAGTAAACTGGTCTTTGAAAGGTACCCTTGAGATGTATTTTCCGACATTACTTGTGTGCTATTGCAACTTACCTATCCCATCCCCTTCAGTCTATGTCTCAACTTTAATCCTTTAAATCCAAAGAGTTTATGACTTGACAAAGTTAATTACCTGATTTTATGATGTAGTTATGGCACACAATTAAAAACAGTAGAAAGTGAGGAGTAGGAGTTTTCCTGCTCACCTTAAACTAGAAGCCAAATTTACCAATGTCTGCAGTAGCAGACCCTGAGTAGGGTCTCAGCAGCTCTTTTACCTGGCACTTTGCTTTTTCAGCCTTTGCATACACTGGATTAAATTCTGGGTGAGTAATGTTAAATGACTGTTCAGCGTTTGATTCAAACTTATCAAGTAGAGTCAAACTTATCTTCCTAGTAGAAAAGCTAACCATTTGTAGACCCAGAAGCACTTAGATTTTTCTGCAATATGCAGAGTAACAGGCAGACAAAACCAGCTAGGAGAAAAGGAAGAATGATGTTCCTTGAGGCACCATCACCTTTTTTCATTCTTACAAAGAACTGTTTCATATATTACATGTAGCTTGTTGTGACAGCATATTGTGCCTATTTTATTTTTTTTCTTACCATTACATCTTTTTAGTGAAAAATTGTCTAATCTGTGAGAAACTTTCTGCAAGGCTTTCACCAAGCTGTCCTTAAGGAATTTCTGCTGTTAAGGAGATTTATTATTATGGTATGACAAAAAGACACCATCTGTTGCCATTCATCAAAATGCAAGTCTACCAATAGTCTTGCCTCTAATTCTGAAAGTTGCAGATGTTTGGAGATTTTATGTAGATTTTTGCACCTGTGAGCATACAACCTGTCTTAATATCCTATTCCTGCAGCTTTTGCTTGAGTCCTGTGACTCAAAGTAGATCCCCAGTCACAGCAGCTTTTCTAGTAATGGCAGTTACTTCACTTCAGCAGTGTGCTCTGGTTATAAGACTGCTTGGCTAAAGAGATTTTAAATGTGTCAGTCTAATGCAGCTACTACAGAACTGGAGTTGTTTGGCTGTCAGCATTATGGTGAGGAACTCCAACATGACAGATTTCTGACTTTATTAATAAGATGTAATCCTCCAAACAAATTTGGTTAGTAAATGTTGGCTTTCCTGCATAGTGTCTCTGCCTGTCTAGACTGACAAGTTTCTATCAATCCATCAATCTTATTTGACTGGCCTGCTGTTCACAAGTTTCTCTAGAAACTTATGTCTCTTATCATGACAGAAATAACATGTTTTTAATTGAACAGAGATTTCCTGAGCCTGTATGCATATACATACCAATTTCTGACCATTTTTATGGCTAAAACCTACTCTTACTGCAGACCTTTGAAAATCCAAGATCTGCACACAAAGTCTTTGTATATTTTCACTTAGTACTTTTTATAATTATGCTTTGCTGAATCAGGTAAGGGTGCTCAGTCATGTGGAGAAACATACCTGCACATGAGAAATGCAAACAGTGGCCTGTCCAAGTGAGCTGGCAAAACCTTTGTCACAACTTTAGCTGAAGATCTGGCTGAAAGCATTATAGAGACAATACTCTATGTTAAGCTAGTAAGATAATAAATGATTGAGGGTGCAAGTACTAAAATCTTCCCCAGACAATAGCACATGATATCCAATTAATAGTTAGGGTAAATCTGTCTGAAATGTATTCCATATAATTTGTGGTAAGATTTGCTTTCAATCAGAGATTACAGAGAACATTTAAATTAGCGATGAGAATTACCCTGAATAACAAGCTCATTATTTACTATATTTGCATTTTGTTGAGCTTACTGGTAGCACTGCCTGGTTCGAATTTGTTGATTCTTTTCAATCTTTTCTGTATGAAAGCCCAACTATGGAACATTTCTGAAAGCAACAATTGTGATTTTATAATGAACCACAAGAGGGGGGAGAATGAACACAAATGAAAGAACTTGATTTTAATGAACAACTGTTACATTTAGGACAATGTCATACCAGCGCTGAATTTAAGAATCTTGGCCAGGTGTTGTCTGTGGAATGAAGAGTTTGAACTAATGGTGATATGCTGTTCCTAATATTAATCTTTTCAGGTCTGCTGATTTATTACTGAGCTTCATTTAATGCTGCAGACAAACCACAATTCTAAAATTGCACAATACTATGCTGGATGTACTCTTCCCTTTCTTTATTGCCTTGATCAAATGGAAACAAATGCTGATGAAATGATAAAACCAGTGATCTCTGTGATCTGAATAATCAGTTTTAAAGCCTCCTACCCTGCCTTTTAGGGTTTTTTTCCCCCAAATTATAGAAAGGTGTTCTCCAATTCAAATAATTGAGGAATTTCTTCCTGGTGCATGCATGAGTTTTTGGTGTCTCATGAAAACAAAATAGTCTCATTGTTGTGTATGTGGACTGACATGGGACTGGTGAAATTCCAAGAGTGTTTTCAAGCTACTTTCTAAAGAAGGCTCATAGTCCCCTGCTCCTCACGTGCAGAAACAGCTACAGTGATGACAAAGCTGGAGACTTCAAGAGATGGTATTCTGGGGCTGCTGAGTGCACATGTCACTACAGCTGGATCAATCAATTGTCAGGAGAGAATGCAAAGGCAGCTCTGGTAAACAATCAGCTTCCTAACCCCAGGACTCCGTTGGTTTGATGGCAGTCTCTACAGCCAGCTGGAGGGCAAGGAAGGTAAACAGAGTTTGAGAAGCCACTCACAACACCCTCTACTTTCTTTTATTTCAAAGTGGTTACAAGGGACAGACAACTTTCCCAAATTTTAGTCCTCTGTGTCTCATGTTCCATGTCTCTCCTAGCCAAGGTCATCTGTCTTTTCGGAGAGGGATAGGAAGGAAAATGAGTTTTACTTCCCCTCAGACCAAGAAAGAAGCAAAGCAACAATTACAACAGTAACATAAGGATGGTGGTTGCGGTATGGCAAAAAATAGTACCAAACTGTTTCAGCTTTTCTCAGCAAGTAATTGCAAGTAGCCCAGAAGTCTGTAACTCTGAGAGAACACCATGTACTGTTATTAGTCAAAAGTGTAATGTCCTTAATTTCATGTTCAAAAGCTGGAAGGTGCTGAAGGAAGCTTGCAGACAGAAATGAAGATAGTTACACTAGAATAAGCCAGAATGTTGATTACGGTAACGAGGTATCCAGATTTGACTAATGGCACAGTTATTGTATGCATAAGCCCTAATGGTATTTAAGCAGTTGTTAGAATTAATGCAATTAATGTAATTTATTTGCCAGCATCCAAACACTGTAATAGTCAGAATGAGATGGGAGGTCTCTTTCCTAGCATATAGCCTTACAAATATATATCAGTGTCTTTTTTCACAAATACACAAAACCATTGACTCTGATTATTGTGGGGTTTTTTTCAATTCTCCTCATTTATTAAGAAGCAGCATCTACATAGCTCCACTGATTTAAACTAAATTTCTCTTGGTTTATGTCATGGATTTTGGAGGGATATTTTTGGTTTATCTAGTCTGGCTTGCCACTTGAAGGCAATAAGTGACCTTGAATCTATCCTATAGCTAAGCGAGAGATTCTTCTGGTTTGACAGAACTACTATGGAGTTCGCAGTAAATTGATTACCTTCTTAAGTTGCTCCAGTGATTAATGATAAGCTATGCTTAAAAAATAAAAGGAAGCCAATGTATTTCTAATGTGAGTTTCTTTCAGCTGAAAGCTGAAGGTAATCTCCAGCTATGGGATCTTGTCAGGCTTTGTCAAAGAACCTTGCACTAATGGAGAACTTTCCTCCCTCTGCCAAAGTATGACTGGGATGTAATTAAGACATTTTAATTATGCAGATAAAGCTTCTTATTCTTGTCATTGTATAGCTGTTGCTTTTGGTCTCATGTTTTTATAACTTTCCGACCATTTTTGGTTTTTGATGTTGTCTTTTTTAGAACTAAAGACCTCATTAATGGCATGTATGTAGACAAAACCACCTTAGTGCTTTTGCTTGTTATTTCCCCTCTTGCACAGGGAGTCAGGGTCATCAGTCCTGTTGAGAGCTATTCCTTTAAATGATATAGTTCCTCTAAATGTGTGTAGTGACTCCATACTACTCCATTACTGTATCTCCTACTTGCACTAATGTGCAAACACTCCTAGCTTTGGCATTGCTCCTAGCCAAATTGGAGAGAGAGCCCATTTGTTACTCTTGTACAAATGAAAATTGATGAATATGTTAGGGATATGGCAACACTTTATTGACATGCCTTTTCTTTTCAAGTAAGTTTTTAGAAAATATTAACAGCCTCTTTAAGTTACTACTCCCCTTTGCACTGAGAACTGATATGCAGGACTGTGACGAGATGTAGTTGCCTTTCAGTCTGCATGCAGATCAATTACCTTATTGTGAAGCCCCCAACAAGAAAGCTGTGACTGGGCTGTGTATCAAAGTTCAACTCAAACAGCAGCTGTTAAGCCATCAGATTAATTGCTGTTCATTAATAATTTCTTGTTCAACATGGAGATCCCTTCCAATTAAGGCACAGAACACTTGGAACTGCTGTTTACAGCAGTATACATGTGTTTTGATGAGGGCTTATGGATTTCTCAAATGTTTATTATTTACATGAAATATTTTTTACTGGAGATTTCTTCCTCCATACTCAATGACACAGTTATTAAAAATCTCAGAAGAGATAAAACAATGCAGTTCCATTGTAAATAGTGGAGCTGTACAAATTTATATGACTGTTTCCTCTTTTTTCCTCCTGACTTACAGGATTAGCATGAAGGTTGTGTCATGTTTAGAGTAGCTTAAAATAGCATAGAAATATTTCCCTTAAGACATGTAACTAAAAATGGAAGACTTTTCTTCTTTGTCAAAGTTAGGTTAGCTAAATGTATACAGTAAGAAGCACAGTTAATAGAGAAGCTCCTTGCAGTGGAATAAATAAACAGTTAAAAGTAGCAGTCTTGTGAAACAATGAAAGACTGCAATTCACCTCTGACTCAGAAAGTAGTAAATTACTAATGTTTTTTAACAATCAGCTATTTTGGAAAAATGTATATTAGTGCCTGTGTGCTTTTGAGTGCCTCTCTGCATCTCAGAATTGCTTCTTGTTGCTAGCTTGATCTTAGGAAAACCTGTAAGTGAGAAGCTAGACTTAACGTAGTGGTTAAATTCTACTGTGCGTTATTGCCCATGCATGCAATGATAAAACTGAGGTTCTTGAGATTTTACCTCAAATAATCACAACTAGAAAACCGCAAATGGACTTTTCATTTTTCCCTAAGGTAAAGGAGGTTTCCCTCCTGCCAAATCACTTTTTTGGGAACCTCACTTTCCTGTTCACTAGTTTTACTCCTATTAATTAACAGCAACACTCCTGCCTTTCACTGTGGTTTCCAACGTACTAATGGAGGGCGCACAAGCCTCGTCCAAAGTCCTGAGTGAGACTGAAATGGAGGTCCTTGGTGGGTTCATAATCTAAGGCTCCTACACTTGGGGATTTGAGCTACAGCGTCCATAAAATCCCCTTCTCCAAAAGATGGAAGCCTTACAGTGCTGAAATGAGCAGGACACATAAAATTTAACACAGCATTGAAGGTGAGTTTACTTGGTCCTGATTTGTTTGTTTGATTGTTTGTTTCAATTGATCATTTTGATGCCTCTGTAAGAAAAAGGTGAGCTGAATATTTAAATTCGTGGGTTTTGTTTTTCTGTTTTGTTTTGGGGTTTGTTTGATGGGGATTTTTTTTTTTGAGAATGTATTCCTATCTGTAAAAGGTCTGTAAGCATTCTGCATTCTCCTTGCTTTCCAATTAAGTTTTCTGGGCTTTCTAATATGGTCCTCTGAGTGCTGGTAAGTAAGAGAAACAATAATGCATTTAATACCTGGCCTGGTGTCTTGGCAGCAAAGCTTAGCACTCCAGTGTGGGGAGTAGCAGGTTCAAGATCAACCCCAGGAGTCTTACTACTTGGACTGGCAAAGGGCTAGTGTAATGCACAGACAGTGAGCTCATTCTGCAGGTGGAGTGTTCAGCTGCATTGATCTTATGGCAAACCCAGCCTGCTAAGGTTTTGAAGAAACATTGGCTCTGATCTAAAAGGAAATTGTGCTGCCTTTCCCTGTCTTTCCACTAGTTTAACTTGCAAGCTTTAATAACATTAAAACATACTTTTAGCAAGAAGTCTGACGCAGCTACAGAATCACAAAGTAATTTCCTAGAAATAGTAATACAATAAGCAAAACTCTCTAATCTCTAATTTAGTAATTGTACTTTCATGGGGTCAGCCAGCCTCCCTGGCCAGTTTGAGGTCAATTCTAAAATATGTGTATTATATACCTTAGGCATCTGTTAATGAAGCATAAATTTCATCAGCAGTCTGGGTGCCAAAATCAACTCGTTTGGGTACATGGTTTGCATCTACAGTAGTGTCTTATGGATTTGTTCCACAGCTGAAACAGCAAGTTTGCATAGATGCCACAAATGGCATATAATAAGGGGGGGGGGGGGAGCAAACCCCACAAAAATCTTG
>NW_009952881.1:2016138-2031929 GCF_000747805.2 Chaetura pelagica | reverse complement strand
AAGGGGGGGGGGGGGACAGCAACACCACAAGAATCTTAGAGAAGCATAAATCCTCTGAATTATTGCTAGATGAAATTCAGAATTCAGAGGGTTGTGAGATGACAGTAAATAAAGGATAAGAAAGAGATGATGTTACCAGAGCCAAGAATATCTGATCAGTGATAATAGTTATTTCCTTTAACAAAAAATGAAAGAGAAGTAGATAAAGACAAAGCAATACCTCCATTTGAGAGCACTCTTTCTTGCCTAAAAGGAACTGAGTGGGGCTTCAGTTAAAAAATTCACCAGTATTCTGATCAGATCCATCACAGGGGCCTTGGTAGAGCAGCAGCAAGATGCCACTCCATCAGCTGCGTAACAACAAGCCCTCATGCTTCTTACTTCTGTCATCCCAGGGTGTTAAATGTAGGATTTTTTCCCAACAATACAAAGTCTAGAAATGAGAAATAACTCTAATGCCAAACCTTATGATGATGGTATGACAACACTCGTCCTTTGCCAGCACAAAAAAAAAGAAAAAAAGAAAGAAAGAAAAAGAATATGAAATAAAAATAAATTCTTCAGAGTTCAGAAACTGCCCCTTTTCATTCATTAAGTTACCAGAGCTGAACACAGGATTGATGTGTGCTTTGGCAGTGCAAAATAACATTTTGGAAAGAGCAAACTTTACCAGTAGCACATGTTGAAGCAACACTACAGGATTCCAAGTTGTGTTAAGCCAACTGTAAGTTTGACAGCAGAAATACATCAGTCTCTTTGAACAAATAATCTGAGGAATATATGTAGATCCATATGAACTGCTCTCTTAAGTGTCGATTCAGTAATTTTCATGAGAGGTAAAGGTGAGATTTTAATAGGCAATAGCGTGAGGAAACTATTGGGAAAAAGAACCCACCATAGAAGGAATTGTCCTGCAAGACATTGAATCCCAGTGGGAACTGACAAGCAAGTATGTGAGGGGAAAAGATGATCTCCTAATTCTTCATTCCTTTTTCTTTTCCAGATGAGGGGAGAATGGGTAAGTAAAGGCAAGTTAGTCCTTCTTACTCCTGTGTATCCAAACTTCAGGGGGCAAGGAACTGAATAAATAGGAATATTGAGAAGGGGAGGGTATGTCTCTGTGTCTGGATGTGAATAAGACAAGGTACAGACTTGTCAAAGCCAAGCCACAGTCTGACTCTAGATACATGCATATGTATTTTACACTTCAGGTTTATGCTGCTTAAAAAATAAACCTTAAAGTTGAAAATAGATTAATCAAAGCACAGCACATGCTACCTGCTAGTAAATTTGATGTTCCTTCTTCCTCACAAAAAAATACTTTTTTCTTGCAAAGAAAGGAAAGTCTTTCTGTTTTCCTAACCTATTAATAGAAAATCTGACTTCAAGGGACAGATCTCAATGATCCTGTTAATTGAAATCATGAGCTGTATCTTGAGGGTGATATTTAAAATGTTTTGTAGGCATCTGCTTTACAGAACTCCATGTAGATTTTGTTGCTCACTGGAAAAAGACATCCTTTTCTTTCTCTCTCAGAAAATATTTAATATAAGAGCTTGATAAGCTTATTCTTGGTGAAATCCACCTCAGTCATGCCCAAGGATCACTAAATATCACATTTTTAAAAAAGCTCATTCAATTGTGCCACCTGCTGCTGTTAATCATGCCATTCTGTTCACACAGTTTGGTGGCTCAAAAGATTAAAGGTACTATGATGAATGGTGCCATATAGTAAGTAAAATGCACCCATGGATACTGAAGAGAACTTGGAATACTTGTGGTGGCTTATATGTGTATATGGGATAACACAAAGTATCCAACATCAAGATATTCCATTGTACACATGAGCCATGGCTAATTTTATAACCACTGAGTTTTTGTTTGAGTCCAATTAGTCTGAACTTAGCTTGACTGAGTGTTTCTCTTGCACAGCAAAGGAGGAGGTTGAATACAGGACAAAATACTAAGAGGTACAATCCAGTAACAGACAGCAAAGTTTTGGTACGGAATAATGAAAGAATGAATATTTACATGGTTTGAGTATAAAACAGGACACTTTTAAGATGGAGTGTTATCTATCAGAAAAAGCATATGAAGGCATGACCCTTAAAAGCAAGTATGGGTCAAGTATGGGTCAAGTATGGGTTTGGTGATCAGGTAGTGAGGTGGATCAGGAACTGGTTGAAAGGAAGGAGTCAGAGAGTTGTAGTCAATGGGGCAGAATCTGGTTGGAGGTGTGTGACTAGTGGAGTCCCACAGGGGTCGGTACTGGGACCGGTGTTGTTCAACATCTTCATCAACGACCTGGATGAGGGTATAGAATGTACCCTCAGCAAGTTTGCTGATGACACTAAGCTGGGAGGAGTGGCTGACACACCAGAAGGCTGTGCTGCCATTCAGAGAGACTTAGATAGGTTGGAGAATTGGGCGGGGAGAAACATGATGAAATTCAACAAGGGGAAGTGCAGAGTTTTACATTTGGGGAAGAACAACACCATGTCCCAGTACAGGTTGGGGGCTGAACTGCTGGAGAGTAGTGTAGGTGAAAGAGACCTGGGGGTCCTGGTAGACAGGAGGATGACCATGAGCCAGCAATGTGCCCTTGTGGCCAAGAAGGCCAATGGCATCCTGGGGTGCATTAGAAAGGGTGTGGTTAGTAGGTCAAGAGAGGTTCTCCTCCCCCTCTATTCTGCATTGGTGAGGCCACATCTGGAGTATTGTGTCCAGTTCTGGGCCCCTCAGTTCAAAAAGGACAGGGAACTGCTCGAAAGAGTCCAGCGCAGAGCTACGAAGATGATTAGGGGAGTGGAACATCTCCCTTATGAGGAAAGGCTGAGGGAGCTGGGTCTCTTTAGCTTGGAGAAAAGGAGACTGAGGGGTGACCTCATCAATGTTTACAAATATGTAAGGGGTGAGTGTCAGGGGGACGGAGTTAGGCTTTTCTCAGTGATGACCAGTGATAGGACAAGGGGTAATGGGTGTAAATTGGAGCATAGGAAGTTCAAGGTGAATATCCGAAAAAATTTTTTTACTGTGAGAGTCACTGGAGACATTCAAAACCCACCTGGATGCTTTCCTATGTGATGTACTCTAAGTGACCCTGCTCTGGCAGGGGGGGTTGGACTAGATGATCTTTCGAGGTCCTTTCCAGCCCCTAAGATTCTATGATTCTATGAAAAGCAGCTAGTGTTCATATAAATCAATAGTTCTTCATTAATGGAAATTAAAATCAGAAAGTCTTTTCTATCTGTGTCCATACGTGGCTACAAAACATAGCAAGACCCACAGAAGCTATTCCTTCAACTTCAGTGAGCTTTGGGACAGACCAGTAAATGCCCCACTGAAATGACATTACAAGGTACCTTTAGAGAGGCTGATTGTTTCCATTATGCTGAAGGTAACAGCATTATAGTCTAATGGTTGAGGCTTTTTACATGTACTAGATGAAAAGAAGCAGGTCCTGATTACTTCTGCAAAAGAAAGCAGTGAGTGAGACACCTTAGGTTTTTAATACTGTTAGTTTCCAGGTTTAACAGGACTGATTCTCTTTTTGAAAATCTCTGTACTGTTAAAATTAGTGCAAACATTATAATTAATTTCTTGGGGGGAAAAAAATCAATGACATATTTCCCCCTTTATCCATCTAGCTCTGGGGAATGTAACACTGCTGAATATGCTGGCTTTGTAAGAGATGTAAAACAGAGTCTGTGATCATTTGTGGTCATTAAGGATCACTTTCCCCCCCCCCCTTTTTTCATGAATAGAGGTGTTAGTGAAGGTGTTCTGGCCTAATTCCAGCTCTAGTAATTGGATTTTTTTTATTATTTTATTATTTTTTTTTACTTACACACATTCCTTCAGGAGTTTCATTTGGCTATGTATGTTGGGCTCAATTCAGCATTGCCCCGTTGGCCCCTCTTCTGTCAGCTAAGCTGATGCAAACAGAAGTGAAGACAACTGTGAGTTCGCCTTTCCCTCCCATACAGCCCTTTGTCCCATGAATATAATGCTTAACACAGCTTCACAAAATGTGTTTTCAGTGGTATATCTCTACCATCTCTCCAGCAGTGGATGGCAGGGGGGCATTACTAGGTGGTAGTATTCATCAGGGACCTAAAAGGTAAATGGATCAGCTGTTAGATAGAGACTGTATGTTGGAGACTTGAGTCATTCTTCTAACATGATGACTTTGAGCCAACACTGACAAGTCAGCTTGTGGCAGGAGGTGTAACCCCCTGTGTGCTCCACAGTTAGATTTGTAGTGATGGATTGTATTGGCCAGAGATAAAGATAATTCTGTCTCTCTGTTTAACTTGATGAAATGCTTCTAAAATTTGTCAGAGAGAAGATGAGCACACTGAAGTAAAATATTAGATGGGAGAAAGGAAGAAACACGTGAGACTTGGGCAAGAAAGTGAATCAAAATTATACATACTTTGCTCTGACAGATACGAGGATGTAGTGGAAAACAAAGTTGTTATCTTTCTGCTGCTGTGCCTAACTGGTCACAGAGGATGATGAAATGTCAGATAAGCACTAGAAACCTCTCATTTTTCATCTAGACTTTTCAGTAGTTTCCAATGTGCTCCTCAGCCAGGCATGAGACACCCGAGGATGTTTAAACAGCCTGGGGATGCCTGAGGTTTGATGAACTACTAGAAACCTATTTTTTTTGTCTCTCCACAGAGATAGACAGAGCAGCCCAGCTCAGAGCTTTCCTCTCAGACATTCCTTGTCCTGTGTAACTCCACACGAGAGTAAATCCACAGGTAAACCCTTACCTCTACACCAGAAAAAGGATAAAACAATCCTTTCACTCATGCGAGAGTGATTAGGGATCACCATGTGTTTGCCTAGACTGGAAATTTCCCCAGTGCTCCTTGGAAGTTACTTTGAAATGAGAGTAAGAAAGGCTTCCAAATCAGAGCATGTTCCAAAATCCAGGCTTAAAAGTCTGCAAATGTAAACACTGTGTCAATTGCACTCTCACACCTCAGGTGACAGACAGTGCCTCTGTCCCTGGGGTTTGACCATCAGCAGAAGTGGAGATCACAGGTATGCAATATAGGGAGGACAGGTATCCATGATAGACAAAAGCACTATGCTTAAGAAAAAATGCATGTATAGTGCTAATGCATATTATTCTTTCCAGGAATGTGTGTTTGGTCCTAGAAAGTGTCACCATAGGCTATCAAGGGTTAAAAAGGCATTTAAAAATTAGCTCCTATTGGACTATTTTGTTTGGCCAATATCTGACACGGGTTTTACTGAGCACGTTTTGCCACCTGGCCAATTTTTTTCCCTGCCAAGCTATTCACAGAGGCTTGTGGTGTGAAAAATAGATGTTTAATAGTCAATGAAGTACTATAGTGGGTAATAGTTTATAAATTTCCATGACTTATTATGCTCAGTCTAAGTGACTGTTTATTAAGTGTATTTAAAGGCCCCCATCTCATTAACTTACAGTACTGGTGATTCCCTCCTCCCACCACTGCTGTTTTTAATGGAAAATATTCACCCAGGTCTTTTGCCTAGGGCATGTGAAACAACTCAGTGGAAAAGAGACTGCCTGGACAAGTACAGGACATGATCCTTGGCTAGGTCCTGTGCATTTTTCATTTTCAGAAGTGAAGGGCATCTGACATACAAGATATATGTATTGTGGACCAAGAAACTACAAATGTCCTTTGTATAAAATACAGCTGTCAATATCCTAGCCTTTTCTGCTTTGGGTTTACAGTGAATGACACAGTCAGTTTTATCAGTAAAGCATGTCTCGTGTAAAAAAAATATTAAACGGGTAAGTTAATTATTAAATACTGCCTTTATTTTCTTAATGAAATTCCATAGTACTTCAGGGAAATATTACATACTAAGGTTAAGTAAATTCTCTGTTAACAAAAAACAGGCCAAGTCTTAACTTTAGGGATCTACTGTTAGCTGTGCAATGGGAAGGTGGGTTTCTGTAGCTGGGAAAGGCTGCTAACTATAAAAGCCTGTATTTTGTTCCCCTATACTACCCTCTAGAATGAAAAAGGTCATTGTTTGCTCTTGGTAAGGTCTGTGAAATCCATCAAAAGAATTCCACTGACATCAACGAGATAAGTGTCCTTTTGTCATATATAGTATTTTAGTAATACCATGTAAGTAAAACTCCGTATTTATCACTGAGGTAATTCCATTGAAGCTACTAGGAACATAATACATTTCAGTTTAATCCTCTAACACTTGGCTTACTGCTTCATGCTCTTTATATCCGTTTTCAGAAGATCTTTTGGAAAATGAAGATAAATATAACGACAGTATGAAAACAGAAAAATTGGTAAGTATTCTGATAAAGTGAAGAGACAGCTCTAAAAAGAAGTTGTGCATAAAATCTCCTCTGGTAAAGAGCATCTGAGAATAGAGTTTTTCTAAACTGGGATATTAAGCTGACACAGAGGTTACAGAGTAGCCCCTTCAGTGTAATATCGGATGCCCACGGACGGCAGCAACCACAAACATCACCTTAACCTGTGACAAGCGGAGCAAGAGCGGAGCCGCCTGTGCTGCAGGGAGTGAGCGGGTCTCTCTCGGCCTGCTCCTGGGTACTTCTACACAGAATATTTAAAAATGTGTACCCGTAGTGTTGAAGGAGTTAATGTGACATTGCAAAATGAGCTTTGCTATTTGCTGTTTTGTTTGGCCAATAGCTGACACAAGCACATTTTGCCACCTGGCTAATTTTGTGCTGCCAAGTTATTCATTCAGACCAGTGGTGTGAAAAAGGAGACATTTAATAGTCAACAGAGCACTATATAGGGTAATAGTTTATGATTTTCCATGACTACTTAGATGCTGTTCAAATTATTCTTGATTGAGCAAATTATTCTTTTTTAGAATCATCCCATTCATTTATTTACTAGTAATTCAATTCCCTCTCTCCTGCACACCGTTTTTAAAAATGGGAATGATCAGCCAATTTCCATGTTTGAGGGGATTTAGCCAAATGACAACTAAGAGCATATTTAGTTTAGTTTAGATTACAACTTTGAAAGACTTCTCATCAGGGTATTAGAGGTAGAGCAGAATTCCTTTCTGAGCTTTCCAGGGAGCCCTGCATAGATCTGAGATGGGCTGTACAAAAACACTGACATCTTGGTATAGCAGATGAAAATTTTAACCCCTCTCAATATTTTCTTGTTTCATCAGGCTGTTGATTGGCTGAACAGTTGGCTGGTTGGGTTTTGAGCTGAACGACAGCCTGGCAGGTCCCCCCCGTGACAGGCATGAAGGGGAGGCAGCACTTCTACCCGGCAGCCGCCACAGCCCAGGGGTGAGCGGGGACCCTGGGAGCTCCTCACGACACAGGAGATCTCACAGCCCTGGCAAGGAGCCCGGGCAGGGCCCACAGCGCTAGCCAAGCCCAGCACTGACCCCCCAGGCCGGGCTGGGCTGTGGGGGGATGAGGCTGGAGGGAGGTGCAGTCGCTTCAGCGAGGGCCCCGCGTAGCTCAGGGCATGGGGAGTGTGGGGTCATGGGGCTCTCAGGCCGGGCAGGGGAAGCAAAGTGTCCCTGTGTGCCCAAGTCCCACGCTGCAGTCACCTGCTGTTTCTTGCAGTCTCTGTCGTCCACTGTTTTTGTTTTAGTTACCTAGTTGAAAACACCTTAACCTTTTGCTAACAGAGAATTCTTGGCAAGGCCTCCCAAGATTAATGTTGAAACAGCAAGTTCTTCCTCAGGATAGCATCCATGTTTACAGGTAATTCATCCTGCAAGGTACATGCATGCCAGAGAAAGCATTGTTTGGTAGCTCTCTTTTGTAATTGCTTGCTTTTATATATACTTTCTAATGTAGTGGAATCACAGGGGAAAGGTGATCTGTTGCCTTTTCTAGCAAACACACCAGCACAATCTGTAAATTCCATTTTCAGACCTTTGCTTACCTTTGTTAAACCAAAGGGAGGAGGGCAGATTGAGCCATCTTGCTCTGCAGATGCTAGTTTTATTAAGCTGTAATGCCAGAAGTTGTGGAAGCAAAACTCTGCTTACTTTTGTGAGCTTAGCTGATGTCATGTAGTTTAGAAAGACAGAGGTGCTCATATTCATTGTGTGGCTTAATTGGTTTGATACAGTGTAGCAGCACGAATGTAGTGAGGTGCTTGTTATGTAGGTCTTCGTGTTGTTTCAAAGTCTTTATTATTATGACAGCAAAGTCTTGTTCATTAAAGTTTCACAATCCATTTTCATTAGGATGAAACTGATTCTGTAAATGAACAGTTGCTCTGAAAAATCAAACCCTTGCAGCTATCACAGGGGAGGTACAAAGTCTGTATTAATTATCAGGAATATGGTGTCGATCGAAGATGTTAATTGCCCTGATGGTTAGTTATTTGGGGAATTGCCATGCATCTCATGCAGGGATAATAAAAATGAATTTTTAAACAAAGAGATCTTAAAATAATATATAATCTGTAGAGAATACCAACATCAAAGGCTTATCTCAAAGCTTTGAATTTTATCTTTGTGGTCCAAAATGTTAAAGATGAACTGAGCAATATTTCAGCTGGTTCAAGTTTGTGAGAGGAAAACAAAACAAGAGTTAATTAACTGTTATTACAAACCTTTTCAACTTTAATTTGACTTTCAAATATTAGCATTTATCTATGAACTATGCTTCTGGGTTTGACAAATTAGCTTTCACAGAACAAGTTTAATTAGGCTTCATTGTGCTTTTATGTCACTTTGCAGAGTTCCAGACAATGAATGGATTAACTTACTAAAAGTCATATGTTTAAAAGAATTTGTTGAATGCTAAAAAGGTTGACAAAGTTGCAAAGCTTTACCAGCCTCATGCAGAGAAAATGCATCCTGTTTAGCATGATAACATGCATTCTTTGCAGAGAACAGCTGGATCTGACATGCACAACCCTTGCCTGGCTGCTTTCAATACCCACATACCTTTTCACCCGCCGTACCACTCTGAGAAAGTGTGGGGAGTGTGTTTACTACCAAAGTCTAATACCTGGGGAAGTCAGGAAGGAGAGAGAGCTACAGGTGTACACCACATGATTAAGAGTCCTGTTTCTTCAGCTGGAATAAAATTATCTCAGTGTGAACTTGTGTTCCTGGGTTTTTGTTTTGTTTTGTTTTGGGTTTTTTTTACCAATAGCATTAGGGATGCTTCATATTTATGCCTGAGAGATCAAAAAAAGGAGGAAAAGTAACTGAGACTGAAGCAATATAGCAAGCTGATTCAACTCAGCACAGTCCCAGGTGGGATTAGTGAGTGCTGTAGAAAAGTATAAATAGAAGTTTGAGAAATGTGTTGTTGCTCTCCCTCACAAAGGCATTTGTCACTTCCAGACTCATTAAATACAGATTTGGCACTACAGTAGGCCTAATCTGTGTACAGCTTGTTTTGTGGCTGAGTATTAGACCTTGTCCTGCTCTCTCTGCCTTTGTTTACTTCTCCCTATCTAACGTGTGCTTCTCTGCCCTGCCAGGGATATTGTAGTGTTAACCTCTTTTGTTTAGACAAGCTAGCTGGCACTCAGCAGAGACAGGAGACCTTGAAAGAGACATAATAGGTGATTTCAAGGAAATTGTGCCTGATAATAGAAAGACATGGCAGTTTGTGCCATGGAAAGAGGAATAGAATTTTTCTAAGGAGCGGAGTAATGTATCTTACCAAAGAACACATTGGTGATGGCTGCATGTAGGGAGGCAGAAGGAAATGGTTTTTGAAACTTGCTGAAGCAGCAGCAGCTTTATTCATGCTTACCCATTCCAAATCCCATAGCCATTTCCTGGTGGCCAATATAATTTAGGTTAATGTCAGGACTCTGCTAACTCATGGCTGGTTGACTGCCTGCAAGGTTGTTCCAGGAGCTAATAGTACACTGAGATTGTCCAGTCAGGCCATTTATACTCCAAATGTATCCTGTATTCCATGGGTAAGAAAAGCCCATGCCATGTATGTTGATTCAGTGGCTTGATGCCAGTTAAGGAGGATTGCCAGGGGGGCTGCTGGTTTCCTGGCTAAATACTGAGGATGTGTTTTGTTACCTTTTGGGTGAGAGTGCTGTTGGACACTGGGTTAGCTGAGGAGGCACACTATATTTGACAGACAAAGAGAAAGATGTGAGCAAGTGATAAAAAAGGTTAGGAAGATAAGGAAGACAAAGTAGGAAAGAGTCAAAGGCACCAAGGAAACCACTTGTCAAGCAGCACTAAGAAGTAAACAAAACTAGAGACATTACAGGGGGGAGAAGAAGTGACCCAAAAAATTAATTACAGTGCAAGGTAAAATGAAATAAAAGAAACAAGTGGCAATCATCGGGCTACCTCTTAAACCCCGCCAGGCAGCAAAGATCAAGTATGTCTTAAAGATGCCTTTGCTGTAGTGGCCATTTTGAAAAAGGTCCTTTAAACTTAGGAGAGGCAACTTTAGCCCTGTCAGCATATGATAAAGTTGCACCTTTTCCTCCCTTCTAGCTGGCAAATGACAGTTAATCTGTTTTTCTGTGTGCCCATTATTGGAATTTTCCAGTAACTGCAAAATTTGTACAAATATATAAAACAGAAGTGTAGATGAAACCAAATGAGGAAGAAATTGGAAGGAATATACAGTATGCTTTTACATTTAAAACTCCTATTCCCCTTATCAGGGTTCATGAGGGCGCAGGAAAGATGGGCCCATATGAAACATTTTTAACATTATCTTATGTTTTCCTAAGAGTTTCGTAAAAAAATATATATAAAATGTAAGAGGTTATATGTATAAGAACTGGCCAAAAAATGGAAAAACAGTTTCTGACATACTTGAAAATATTTGACATTTTTCTGTTCTATGAAGTTGAAACACAAGCAATTTTTGCAAAACATATTCACTATTTCAGAAATCAAGGGTTTTCCATGTCTCTCTCTTATTTTTCCCTTTTGGTATTGAACAGTTAAAATCCATAATATCTATACACACTTACTTCCAACTTTCCTCCTCTTTCACTCTCTTCTGCTTTATCTACATCGGGAACACTGTAAAAAAAAAATAAAAATTAAAAAGGACCCCCTTCTTTAATAATCCCAAGAAATAAAAAATATTTCAGTTCCAGGATACAAATCTACATGAAACTCAATACTTTGTTTTGCTAAAGAGCATTTCCCAACATGTAAGACTGTCATATGTAACATCTTGGTCAGGGAACTCCTTTTAGTATTGTTTGTTGCTTATTCTGATTGATTCCAATGACAGATTTCTGAATAAGAGTAATGGAAAATATTAAGTAAGGACTTCAGGATTTGGTGTGCTTCCATCAAAGACCCCAGTGTTGCAAAGGTTTATACATTTGTTTTAAAATTGTGCACCTTTGAAGTCAGTGGGACAAATGGTCAGTTGATGCCAGTTGCTATTCCTCTGCTGATTTCAGTGAAGTGATAACATTTATGGTAGCTGAAGACCTATCCCATAGGGACTAAGTGCTATTGTATAGTTACAAGCTTAAAAGCTTTTTCCACACTTATGCCAAGTCTATTTCCTCGCTGTTCCCAGAACTTTCAAGCAGCCTTTTATAGTATTTCATTTCGCTGCAGCGATGACAGGAGTTTCATTTCAATGATGGAAGAGAATCCTGTACTTCTGTGGAGTATAAAATGTTATAAACAAAAGGCAAGTGATAAATCAGACTCTCATGCTATGGTTTACTTATATACTTTCAATGTATATAGTTCGCTGCTTGCACTGGTTAAGAATTCTTTCAGTTATGGTTTTGCTCTGAGAAGAGGTTGTACTCCCTCGTGCCATTTTTCACTCTGCTGACTCGTCCACGGACTCTGAAAATGCAGTCATTGAGTTTTGGTTTTTTTCTCCTGTTGAAAGATGAAATCAAGTAGGATTTTTCATCCATGTTATCACATCTGACAAAGGGCTTACAGGACAATTTATACCCTTAATTTTTGCTTGTGCAGCTCCTTCTCTTCTTTTAAGCATCAGGCTGATTTTAGAGTGTGCTAATCAGAAACTGCTCTTTGAGACTTTCCTATGTTTTCTCTTGAGAGTCCTTGTACCCTCATGCAATGCCAAATGGACCTTAGCTGTGTGGAAGGCCACAACATATTATAGTAAATGGTTTTTATGGCTTATCCTTTTATTTTCTCAACTTTTTGTCCTCTGGATTCAGTATCTATGGTAGCATCAAAATGAATGTTTAGGTTGATTTTCATAGACTTTTAATTAGATCCAGAAAGACTTTGGAAGGGAAAAAAAAATAAAAAAAAAAAATTTCCAAATGAGCTCTCTCAGAACACGCAGTGAAGCATAAAAGGCTGGTACCAAGGAGAGTTGCTGAGTTTTTAAAGAAATCTCAATTTAGATTCTTCTGCACTGCACTGGAAATCCTGACAGATGAACTTTGGGGCAACAAATTGCATCTGTGTGTGTGACACAGCTGCGAAAAGATAGGATTATCAGACTTAACCAAATCATTTTGACATGGCAGTCCTTCCATAAGCTACATCTTCTACTGCTGAATCAGGGAATAGAAGTATTTTCACACTTCTTTTCTGGAAAACAGCAAAACGATCTTGGGTAATTAGAAACAGTAGTCTTACTTGTAGACTCAGCAATATAGAAACTCTGCAGCTACCTTTTTATCCAAAGCATGGTTCCCAGATCCCAAAAGACATGGCCCAAGGCCAGGATTCCTAACCCATCCTTACTCAGGGGAGGAATTATGGTCTCTTGCTGAAGGAAGAATGTGTGCCTCTTGCTTCTGAGGTAGCAGCAACTGTCAGTTTATTTAATCCTTGGCAGGGGACATTCTCTTGTGCTGTTTTTCTGGAAACGTCTTCTGTCAGCTTCAAATGCTAAGTCAAGTTGTGTTCAGCTACCTTCAGCCAGACACTGATGAAAATGGAGATGATAAAAGGAGGTAAACTGCAGATCCTCAGATTTTAGGGGGAGAAGGATCCACCTTGTATGATAATATAAAGAACGAAAAATTGCATTATTCAGAGGTATTTATCCTTAAGAATGGTGTCACTGCAAGAACTTTGGGATGTATTTACTCTATAGAGACAGTCTGTCACTGGCAAACTCTGCACTTTGCTCACCAGTAACCTATTGTTACTGCAGATTTTGCAGGTAGATTGTCACCCATTTGCTGAATCGTTTTGTGCAATCTCTAAATCATTGCAGACCATCTATTTGAAAAGTGTTAGTGGAAGAAGCATAATGTGCTCTCATGGTAATGTAAAATGCATTAGAAATGAATTGCATGATGCTTACCTCTCAAATTACAGAAAAGACAATGACAACCATATGTGCAAATGCAAATTATATATAAAAATATCACAGATGAATCCCTGAGCTGTAACACTTGTTGTTCATTTCTATAAATATTAACATATCAGGATTTATTTTGACATACCACTAAGATAAGTGCTAGAACTGACAATAATAATGTATAATTTATGTCCTTCACTTTACCTTAACATCACTGTGCTTGCATTATTGCATAAATTAATTTAATGTTTCTGACATGCAGCAGATTATTCAAGCATTTGTTCTTTTGTCTTTTACTGGTTTCTGTTGCTGTTTTCCAAATTACAGAACATTATTATACTCTAATGTTTATTTTATGGTACATACAATTCATAAAGTCACTTTAAAGTTCTGAAAGCTTTTATTTAGCACTCAGATAAACATGTGTTGTTATGTGGTGTGGAAGAAGCATTAAAGCTTTTGTATATTAAATAACTTTATGCTTGTGATGCAAATTGACAATAGCTGAGAAATGCAAAGCTCAGGATAAGTTGAATCTGTAGCCTGTACTGTTAGGGTACTTAGGAAATGTATGGTTGGTACTCTGTGTGTGTGTGAGAATTTCTCTCAAACGCATATAACAAGGCCTAGCTTTAGGAAAAAAATTGTTGGAATTTGTCAGGTTAACCCACAGTCCTATCCTTACCTGACCCATATGATAAGTTGTAGATAGTCAAGCATGCGTTTTCATGTGCCACTAAATGCAAAGTTATGTGCTTATTGCATCCCACTGATTACACTGTAGTTTTGTTTTGCACTTGAGGCAAGAATTCAACTTTCTATTTAATACAAAAAATCCCCCCATAGAAGGCAGAGTATCCTCTTTGAACATATAATATCTTTAAGTTAGGAATAAATTTTTAAGAAATTACAATTAAACCCCTTCATTTCTTTGCATTTCATAGAAATGAAAGACTGGTTCCCTTTGAAAAAAAAACCAACAAAAACCAATCACAAAACAAACCAACCAGCACCAGCTCTATAATTTCCTCTGTCTTGAATTGTTACAACAATGTCTAATTGAAGGCATTTAAAACACAGTTACTGCTTCAAATCAAATGGAACAAACACTGGAAAGATCCACTAAAGATTTGGACACTAAATTTCATTGCAGCAAACCATTCATAGGCACCTGATCTTCAAGGTAGAATCTATAACCCTAAATTACATCTCTGTCTTTTATGGTCAGTATTAGTGTCCTCAAAAAGATAATCAAAATATTTGTCATCTGCAGAGGGAGCTACTAAACCCTGGACAGTAAGGAAATACCAATGAAAGGTGCTTTCCAACATCCTACAGCTCTCCCAGTGTAAGGTCCCAGGGGATGGATAGAGGCTTCTGTCCATCAGGGCACCCCATTGCAGGATGGTGGATTCTTTCAGCTTATGTGTAGCTTTATTGAAAGGCTTGCACGTCATCCAGTTCACTCCCAGTTGATGTGTATACAAATTGCTCCTCTCCTGGGAGATTATCCCACACATGGCAATAAAAGTTGTAAGGTCAGAGCCCTATCCCTTTATCTATATACCCTAGTGCAAAAAAAAGATGCAAGATGCCTCGCATCAGAGCTGAATTCTGTGTTTCATGACTGGAAGTTTCTGGGACTTAATTTTATCTCTTAAGGAATGCTTTTGTATTTTACCTCCAAAGATGTATCTGGGGGTAGGAGGAAATAATCTTTTTCTGAGTTGCCTTTTATTAGTTAGTTGATACACGTAATCTGTTTCTCAAAGAAATTTCACTAAAGTTTTTTATTCTTTCTCAAGAAAACACGTAGCAACTTGTTGCATTTGTTTGTTTAAGGACATTAGTAATCAAGGCACAACTTTTCTGTAGTGGAAGACTATTAACAAGGCAACCCCTTGTGCAGATTTGCAGGCTACCTCTGATGCTGCTGAGTAAAGAGCCTCTTTGGAGATGTTGGCTATGCCAGTCTTGGTGATGGGGGCTGACATAGAATGAAGTGGCCTTTTGAAATGTAATTGTTATTTGTGTATTTGTATATGAAGGCCAACCAAAACCAGGCATCCTCACAGGATGTTGGGAATTACAATTTTTAAGTAGTCTGATCATTAGAAGTTCAGCAACAGATGCAGATAGTTCTGTTTAAATCCCAAGGAAGAACACAACACTTTTAAAAGGTAATGTATTTTGTGGTTGTTTTAATCAGCTACATAAAGGAGCATTAAAAACAATCTTTCAAGGTAAATCATTAAATATTTTAACAGAGTTGTCATTTTCCCCCTGCCAAATACTTGAGATGCTGAAATCCTATCTGTTTAAGACAGTTTCACATTTTCACTGGAGTCTACTCCCAGCAGGGGTAGAAAATAGAACATTCTTACTCGTTTGACTTATTTTTATGTAAATTAATCCCTTGCTTTATGATGACTGGTCTTTCTCTCTGAGAAGCAGGAATAGTTCCATGCCTTTTTTTTTTTTTTTTTTTTTTTTTTTTTTTTTTTAGGTTAAGGTAAGGAATTTTTTTAAA
>NW_009952881.1:2005972-2016060 GCF_000747805.2 Chaetura pelagica | reverse complement strand
TTTTTTTTTTTTTTTTTTTTTTCTTTATCTGTAGGTTAAGGGCAGAAGAGTTATTAAAAAATGAGAACACAGATCTGCAGGCACTGACATGGAGCAACATCTTCAGAGTGTTACTGATGAAGAAGCACAGGGGAAGCAATTGTACTCTGTAATGTCTAACTGCAAAAGTTGCACTCTGACCATAGCAGAATACCTTCTTAAATGTGAAAGGGGAGCAGTCCTCTCTGATATCTGGTGCAGCAGCAAGAATTGCTTTCCACAGAAAAAGGAGAGAGCCTGGTTTGGAACAGAACTAGAGGCAGGAGGCAATAATACTTCAGAAAGACAGAAAAATTGATAAGGAGATGTGGGTGGTGGCAGATCAACACTTTAAAGCACAGTTTCAGCAGCATATCAGAAATGGCATGATGCAGAAGTCCTTTAGGATGAAAAAATGAGCAGCTGAGCAAAGATTGTAAGCAGGCTCTGGAAATGCAGCTGATAGTACTTATTAGCATAGGTATCAGCTGCAAACCAAAGCTGAGCCCAGAAGCATAATTGATTTGTGGAGAGTAGAGAGAAGGTGACATACCTGGAATTACTGGTGGGGCAGTGGGACTATTCAACTTTCCTCCTACATTTAACTGAGTGTTCTGTCCCCTACAACAGGTAGGTAGGGCAAGAAAGAAAGGCAAGAAGAGGACCAATTATGTTGACTGTAATCTTCTGGAAACAGGAGAGAAGAATGGGACTGCTGGAAGCAGTCAAGAAGAAAAAAAAAAAAAAAGTCAAAAGAAGCATCTGTAATATCTTTAACATTTTGGGAAGAAGCTTTGCTATGATGCATTCAAAAATATACCTCTGCTTCCATAAACAATTACTACCTGTGGCAGTAAATAATGCTGTGTGAGGTGTGCGAAGAAATATATTATGAAGAGCCCTACTACTAACTTTAGGGCACTGGATGCAGTGCTGGAGGAGCCAGGTAACTTTGTTTTGTAGTTGGTTGGGCTTTTTAATTAGATGGTCATGTTTGCAGTCTCAGAGAGAGCCACAGACATGCATTTGCACACACATTGATGACTGCTGTTAGGCTGAGACCAAGAGTGTACCTACACTTGAAAGTTAGTGATAGTTGAGTTGCAAAAGTCTGTAACACCAGTGATCCCTAGTCTGGATGCAGCTGTACTGGCAAAACTAACTCCCAAGAGAGAAATTAGCTATGCTGGAAAAAGATCAATTTTGCTGGTAAAAACCACATCTATAATAGGGCCTTCTGCCAGCACAGCTGTGTTGGTTGCAAATCCCATGTCCTCACACCCCTGACTTTCTGCTAGTGAAAGTTTAGTAGAAGATTTGCCTCAGAAAGAAAATAATAGGTAGTTTCACTTGTTTTATTCAAGGCTCCTTGTTTTGTTATAGAAAGTAAGGCAAAATCTCCATAATGTTAGTTTATTCAATCTCTATTTAGAGCTTTTCTCACACTTCTTAAATGTTGATTTTTTTAAAAAAAATTTCTGTTGAGCACTTTAATACCAAATCATCAAAAATGTAATTTTGTAACCTGAGCCACATTACAACTTCAATACAGCACTGCTTATTCTGAGCTAAACCACAGTTCTTTGATAAAAAACCATGATAAAGAGCTACATTGTACAAAACACAGTACAGCCAGCTGCAACTATTCCAGGGCTATCCAGTAGTAAATAGCATAAAGTACAGAATGTGTGGAGGCTAATGCTCTTATTCATTTCTGTATATATATTTTAAAGAAGTAAAAATCAGATACAGAAAACCATGTAAATTTGCCTACCATCAGCTGAAAGCATCAAGAAAATTGAGTTATCATTTATCTGCTAAATGAGAACACAGTGCAAATATAGATGGACTTTCAGAGCTCTAAACTAGATTTAAGAGTGAACTAAAGCTCTAGATTCTTTCTCCTCCATGCTCTGAAAAATTTGGGTTGGACCTTGCTTTTGTGGGTAAAATCATACTGATTGTAACACATTGAGAATGAAAACTTAGAAGGGTTCATACTCTTAGTGTCACTAAAATATGTTATATTAAAAACTAACCAACAAAAAAAAAAACAACAAACCACCTTCAGAAAATCTTCATGTGTAAAGGAACTGCAAGATACAGGCTCTTTCCACGAGGACTGGAATGAATAAATTTAGTGTATGAGACCTTTCTGCCCAGCTTGTTTGTTGCTGAATCTGGTGCAGGTTCTCTTTCCAAATGGGAACAGAAAAAGGAATGAAATAACTTTGATAGAAAAGAGACATGCACAGGTGCAGCCAGAATAGAGTATCTCGGCACTAATGTTGCTGACCTACATGAATACTAACAGCAAAGTGAAAGGTAAAAGTAGGTAATTCCAGGAGCCCAGGAGCAGCTGTGGACTAGTTTTCTGATACTATGCCATGGCTTGGAAGGTTCTCTTGTATTTTTCCTGGGTTTTCAAACCAGAAAATGATTTCCTGTCTCCAGTGTAAAACTCTCAGGTGGCCAGTAAATATATAAGCCCAGCTTGCAGCTTTTCCTTCTATTGACATCCTGTTTTTGCTCAGCGTAAGATCTTTGATAATAGTTCTACCTGCATATGTAACTGATATGGGAAGCTTTGGGGAAAAACAGATAAACAAATGTGATTGCATCAACCTTGTTTTCTGAGGAAACTAGGATTAAAAACCCATTTGCACATCTATATAAAAAGAGCAGAGCTTTGGGTGACCCCTTTGTTGAAAAGATTGCTCAGTAAGTATAATATCCTTTTCCAAAATGCTACCTGAGACTAATATGACAGTTGTAGGAAAACTCTCTCTTGCCAGGCATATCCTGAAGTAGTGCCAGAGGCTTCCTGGCTTTGAGACGTGTTAGGAGTTATTCATAACTCAGTGTGGGTACCTACTAGCAATGGAATGTGCAAAGTGATTTTTTTCAAAACCCACACAGAATCTTCAGAAGATGGTCATATTTGATGTAGGCTTTTTCATGCTATAGAGACTGCATAAGAAATCATAGCATGCATAAATAGTGCCAAAGCTTGAAATTCCAGCCTTTTCCCAAGGTGACAGTTCCCACATTTTCCCCCCTCCCCTTTTTCTTTTTTGGTCATGCTGCAGTCAGTAGATGAGTAGGAAGTATGATATTGTTTTTTTGACATTATGAAAATAACACTTGAGTTGCTGTAGTTCTGAGTGAATATCTGTGATATTTAATCATGGCAGTAGCTCCAAAGCATTAAAGAGAATTTCTGCACAGTCACAACTCATCAGAAAGAAAGCTTAAACTCAGATATATTTGTTCCACTGGTTTCAGTTTTGTTTTCCTAGAGCTGTTAACACAGGTTAGGCTTGAGTCTGGCTCTGCTGAAAAATAGCATCTCTCCTGAAGCTTCTTGAAAGATGTGGGTACTGTGGTTGTTGAATCATATTTTAAGGAGGATTTGTTTTTCATTAAAAATGAGTAGCCTTATGAGTAGATGGCAAAACTATAATTTGATCTCTGTTGTTTCTTGTGGGTTGTGTTGTTTTTTTTTCCCCTTCATTGTCACAATACATTTTCTTGGTCAACGAAGGGAACAGCCTTGAAGAAAAATACAAGGTAATAGGGTGAATGGGATTATTAGAATCAATGCAGCATATATTCAGAAACACTGGGTGACAAATTATGCAGCAGATCACGTAGATGTGACACATGAAATGACATAGACTATCATCATGATCTCTGAGATCAGGAAAGAATTTCCCATATTGGCTGATGACAGGTCAGTACTGATTCCTGAAATAGAATGGTGGCTGTTCAGATCAAGGTCTCTGATGTGTCATAGGGATGGTATGAAAATCTTGGCAGAGCGAAGATGGAAGAGTGTGCTGTCACACATTTCTGCCACGAAGCCTTGGACTACTTGTTACTGAAACACATTAATTTGTTTGTTTATTTATTTATTTCAAATGGGTGTCTGTGTGTTTTTTCTTCCAAAAACTTTTAAATAGTGACATTTATTCTGAAAAGCTGAACTTTTGAGTCTCTTCTAAAACCATAAGTTCCTTTTGCTTTAATTCTAACTTCCTGAACGTGTTTGTTATCCAATACTTTTAGAGATCTGTTGACTTGAAACATGAAATATATTTCTTTCCATGGTGATAAAATAATCTGCTCATGAAAGCCTGCTTTTGTAAGGAACCTTCTAAGTTGCAGTATACTTCCAGCCTCTGATAACATTAAATAAATTAAGAATTTGTCTGCTCTTCTTGCTACAGAGATACATCCCATATGTTTGTTGTGCTTATTGTCAGTAGAAGGAGAGGTCAAACAGCTATTCCTTCCTGTACTGTTTTGTGTCAATGTACAGGAGGTATGCCAGAGAAGCTTGGGGTCTTGCATTCCAGCAGCAAAGAACTTGCCTGCTGTGTGACAGAAAAAGGGTTGCTTACTTGGATTTTCTTTTACTTGTAGAAGGTCCATTGAACCAGCCTTAATGTTAGGAAGTAAATAAATAGTGTTTTGGCAGTCTTTTTAGATTACACAGAAAATGTGAGGTTTACAGGAGATCATTGGGATAAATAACTTCCTTTCTGCAAGTGTTTCAGTGTGTGGCTCTAGACATGATGGAGCAATTTGAGTTGGCGTTGATTGAAGGTCAAACAGATGGTTATCCCCTTACTTGTTTTGGGGAAGATGCACTTTTTTCCCTTGTCTTTTTTAATTTGCCAAGTATACACCATGAGGGATGAAAGGAAAGTACAGCTGCCCTCCCCTCTTTTCTCTTACAAGAGAACGTATGGTCCTAACCTATAGAATTTCCCCAATGTCAGATCAGGCTAAATGACAGCTTTTATTTCTTGACAAACTCATTGCTTTAAAGCTATCCTGTAGTTTCTGGCTGCTGAATACTGAAAGGTGGGCAGGGAAGAGAGAAGGGTAGGGAAAGATCATAGCTCCCCACAGTGCAGTGATCTCTCAGTGATTAACCCTCTGAGGTCAGACAGAAGGGAGATAGGGACATAGCTGCACTTCTTGACCAGTTTTGCTGTAAAATGTATTTTCTAGTGTATGAGGGAGCATTTTGGAGAGTGGGTATTAGGGCTGTTTCTGGTCTTTTGATGTTTTGTTCCCTTTAACCAAGGTAGGTCTCTAGCCCAGCCTTTTTGACCAGGCCTTTGCTTATTTCTGTGCAATAACACCCCAACTCTGCTAGTCTGTGATATGGGTTGGTGTGGGCACAGATGACAAGGCCCCTTTCTGCAGCCTCCTACTCCTTTGGCAGGTCATGAGTGCAAATAGAGATTTCTTGCTCTGATGACTGTGAAAAGCAAACAGGAGTGGGACATGTTCTGTAGATTGATTCTGAACTACTGACTAAACACTTTAAAAAATGTTTGTAGATTTCTCTTTAACTTTTTCTATTCCATGGCTTCCAACCCTTCTGTCTTGGAAGGCAGAGACATTATTTTTGGGTTCTGAAATCAATAAATAGAGAAGATTCCCTGTCCTACTGTGTGGCTCAGAAACAAAGCAAAAGTCTGGATGCAGACACACAGCTTAGACAGGTTTTATTTTCTGTAAGCTCTAGTACAGTGTGTGTCTCTCGGTGAGAAGAGGGGGTATGACAAGAGGAATTGTTGAATGGTAAAACAGTAATGATCTTCATTTGATCAATGACCTTTGGCCTTCAAACCAGGTGACCTGAGCCTGAAGGTTGTTTTGGCTTCATGAGGATCAATAGTTAGGTGTTAATTTCTCCTTCTCATCTCCTTCTTGGACTATCCTACATGGAAAAGTGCTGGTTGAATACACATCCTCCAAAACTCCTCATAAGCAGGGTGACTTGGGAACTCCTTAGGTGGGCTGTAAGACCCCTGGTTAAAGAACACAATTGGATTGCATTTCTGGCATCCTGTCCGGGAAGTCTGGTGAATCAAAGCAGCAGTGACACACTTGCTCTCCTTCCTGGTAGAGAAGATCCTGGACTGCAGGAGCAAAGGGCTTCCAGAATGCCTTCCTAGTGCATAGGACACCCCAGTGCTGTCAGTATCCAGAGCCTTGATGTAGAGGCAAGCAGACTGCAATCCAGAGGGGTGCTTTTTGCAACATACAGTCCATATATGTGATAAATAGGTGGATAGCAGACTAGAAGGCCTTCAGGACATGGTAGGAATTGGAAGGTCCTAGAAGGAGAGCCTCATTATGTGGGAATTCCTCTAAAGTGGAAGACAGAGAAGTGCAGAAAATAAGGTGGATTCCCACTGAGATAGCATTTGGCTAAGAGAAACATGGACAATGGCAGAGTATGCAGGGAGTTAGAAGTTATCAATAGCTCTTGGAAAGTGAGGAAGATGAACAGAGGGAAAAATAAAAAATAGAGAAAGCAACTTGGCTGTAATGGGCTGTGTAATGTAAAGAGGAAGAAAAATTTAGTTGGTTTCAAAGTGCAAAATACATGTTTTATTAATCGGAGCTGTCAGATGAAATCCTTTCCCCCAAGTCACCAGCATAATCTCTTTTCTATTGTGGCTCATCCAGAAGTCCAGCTGGCATGAGTTACAGCCCTTTGCAAAATGGGCATGTATTGCAAGCAAAGCTGATATGTAAAATAAGAGCTTTCTTAAGAGGGGTACGAGGAAATGTTTGGGCTCCACAGACAAGATTACAGCCTCCTTTAATGAAAGTTTTGTCTTACTTTTCAAAAGAGATAGAGGGAGGCCTTGCAGCCGTTGCATAATTTTAAATATTAAGGATGTTAATTGGATAAAGCCTCAAACTATGCACAATGCTTAATTTTCCCACATTTTCAGGATGGATTGTACATTGCTTATAAAGTTCAACTTTGTTTCTGATGTTTTAAGACTGAGTTGTCTTTCTAGTATATCTTGGATTTTCTACCAATTAGTTTCCTGGATTATAAAAACAGGGAACACAATAGAGAGATGGTTACATTCTGTTTTGTGTGTTTCTTTGAAACTTTGACCCTTTATGGATGTCCTTGTTTCCTTGCAATGATTTTTCAGTATTTACTTCTACTTGACAGAGAAGAATGTATAATTGGTCTCGGCTAATTTTATTTTTTAAGGGTAGATCTCAAAATGAAGGATGGTGCGGGGCTGACACTTAGAAAAGGAATTTGTTCACAAACCTGAGCATTGGTCCAATATTGCAACTCAGCTGTAAGAGCTGCTAGTGTGACATATGCTGGAGCAAATGGATGGTGTGTTTAACCCAGTGTGTTTTCTTTGACAGTTGCCAGAAGCAGAGACATTTCAGAGAAAACAATCTTGCTTCTGGGACTCCACTGTGGTAGGAAATGTCCTGCAGAACCACTCTGAAAACTGACTTTACTATAAACAGAACTAAGAGCCAAAAAATATTATTCTGCCTTAGTCAGTATTGAGAGTGTTCTTACTGACACAAAAATGAAGTCTCTGTTTTTGCTTGTGTCATGTTGAGCTGTTTGATGATTCTGTTACTAGTAAATTGTGTGTGTTATATGTACACACATTCAACAGGATGCTTAAATAAATTACTTGCATAATTGTGCAAAATGGAAATGAATAATTTGCTGTCAAGTAGGTCCTTGCAAACAGTAATTTACCCAAGAAACTCTTAAGGACAGCATGGGAGACAGGAAGGAAAGATGGGATAGGGAAAAAATTGAACAACAAAGGAAGCAGACTATGTAGAGACAGTAAATAAGCAAGAACACTGAATGCTTGGGAACAAACGGTATGAGTGGGCCACTAATAGATTCAGGCTGAAAATCAGAAGCAAACCTAAATACCAGAGCAGTGAGAGACTAGATCTTCCTTCTGTGAGTCCTATGGTTGAAAATTACCAAGATGGAGGTTTAATGGTTTATGAAAGGCCTTGTATGAAGTGTCCATCTCTGAGGCCGGGAGCTGGTAGTATAAGTGGTGTTCTTGTGTTTCCTGTTTCTGCACAAAGCTTGTGCATACAGTTATCCTGTGTACAGTTTGGAAGTGAACATAAAGTGACCATAACACAGTGCTTGTTCTCCTGTGTTAGATCATAATCTTGTGTAGACAGTAGACAGTTAAGGGTCAGATTTTACTTTGACATGTACTTTTATTTAAAAAAATATACTGTTAATAATGTCACTGTCATGATTATGAGGCTACAGCTCATCTTGAATTCAGAAAGTGAATCTCTTTTATTAAGTATTCCTGGGTTTTTTTTGTTGTTTTGTTTATTTTTGGTAGTTAGTTGTTACTATTTTATATTCAGTCACATAACACAAGACAGTAAATTGTAGTAGTGAAGCAGATTTAATTTCTTTAAGAAACTTTTCATAGGACGCCTGTTTCTTACTTATACTGAGAACAGGCAGAGAGATGTGGGCAGAATCTGTGTTAAGGTTATTACAGTTCAGCCTACAAAATTGGTGACATTCTATTTCTAGTCTTTGTGTAGATCCACACATGAAAATTCTACTTATTTTTTTAATAACAGGAGAGTTTGCACACAAGTCAATTGATTCCTAAAGCCATCTGTTCAGACCAGTATGTTGTGCACTATAAGTCGGAGAAACTCATGAAAAATGAAAAGTGGTGTTATACTAAAGAATTTTGCTCTCTTTGGCAATACATATATAATGCCAGTTCCCATAATTGACTAGACTTTCCTCTGTACTTTCAGAAGCCTGCAGGCTAAATGGAAGTGAATGCCGTGGGCATTATCATCTTGATTATATGGTGTATCCATTTTCATATCCTGGACGTCTGACCGTAGCCTCTGGGCATCTGTAAGAGAGGAACAGGTCTACTAACTCATGTATTTGTTACTTGTGTCTGCAGCTGCATTTTATAATGATTTGGAGCACCTCTGCTGTTAAAAACTGCTGTAAGAACTGTTTTGAACAAGTTGCCCTGATTGGCTAATTTTATTCTAGCTATTAGGTTTCACAGGTACAGCTCCTCATTAGATCCCAACTATTCTTCCCTGAGACTGCCATGCTTTCAAAGTTCTATTTTCATTCCTTTTTTTTTTTTTTTTTTCCACTCCTGTTCCTCTAATAATCAGTGTCCCCATAAGCACCTAAAAGCTTACACAAGTTGACTCACTCAGAACAATGTTTCATTTTTTTTTTTTTTTCACTCCTGTTCCTCTAATAATCATTGTCCCCATAAGCACCTAAAAGCTTACACGAGTTGACTCACTCAGAACAATGTTTCGGTATTGGATTTCTATGATGAGAATGTGAGTATCATGCAGAAAGCAATAAAATATGTTTTTATAGAAGACTGAATTAGAGGTTAAGGGGCAAGGAGGAGGTATAGGGAATTTGGATTTTACCTTGTTAGTCTTCTGCAAAATGGTATCTTGCTTGTCATTCTAAACTCAATGTTTCTTTTGTTGGGACGAAAAGAAGTAAAAAGTAAAAGTAAAGCTATTTTTTTTTTCCCCCAAAATGCTCTAGTTTGACTTCTTGCTCAGTGTTTCAACTTACCCACATGGATATGTATTTATCAAAGTGCACGAGGAGATATTTTTTTTCTATACTTTCTGGGGAAAAAAGTTTTGGTAGTGCTAATAGGAGCTAACCAGAGAAGTCACAGAAACTCAAAGCAAGCAAGTTGAACAGTCTCTGTAATTTTTGTGATGTGGTTTGCATTCCCATTTTGAAACTCCTCGTTGCTTGCTGTCTTCTCCTGCACCTTGTCTCTGAAATAATGTTGTGCTTCTCAATATATGTTTTCCTCCAAAGCATAGTAAAGCCCAGCTATTGATAATCTCCCCAGTATACATGTGTGTGTATCTATCTTTATCTCGGAAAGCTCTCTTTGGTCGTGACTGGTTGAAATTTTCACTGAGGATCACATTCCCAAAAGCCTGTGCCTTGAGACTGTGGGTAAAAAAAAACCAACACAACACTTTTAAACATCAGTATTTGGAGGTGATGGTATTGATATGCCTTTAGTTGTTTTGTGGGGATTTTTTGTAAATTGTGGGATATATTTTGACAGATTAATCCTCAGTACTGTTGTGATTTTAAATAAATGTATTTCTATGTGGTCACTAGAGGCTATTTGACCTGCCTGGCTTCCTTTATCTAGTTTTGTGTGCTGTTCTACTGCATGGAAGCAAGG
>NW_009952881.1:1942972-2005495 GCF_000747805.2 Chaetura pelagica | reverse complement strand
TTCTAACGAAGAACCAGCTTCTAAGAGGCACATGTCTCGAATACTTGGTTATTAATAGTGATTTACATAACAGCTTGTAGCCCCATTTCAATATTGCAGAATAGGCCTCACTTTTCTTTTGTGAAAATGACCTGGATTTGTGTCGGCAGTAGTAAAATAGTGTTGCACTGAAGGGCTTTGAAGAGGGGGGAGGGAGTATGAAACTAAAAATAAATATGTACAGTACATAATACTAACAATGTTATCTGAAAGACAGTAAAAATAGACTCAATTAGATATTGTCAGAGCTTTTTTCTCCATGCAGCTGCCTAGCCAAATATGACAATTTTTCAACAATATAAAAGTTCTAACACAATGCACGATACATTGTACTGAATTCATTAACACTTTGCTACCTTAAACATCATTGTAAAGAAGGAAAATAATTCAAGGAAAGCTTGTCATTTTTTGTTGTTGTTCCTTTTGTTTCTGTGACATGTTTGGAATTGCATGCTTGTGAGAGTGTTGTGATCTAAATTTAATGATCCTAGAAGGAATTTAGTAAGATATTGTTCTTCTGCAGACATCCCTAGGCTGAATGCTACATGAAAAGTGACTCAATTACACAAGAAGTGTATTTTTTCTTTAAAAATAAAAAGCCTTTTCATGTGGTATTTCCACAGGGATACAGCTTTAGTGTAGTGCTTTCCTAGCTCTACTTTGCAATAGTATAATTCCTATAGAATGACAATTTGCACAGAGTTACCAAATATCTATATCTATGTGTGTACCCTTCTTTTCATAAAAACATGATGACAGTTGATTGATTTGGCACTGAGATCTGCAGATCTCTGCTCCCATTCAGTGCCATCAGTTTACAAAATTAAGACTGCACACTTGTTCACAGTGCAGGTATTAAAACGTTAATATTCAGATATTAGCTGTATTAACCTGAAATGTTTGGTCCAGTTCTAATCTTGTTGCACAAACCAGCTCTCTAAGCTACCATTTGTTTACAAAGTACTATGTTTGATAACGACATTTGCAAAATTATTGGGAGTTATGTTTGAGTTGGAAGTAGGAATACCCTGTTGATCATATAAAGTATAAGAAACTCACTGCTTTGGGCATGCTGTTGGGCTTAAGAATATTATGTGTTCTGTCATGTTCATGGGACTTGACCATCTCACTTGAACTACAAAGAGAGCCTCTAGGAATGAAGAAGAATTGTGCAGTTTTGAAAGGAAATAAGGCTGAAGACTGAGAAAACATACTGGTTATTAGGCAATATAATAAATTTTAAAGTTCTTGTTATTTACTGTTTGGTTTTTTTGGTTTTTTTTTTTGTTCTGGGTTTTTTTTGTGTGTTGGTTGGTTTTTTTTTTTCAATTTAGTCTAGTGTGTACTTCTGGCAAGTTATCTGGAAGTATTACCTTCCATGTAGCACAAAACTTAAATGGGTTTTTTACTATGCTCTTTTACTGTTACCCTAAGAATCAGGAATGGTACATGCCCCGTATGCTCAAAACATGAGCAAAGATGATAGCTGTGATTAGTTAATCAGGTTGTTACTTTCTGCACTCCTAACAAGGAATTCATAGCTATATGGTTGTAGTTTTCCTGTTGCTGTCCTGTAGTGACACCCATCAGACATGGGCATTCACTGCTCTTTGGCTTGTTTTGCTTCCTGGGACTCAGCAGCTCCAGTCTCTGTGTGACAGAAATGTAAAATGTCAGTTTGACGTGGAGTTTCTGTTGCTATATAGATACAAACATGTACATGCATGTACTGGATTATCTATTTCTACTTTCTAAAACGGATTTTGGAAAACTGCTTCTTCTTTCACATAGTGGTCACACTTAATATGAAAGGAGTAAAGGAAGCTCATCAGGGTGAGAACTAGACAGTAGTGAATTTCCCTAGGAATCTGGTCTTAATGTTTACACTGAAGAGCTGATAAAAATTTGAGTCTGATAGCAGCCTATTTCAGCTCTTTAAAGATGTAATCTGTTTAAAATTGTAGTTTCTTGGCAACTATTCTAGAAATCAGGAATGAGACATTGAAACTAAAGAACTTCAAATTTTTAAATTGTTGCAGTACTGTTTTCACCAATTTTAAGAAAGGCTTCATCTGATGGCATCTTATCCCAAGTTAATCAGTATTCTACATGGAAAGATACTGGACCAGTCAAGCACTAAAGAGATTAAGCCAACTGAAGAGAGAGTAGCATACACTATCCACTATATTTTAGGATTATCATGAAAGATCAAGACAATATTTATTAGGGAACCATTAAACAGTACAAGCAATAAAAATTATGCTGGAGATTGGGAAACACGCTGTGCCAAGGGAGTGCTCTCATGTTTCACCCTCTTTCAATGTGAATAATATACAAGTCTGCACTGGCAAAAATAGTGGAATAGATGAAGGAGCTTGGGGGAAACCCCAAACTTTGATTTGGCATCTGCCTGAAAGCCTGGAAACAGACCTGCCAAACTAGAGATATTTTAGTCATCACTGGTATCACAGGAACAAAAGGTGGCACAAGGAACAGTGGCTGTTCTAATGACACACAAGGTAGAAAACCAGAAATTATGGGATATACGTATATTTTGAGTGTTGTAGAAAGAAGCATGCCACACTGAACATTTGTGCTTACGGGCATAAGAAAATTCATTCCATCTCAGCCAAACCTAGTACAGCATGTGCCTCAGTTTGGAATAAGTTAGTTTATGCTAACTTTCCATGGTGGCAACACATAGAAAGCCAAAGAGCAAAATATGTGACAGAAATGTAAAATGTCAGTTTGACGTGGAGTTTCTGTTGCTATATAGATACAAACATGTACATGCATGTACTGGATTATCTATTTCTACTTTCTAAAACGGATTTTGGAAAACTGCTTCTTCTTTCACATAGTGGTCACACTTAATATGAAAGGAGTAAAGGAAGCTCATCAGGGTGAGAACTAGACAGTAGTGAATTTCCCTAGGAATCTGGTCTTAATGTTTACACTGAAGAGCTGATAAAAATTTGAGTCTGATAGCAGCCTATTTCAGCTCTTTAAAGATGTAATCTGTTTAAAATTGTAGTTTCTTGGCAACTATTCTAGAAATCAGGAATGAGACATTGAAACTAAAGAACTTCAAATTTTTAAATTGTTGCAGTACTGTTTTCACCAATTTTAAGAAAGGCTTCATCTGATGGCATCTTATCCCAAGTTAATCAGTATTCTACATGGAAAGATACTGGACCAGTCAAGCACTAAAGAGATTAAGCCAACTGAAGAGAGAGTAGCATACACTATCCACTATATTTTAGGATTATCATGAAAGATCAAGACAATATTTATTAGGGAACCATTAAACAGTACAAGCAATAAAAATTATGCTGGAGATTGGGAAACACGCTGTGCCAAGGGAGTGCTCTCATGTTTCACCCTCTTTCAATGTGAATAATATACAAGTCTGCACTGGCAAAAATAGTGGAATAGATGAAGGAGCTTGGGGGAAACCCCAAACTTTGATTTGGCATCTGCCTGAAAGCCTGGAAACAGACCTGCCAAACTAGAGATATTTTAGTCATCACTGGTATCACAGGAACAAAAGGTGGCACAAGGAACAGTGGCTGTTCTAATGACACACAAGGTAGAAAACCAGAAATTATGGGATATACGTATATTTTGAGTGTTGTAGAAAGAAGCATGCCACACTGAACATTTGTGCTTACGGGCATAAGAAAATTCATTCCATCTCAGCCAAACCTAGTACAGCATGTGCCTCAGTTTGGAATAAGTTAGTTTATGCTAACTTTCCATGGTGGCAACACATAGAAAGCCAAAGAGCAAAATAATAATAATAATAATAGTTATTATTATTATTAATATTGTTATTATTATTATTTAAAATGTGGAGGGACCCCTTGTACTCACTTTTTGCATGAGCTTACTGAGTTCGTTCTTACAATTTGACACTGTGATAATTACTTCATTTCTAGCTGAGCTGAGTGTATGCTTCTGTCTTCATCTGAACTTTGTTAAAGTCTGCAAATGCAATAAAACTTAAACCAAACAATTGCATGTGTATGAAAGTAAAACATATCTGTTGCACCTATCTGTACATAAAGTGTAGGAGAGCCTTGAAAAAAAACTAAGCAACTGAAAAACTTAATGGATTTTTTGAATTTTTTAGCCCATGTGGAATTAATCCAGTTGTATTTATAGTCTGACAGGCATCAGCACAGGCTGAGTTGTGTCTCTGCATTGAACCCTGTTAAGCTTGGTTCATAGCACTTTCTTGGACTGAGTATCTGTGCTCTAGCACTGCTGTGTGGCCATGGCATACAGCTCAAACTTGCTCACATCTGCTGAGGATCTTGTCTGGTACGGCAGTCGGTCTTTGGTAATATTTTTGGTACCTCTTTGTTAATACTGCAGTAGTCCACTGGTAGGTTTTGTGGCAGCACTCTTCAGAGTTAAAAAGCAACACAACTGAAACTAAGTGGTACTAAATTATGTTAATTCTGTGCAGCCACTTTTAGTTTGGGAGTATGTAGTTTACTCATAATTTATTTAGGGTTACAAGGCCTAGTGTCCTAGAGATCAACAGAAATTATTACACTTATTAATTACACTTACTCAAGGCCAATCAGCCTTGATAGCTGATTTATTTACTTTATGAATTTTACCTTAGGATCCAATGGGAGCAAGAGGGAATGGGACTACCCATTGAGCTAAATTCTGCTCATGTTTGCTAAGGCACTCTTTACTGCTTTTCATAACGTTGCTGTGGACTTTTAAACTGTTGAAGGATTTGTGTTCCAGAGAGGCTTGAGTGGTGAATCAATTCCTTATCTTAGTTACAAAAGCATTCATTTGTTAGAGCTCTTCAAGATCCTTTCATATGAAAGATGCTAATAGATGTAAGATAATGGGTACATGCAAGATTGTCATCCTTAATAAATATTGAAGAAAAAAAAGCTCTCTGTGAACGATTTAAAATAACACCAATGAGTATTTAATCTGCTTTTTTAATTGAATTTTTCAGCTTAAAGAGGGGAACTTTTCTTCGTGTTTGAAAAATTGAAATAGAAAAATGAATATTGAAATGTATTGGCTTGGGATTTTCAATGCAGTTTAAATAACTAATTAAGAAAAAGTTGCAGGGAGGAAAAACATTAAAATATGCAATAATTTATTTTTAATAAGTGTAAACCAGATTTTTTTAATTACCACACTTTAAAAAATATGGGGTAAATAAAATGCCTTAAATTGTCATTCATAGAAATTTGGAATTGAAGTGTAGAGATTAAAGCCTTTTATCAGTAGACGTAGACAAAAGACTTAATGAAATAAACACAGAAATTAGCTGGAATAACAGAATCCATTATGCTATGTTGTTGGGTTTTTTCTTGTTTTTTTCATGTTCACTGGCTTTTTTCACTTCTTTAGAGTTGCTTTTTAGAATAAGATGCCAGGTGACGTTTCATGGTATCTTCTAGATCAGTATTTACTTTTTATAAAGCTTTAAAACTACTTTTAAATACACCTCCTTGCCTTTAGAATAACAGCTACCTAATTGAGCTCTTCTGCTGTACAAGGGCTTAAAGGTAGATTCTAGTCTATATATATTTTTTTTATATTTTATTTCCAGTCACCCAGATTTCCACTGAAATCTTCGTAAGCAACGGTGCCAAAATCACCTAACACCAATCAAGCTTTGGCAAAAGCTGCACACCCTGGCTGGAGTTAATACTTTACATTACTAGGTATATATTTTAGGTCCAAGTGTTCCCTGTTTATCCTGCAGCTTCTCCAGAGGGGTTTTGAGGAGTCATCCTGCTGTTTGTCAGTGTGTGAAGTCAGTTCTCTGAACCAGGTATCTCTTGGAGAGCTGTACGAGGTAGTGAAGATGTCTCCCTTTTGATGTAGCAAATGGAATGTGGAAATAGAGCACAACTGAGCAATATATTTGCTGTGTTATGCCAATTGTGCTGGGTTTCCTTTTCTGTGTGAAAGCATGCTTTTTGTTGACTTACTAAAAAATGTCTAAATGACATGCACTCTGTGTTATTCACTTCATCGTCATCCAAAAGCTGAGTCTGACCCTGAAGTGCTGTATTTGTCCTGGTTGTTAAAGGCTGTATGCTCATTGTGCATGAATGAGTAATTGTCCTTCAGAGGCCTATGCTTTAGTTCAGTCTGTTAGGGCTGCTGAGCCAACAAGCACAGAAAGAGCTGTACTTTGGCATCATCCCAAGAAGTTAGAGGTCGTGAGCCAAAAACCCCAGGAAAGCCTTTTGGCTTTCCCGTCAGCCTGGTGTGCTGGAGTTCAGAGCTGGTGATCTCACCTGGAACTGGGCAGCAGCTTTAGTGGGGGGGCAGCTGTTTCCAGGGAAAGGAGTGTACAAGTGCTCCAAGGCTTCCAGCAGCAGGAGAAACTGTCCTACTACTGAGTAGGAAAGCAAGTCATCTTTTGCCTCTAGTTTTTATGATAAATACTTTTTCTATTCTTCACTTCTTCTCTTATGCATCTCATTTTCTTGCTTATATAAAGGAGTGAATATATGCTGAAAAACCTGTCTGCATGTTGGAATAGTTCTGTTGTGTCTCCCTCTCGTTTTAGCACTCCAGATCTTCTAAGTGGGGAAGTCACTGGCAGTTTTGCTACTTCATAAGGAAACATTAAAGGATTTGCCCTGATGGTAGCTGAAAGCACTTGGGCTCTGCCAGGATTTAATTCCTTGTGAACTCTGACCTGGAATGAATACAACATATGTGCTACTGTTTCTCTGTAATTTACCATCCCTTTTTCCTGTGTGGGTTTTTTCTCCCCCATTCGTTTCTGTTAAACCCAGCCCAGCTGAATGGTTTACCCTTTACAACTGGTATCCCTGCAAGGGAGAGACTCTTGCTGTTTTTACAGGCCTCTTAAGGCTCCAGCTAAAAGGAGATTTGCCTTTGTCTGCCTTAGTAATATTGCTGGTTTTGGATCCAAGAGCCTCCAGTTCAAATCCCCCCAGTAGAGTTAGATTCCTTACAAAGTAAAAAGGCACTCCTTGGATTAAAGAACTGAATGCTGCTGTGTAGACCACTAATGTGCTACAAGGGTACTCTGTTCTTTAGCAGGGGTTGTTGTGTGCTGCTGGGGGACTTCTTGGGCACTGTTACTTAGAAAATATGTGGTGCTACACCAGCTCTGGGACTTGTAGATTTGCATTCACTCTGCAGCTTCATTAACAATTTTAACTGGGACATATTTAGTCTATGCAAGCTGCTTCTATAGGGTTGATTATTTTGTCTTGTCCTTAGAAAACAGCTTATTCGTGTGAAAATAACATATAGATTGTACTATAATATTTAGTGCTGCAAGCTTTGCTGTTGCTGTTAGTTTTCTTTTCCTCTTGAAGCCTTGGAATTTCTGAAAAATAACACCTTCTGAGTTAAAATCCAGCATCATAAGAACACATCCTGTGCCTTTTCTATTTTCTCAGTGAATTCTACCAACCTCTGTCATTAGTATGGTTATTGCCTCGAGACTAAAGAAAAGAAAGATGTTTCAGTAAGACACAAGATGTTTCAGACTTTTAATCTGATCCAGGGAAAATTAATAAATGCCTGTGTATCTCCATCCTATCTATAAAGCACATGTAGTAATATCTGCTTACCTCTAGAGTATTGTGCGTGCCTTAATTTGTTTGAAGGATTTTGAATCTCTCCTATGGAAACATTTATAGAAATGAAAATGCTGCTCTCATTACTTCAGGTGTTTTGTGGTTTTCTGGTTGTGAAATCTGCTGCAGAATCATTGTCTTTAAAAGGACCTATCATCTAGAGTCTGATTTAGTTGTCAGTGTTGGATTGCAGAAAAAAAAATATTGTGTAAATATTTCCTTTTCCTAGGACTCAAGTGTCCAGAGCAATCTCTCTAAACATAGGCTGTTTTGCCTCCATTAAGTTAGCACTGTTGAGCCTGAGGCCCAGGGAAGGTAGCTTTTGTCATAATTAAAACAACTCAAAACGATCACAGGAATATCTGCAACATACACATACGTTGGTCCTCATTTCCCCTTACAAGCTTAGGAATATCTGATAGAAGCTGTAGATACTTAGATTGTTCTCACAGAAGTACATGGAAATAATTAAAGTATACAGGCAAGGCATAACAGCTTTAAATGGAACTAGATAACACAGGAGCAAGTAAACATCAGGTATTACTCCATTCACTTCATTTTACATTGGAAAGATCCAGTTTATCTGAAATTAAATGCTGTGGCAACTTTATTTATGGTCCATGATGCCACTGGAGATTTGATTTCTCCTGTGAAAGCACTGTTCATTTCACTGGATTTTTGGAAGTGCTATATGTTTGTACCAATTGAGATCCAGAAGGTCTTAAATTTTGAGATGTTCAGTACATTCAGTTCCATGCAAAGCCTATAGTAAGCCGCCTGTCAGTTGAAGAATGTCTTACCAGTTTATCCTTTTCAAATTTCTTATCTGTATGTTTAAACAAAAAAACAAACAAGGACAAGCCTAACTACTGTTTCCTCTCTCTTAGTGTTTTCTGGGAGTAGCAGGAAATGATTGCACTTGATAAAGCTCAGCCTTTGTGAGAAAGGCAATGAAGAGCAAACTCTGCACCAGAGCATGAGCCTGAGGCAGCTTAGAGTAGAACAGTGATGGAAATAGGTCTGAGAAAGAGAAACTGAGTTATTTCCAAGGATTTTTGAACAAGTCCTTCAGGTTTCTTATATTGCTTGTATATTTTGCTGTAATTCTGTATGCTGGAAATCTGATTTGAAGTTGCACAAAGGCTCTGACTGAGATAGCCTGGGGATTAAATTGGGACTTTACCTCTTTTCTGGGAGTGGCCAGCTTTCCTGATCTTGTGGACTGTAATTTCTGTTATCCTGATCTGAGGAATGGAAGAGCCACTGGAATTTTTTACTTTCCTGTATTTGTTAGAGGAGTGTATGTGTGTGCATGTATTATTATTATTAATCCATAAATTGTATCATGGACTGAGTAAGGCTTGACGTTTAGCAACTGCAGTGACTTTGAATCTACCAGTTTCATTTTTCCCTAGTTGTTGAAATGGATTTAACTTTTACCCTTTACTATGTAGTTAACCCTTGTAGGTGACCTTTCCTGTCATGGAAAGCTTAACAATAATTCGAATCTGGTTGTGAGCTTTTGTATCATAAGAAATGTGATCATTTAATGTTGTATGTTAAGAAGCAAATGCAACATTCGCTAGCTGATGTGCTCTGCTATGGATTTTAGACAGCACTAAACTTTTTGCAAGAATTGCACTTGTTGAACAAATTAAAAACATTCTTAAGGGCAGCCAGCTAGTTTCTGAAGAAATACCTGTTTATTAATTTTGAGAAAACTCCGACTGCTTATTTTCCTAAGTGTGAGCGTTGAGAACTTTTCTACGTGAGCCTGGAAGAACTGCTATCTGCATTTCTGATGGTTGCCATTGGGTGGTGCCAGGCAATCAGTGTATGCAATATGGGACAATGGTTTCTTTTTGTACACATCAAAAATCAAACGAGCTTTAAAATCTGATCTCAAATAATTTACAGTGCAAATAAACGAAGCAGCCAGGGCAAATAGTTACTTTGCTTTTTTAAATACTTAACATAAAGGAAGGGTCTATCTGATACATGCTTCTTTGTGTGCCTGTTTGTAGATGTATGTGTATGTGCATTCATGTATATGTGCGCATGTGTGCAAAGTTTGACCTCAAATGTGTTTTTGCCCTAAGGATACTGATGCCTTGTTTTTGATCATGTTGTACTAATGTGGCTTACTTAATTGCCCTCTTAACATCACTGCTAATGTTCAGGCTTTGGTTGCTTGCAAGTGTATTTATTACAAACTTGGTAAGTGTTAAAGCTGACTGGAGACAAATGATAGTTTTCCAGCTTTAGAGAAACAATATCTATTGAATGCATCTTTAAAGGAGACTAATTTACTGCCTTAGCTCAGCTCACAATTGAGTGCCCAATGAGAGTAATGAAATATTAATGTCTTAAAGTTGTGTTTTAAATATTTCCTGTCTACCTGGTTCAAAACCTGCATTATGTTAATGTACAGGTGTACCAATTTATTATTTAAGCTAACTCAGTTTCTAAAGTAATTGATTTACAATACAGGGGGAAACTGGAATTGTGGTTAATGATAGTGTGATACAAATATTTAATATCATGTTTGAATGGGCTACTGTCTATATAAAATTATAATAGTTGGCAATAAGGAAAATTAGCAATTGGTTATGTGGATGAGGACAGTCTAAAATGCTTGATTTCACATTTCTGTTAATATTTACTTTTATTTAAGGGGTTAAAGGTTTAAGTTTAAAAAAACATTGAGGGAGAGGGAATTAACACAACTCTCTTCTTGAACACCTTTTGCTAATGTATGAAATGCAGCATGTGGTTTAAACTGAATAAAATAAAATTTAAAATTATTTGTTTGACTTATTTGGGTTTGCAGAGCTTGTAAGTTACATGGAAAACAAACTGTACTACTTCTAGCAAATTTTAGATGATGCTGTTTTGTTTGCCAGATGGTGGTAACTTAAAGAAAATCAATTAAAAAACCCCAGCAACAACAAACCTCACCCCACAGTATTTCTTTCTTCATAATTTAAGAATACAATTAACCTAAATGTAGGGTGATAAACCAGTTTAATAAATTCAAAAAAATATATTTGGAGGATTGGTGTAAATAAGAAACAACAGCCTAACAACAGGAATCCTTTGTGATTCAAACTTTTACTTTATTAATTTTTCCCTCAGTGAATGGGAGTAAGACCCACTTTTTTCTAAGGTGATGCCCTAAATAACATTTCGAGGCTAAAAGCCTCAAAAATATTTGTAATAATTTAGATAGTGATTACCCTGTCTAGACCTTTTTCTCTTTGCTAGACTTTCATTTAAATGTTGCAGCTTTTTTTTCAGACCATAAATCAGTGGCAAATGTGCACATTTGGACTCTCTGAAGTCTTAGTTAGAGAATGTTTTCTTAAAGCATTCCAAAACACTGAAATCCTGGAACGGCAAGGAAAAAAAATCCAAGTCAAAAATAAAAGCAAAAATTATTTATGGAGCATTTTGTCTCTAATACTAAAACTGAGAGTACTAGTAGCAACAGTGATGAGCTTAGCTGATTCTTGTGGCTAATGCTTTTCATGAAGTAAAATTTGATTGACATTTCATCATAAATTTCTATTCCTCCTAACAAATATTTCTTTTCCTCTATTTGTAAGTGCCTTTTTAAGATGCTTCTTTTAAAACAATGTAACAGTCATTTGCAGCTTTTATGGCATCTAAATGTATGCCGTTATGCTGGCTTGGTTCTACTGACATTTTAACATTGTTAATAATCACTGGCCATTTGTGTGTGCTGTGTAAAGGCATAATGTGCTTTTATATAAAACACTGTTATGAGGGCTCATTATCTTGTGAGGCAGCAGTTATAATGAAAATTAAACAATTGCAAACTTGCTTGGCCAAGTGTTTTTAAAATAAATTTAACCAGGCTGATTCACAGCTCCTACCTGGTTCTGTGGGGTTATATATCACAGCTATTGGAGAGTTGCATGCATAAATTCCTTCATGGAATCCTGAGAGCTAGATGCTTTTCAGTGCTCTGCTAAAACTGATCAGGAGATGCTTATTACACGGGGAAGATCCTAGCAGGGTATAAAGTAAGTGTAACCCCTTGAATCTGGCCTCCTTCGTATCCGTAAAGGGAGTTTACAAATGACCTTGTACTTACAGAGTAGCAGGTTTGCAATCTGTAACTACTCCTGCTGTTCTACTAAATGCTGAAAACACTGGCCATGTACAATTGCATGATTAAAAATTACACGAGTAGTTGCACTTCTCAAGCTATGAAAAGGTTGAGAACGTAAATGTGAGCTATTCATTTTTTTTGTTTATAGACTGCAAGGTTTTACCAAACACTTTACATAATGGCTATAAATTTTTACAACTTCTCCAGTGTTTCTACACAAAATTGTTTGAACAATAACTACTTTAATAATGCAGTAAATGAATGATAAGTGCAGTTAGGCTTCTCCATGGTGTCTGCATTTTAGCAGGGTTACTCTTGCTGAGCATCTTGCCATTTGAAATTCACTTTTAAAATTACTGCTGCTCAGCACCCTTTCAAAGCTGAGCTAACCAGTGCAGTTTGTACAATTTCTGACATGCTTCTCTTCTGTTAGGGTATCAAATTTGTCCTTGTAGAAGTGTGTTCAACAGCTCCTGTCTTTTAATGCAGCACTTAGATGCACTTTGTTTCAGTACTGCAGTTGGGGAAACCAAATTTCCTTTTATTTTTTCCATGTGTTTTACTTTGAAAGCTACCAAAGCATGAAACAATAATTCAGGGAGGCTCAGTTTCAAATTACCTTTCTTCATTAAAAAATAAAATAACCAGGAGGTCTAGCACATTATGTCACTAAGTCACACAGTAAGAGGGACCATCAAAGAATGGTGGGAATTATCACAGCAGCTTGCTCCTTGTTAGAAGCATTTACCTCATGACCCTTTCATTTGCCTACTGCCACTTTAGTTTAAGAGTGACAACACTGTATAGCACTCTGCACTTTCAGTCTCTCCCCTCCCCCCTTCCCTTAGCACCAGATGCCTTTGTAAAGCAGGCTGGTGAAGCAGTGAACAAAACCTTGTGGGATAAGTCTGACACTGGAAGTTAATGATTATCAGTCGAAACAAAACACTTGTTTACATGTTGTAGTCATTAGAGGTTCCAGTCAGTCATACCTCGGCTGGGATTCCTGCCAAATGTTTTGAGGGTTCTTTCACAAGCTGTGCAGTTTTGCAAATACAAAAGCACTCTTATTAAGCCTTTTTAGTATTAGACTGTGCAATTAAGATTATGGGTAATTAGATTCCTTTATTTGGAGTAGAGTGGTCCAAGATAAACACACAACTTTCTTAGCCACTGGATACCATCAGATCTCTATTTGGGTGTTCCATTACAAGATCAATGACTAAGAGAAACTTTTGTATTGTGCACACTTTCTCTTTATTAAAAATTGCACTCAGAACTTGAGGCAGTATGGATTTTTCCTCACCTTACTGTCAGCACCTCCGTCAAAGCCATAAAACTTTCTTTTTAGATTAGCATGTCTCAATTTGCTGGAAACACTTTGCTTATATCTCTCTCAGTATTGCCGGCTTTTCATTTCAGCCTTATTACAACTAGGATTAAGGATGTGATTTGACTATGAAGGAATTTAGGAAAATTTCCAGTAAGCTAAGGATGATTTTAAGTGAACTGCAGGATAACAGTTGTAGAAATGAATGTTTCTTTTAACACCTGTGAATTAGTCCATACCTGAATAAATAAGTGATTACTTTGGAATTTTAAGTTGGTAAACAGTCCAAATCCCACCATTTTCTTGTAAGCACTTTAAGCATGCAAAGATGTATCTAATACAAATAACCACATGAGCTGGTGAACCTGTTTGACGGACTAGTCTGCTTTGACAGAATTCTCTGCATTGAGCATGATGGTAAATTATTTAAGGTTTGGGAGGCCATTTTTTATAACTGTGAATTGTAAGACAACTGAATCGTCCATACATATTTTATCTCTATTTTTTTCTTCGCCAAAGAAGATATCAGGTTTACTTGCTCCAATGCAGGACTGCTCGCTTTGACATTTCCCGGTTGTCTGTAGTGCTAGGCAATAATTAAATATCAGGTGCATAAGCTGCTCTTTAATTTGACATGTGTGCTCCAGGCAATAAACACATGCAGTGCAACGTGGGAGTGTAATTGCTAAGGAATAAAATCTTGTACCAAGTGAGATCATTGTATCAGGTACTGTGTGACAGCTCATTTGATCATTATGCCCAGGCTAAAGAGGTTGCCTAATTAGTTTCCATTAAAACTCACCCTTTAATCAGGAATTATTCTTGCATAAAGAATGTCACTTGGTCCAGATGAATGAACAATGGTTACCCCTTGAGATTCAACTATCTGTTACACTTGGGATGCCATATGTCTTTTCAAACATTTCAGTACAACAGTACTCTGTGAATTTGGATCTCGTAACACTATGCGGTATTCGCATTTTCTTGCTAGTGTTCTATAGAAAAATCACAATGGTATCCTGTATACTTCATCAAGCCAGAAAAGCTTTGTTCAAGCAGCAGGAAGTGTGTTGTGAACACACAAATCACTAATGGGCCTCACTTAACTAATGCGTCTTAGTCGTTGTGTGTATTTCATAAGTGACATACACAGCATATATGATATTACCTGGAGCTAGACTTTGGTTTCTCACCTAGAAACATCCAGGTTCATCTAAATTTAGTATTTTGAAGAGAAATAGCTTCCTAGTTTTTTGTTGGGTTTTTTTTGTGTTTGTTTTGTTTTTTTTTTTTTTTTTTGTGACAATAGCTTTGCCACCTGAAGCTGATCATAGAAGTAGCTGTGATTTTTCTTAATTTTTTCTCCCTGCAATATCTTCCAATGTAAGTGCCTTCCTCAGGTTCCTATAAGACACGAAGCTGAGCAGGTTACTGGGTTCACGCACATAAGTTGTTGGGTCAGTTTGAATCTGAACCATGGCTACACTTCTGTAAGTTCCTGCTTGTCTAGCTGAGTTGGCTCCTCTGCCACATAGCAACTGCAGTGGCTCCTCTGGGCTGACCAGAAACTGCTCTCAAGTAGAGGCCTCTCCCTCTGGCAGCACAAGCTACTGTTGGCCAGATGGAGAGAAGGAGACTTCAAAGTGCCACACTTGTAGTCAGCGGCTTCAGTCAACTCCTTTAATGCATCTGCTTCTACAGATGTGAATGGGTTTTGTAATGTCTGCAAAACTCTGTGGGCTGGACTGGCAGTTTGAAATCTAGTGTGTAGGCAGAGGGGCTAGATCTTTCTGCTTTCCCCAGATAGATATCCCGATAGTAAGCAGTAAGCTAAGTATCCCTTGTGTGTGGAGGGGTGATCCTACAACATGTTAATATCTGCACTGACTGTATCTGCCAGCATGTTGTCTGTTCTTTTTTTAATTTAATGGTTTATGGGGTATCCAGAAAAAATGGTCTAAAAAATACTTCCCCAATCCTTCTGCAGACTGTTGCAGACTCTTGGGGTTTTTTTGAGGAATGAAGAAACGTTTTGTGGGCTTTGCAACCTGGAGGCAATGCCTTTTACAGAACAACTGCGATCTCAGGTTGTGTGGAAGATTGTGCCACATGGCTTACTGCTGGTGGCAGAATGTGTATCATGCAGGATGCCTGCTCCAGGTACGTTCTGGGTAAGTCTGAATGCTCTAACCTTCGTACTTAAAACTAAGTTACATGAGCTTTTACACTGCAAGAGTATTCAAGGCAATGGAAGGACATGCATGCAATGTGGAATTAAAATCCTTCATATTTCTTGTTACTATTGTGCTAAGTGCCCCCGTTCTCCCTACCCAATAGACAAGGTGTTGTACCCAGAGAGAATGAGGCAAGTAGGAAAAGTGACTAAAGCACATGATTTAACATCTAGAATTTGAGGAGAAGAGAAATGGTTTGACAGTCTAATGTGAATCCCTGAATAGCAGAGGTTTGTAATTTATTAGTTCTCATGCCTTGAACTGTATGTGTGGGAAAATAAGTATTCTGTGTTGCCTGAGAGCTGTCCAACTTTACCTAATTCTTTCTTTCTGACTGTGGTCAATCTCTGACACATCAGAGGAAAAAAAGGAATAAATGTTTCTGTAAGCACAGAAACTGAATTCTGATTTCCTCTGGTTTCCTGTACTTAATCCATACAGTGTTGGTATTCTTGGATATATTTTACATCCCCTTCTAGCATCTCCAGCAGACATACCCTTAGTTCTCTTTCATGCTCCCTGTGCCACTTTTAGTTTCTTTCCATGTCCCCTACTTGTATTTGCCCAGGCTTCTGGAGAAACACGTTGGGGCTGACAGCAAGTTACAAACATCAGTTGGTGTCAGTTGCTGTCTCTTCACTGTTAATCAAAGAGGATTTGTTGCATTATAGTTACTTCAGACCCAACAAATGCCTAGAGGGGCTCCATGATGATGATTTATTCAAATATTTTAGTGAAATACCTAGATGGTATCCAGACTGTTCTGGTGGTATGCAGATCAATTATTGCAAGAATGATGTGAATTATCTGGCTATAATATCTTTCTTTTTATGGAGGTTATTGATAGATCAAAAGCAAGAAAATATGATTAGTAATTATGAATAAAGTGCCTTCTCTTCTGCAGGCTTCTCTCTTGGAAGCCCATGTATTGAAGAACACACAAAATATTTGTGGATGATTGATCTCAGAGCAATCCTTTGGCAATAAAGACTAACATAAATCTTAAAGGAAAAAAAAATAGGAAATTTAATGACATTAACAGAATGAAATACTAATGCTGACTTAATAATGGATAAATTTAATAGCATTAGTAGTATTTGGTAGAAACGTCAAAGAGGGAAGTTTTTATCTTTTACCTCTTTAACCAGTCAGGTTTTCTACTAAGCATAACAATTTATATTCTTGGATTTTTGGATGCAATTGTTGCATTTTCCCTACCCAACTAAGCTTTTTGGTTATATAAATGATTTCTACAGGTTACTTATAATTTGTGGTTTAAATAAAACAGATCAACTTCTTTATCACTTGAAAAGGAGTGTTTTTGCAATCTTACTGAAAAGTCCCTTATTTTCATGTAGTGGTAGGGGACACAGGAACATCTGAACTCCCTCATATCGTGTGTTTGATGCAGTAGCTCAAACACGCTCCCTCCCTCTTCCCAATGCATTTCCTCTGCAATAAAATATTCCAAGTGTTTCAAGCTTTCCTCCTGTGGATGTATTTCTGTGACTGCAGTCATGACTGTTGCCTGGTTTTGAATCCTGTCAGCTGCCTATTTCTTTCTCTGTGTTCTTTTCAAGGTAGGATAGACAGAACATACAAAATTATTCTGTTGGAGGCTATCCTAATGTTTTATAATATTGAGGTATTATTTATTTTTTTGAACTTTCTGAAGATAGCAAGATACTTCTATTTAAAATGTAATGCCATAAATCAATTTGAGTTCATTCTAGACTTGACCCAGGTGTACTGAAAGGTTCATGAACCTAGCAAGCTTGGCTCAAATATTGATGAAATGCTGCTCTGAGATGCATCACATTTTGATTAAAATCTTGCTGTAACCCTACTATAATGATTAAGCGTATCTAATTATCTTCAGTAGCAACTTAAAAAAAAAAATTACCCCCCAAAAAGTATTTCTTCTATAAACAAATATAGGGGCTAAAACCAGTTTTGGGTGAGCATTCAGGGCTACTGTTGTCTTTCTCCAAACCTGTCTGCCAAGACCTGAATTTTGTATCTTTTTCACAAAACACAATTTTCAGTTGAAAATACATATGTTTTTCTTTGTATTATAAAGTGGGAACTATTTTTATTACTCTTGCTATAAATCCAAGTAATCTTTTGTGTTTCTATAAGAAATTCACTAGAGTGGAATCAAAACATTGTTGAGTATAGAATTAACTTTTCCCATATGCAAAAAGCAAACTAAAGTCTATTCAGTGTAAATAGAATAAGAACCATCAGCATTACTCTATGTAATATCCTGATACTTTACAGTCCTTTTGGACCCAAACATATCAACCATACTTCAGAAGCCTTCATAAACTTGTATAAATGTTTTCTTTTGCAATGATTTTTCAAAGTTTCCAGAAACAATCATTTACTGGCCTCTGGTGAGTTGTACTGCATGGATTGAATATTATCAAGAAAAATAAACTCGTTTTATTTCTCTGAAGTGCTTTCTAAAAGAATTCTATTCAAAATGTACATGTTGGATCATATTTTGCTCGTAGCTATGCTGTCTGATAAAATGCCATTGACTTCATTACAGTCCACTTTGACTCTGGCATATTTCCATGTACTCCAGGCTGCCAGTATAACTGAGAAGGGAAAACTTGACCTGGGGTATGTTTTGCTTCAGGAAGAACTGCATTATTTATCCTCAGTGAGGAAAGCACAGTAATTCACACGTTATACACACTAAGACAGAACTAGTCCTAGAGTCCTGGTGTAAAGGTTTCACCTCACAGAGCTCCCCAAGAACTTCCCGGAATAGGCAGCTACAGGCATCCCCATGTGGGGAACTGTGCTTAGTTTCAGCTTGTAGCTTCTCAGGAGTATGAAACAAAAACTGAATCCAGACACCGTGCAGGTCAGGGACCAGAGTAAGTTCTGCTGTGAGAAGGAGAGGGACTGGAACAGAGAGTAAGGGTGACAGCAGTGTTGGACTTTCTGCTCCTGCTAGGATGGAAAGCAAATGCTCTTGCTGCAGTGAGGAGGGCCCTGCACCGTAACCCACCTCAGAACCCCTGCTGAGGACAGTTAGTGCTGCTGTCTTCACTGTGACTTATTGGGGCTCCTGAAGTACTGAAGTATGTTCAGGAACAATAACCATCTTGGGCAAGCTAGGAAATGGCCAGAATTCTTTTTGCTTAGATCTGGCCAGAGTTTCCCTCTGCTGCTTAAGAAGTCTTGACTGGGGAAAAAAAGAAAATGAAATGTCTGGTCTAGATTGGTTTCTCTGTAATTTCCAGCCTGGAAGGCCTAGGTGTAATCTTCATGAGAATAAGGAGCTGAAGATGTTTTGCAAAAATATGGAATGACACACAATTTGCTAAAGACTGTCCCTCTTTGTGGCTGGTCTATCATGAAACAAAAGCCATTTTGCTTTGAAGTAACACTGTGTGAGAGAGAATTTATTTCAACTGGAATATATTCTGGAATTCTATCTGTGTATTGAGTTAAAGTTTTCCAGCCTTTCTCTCCAACCATGAAGCTAGCAATTTCGTCTTTTTATTACTTTTTACATGAATGCTGCTTTCAAAACATCTCATTCAGGGAAAAAATACCAAATATATTGAAATTAAAAATATCAGTATTAGAATTGGGACCAATGCTTGTTTTTTTAAATATACAAACTGTACAGCAGGAAGGACCTGCTCAATATTCTTAAATATCAGACACTATAATTAGAAGTATAGCAAAAAATCTCATTTTAACAAGATTATGATGTATTCATCTTTAAATTTGCTCTGAAAAGATAGAAATGTTATGTGCTATGTCTTCATTTTTCAAATGTTCTCTAACTTTTTAAAAGGCCAACATGGGAGTTTGCATCTTAAGTTCAAAAAACTATGGGTTCACAGTTGACTTAATTTTGAAAGCTTTTACTGTTCATTCTTTCACATAGAACATTGAACACATAATATCCACAGGCCTCATGATAATAGGTTTGTTAGGACAGGGGAGACATCTTTCTTTCATGTTTCATTTGAGTTAATACATCTGGTTGAACCACTTGAGAAATAAAGTTGGTATCTACAACCTCTTGTTTAAAAGATGTCTAGATCCCATCCTCTGTAGTCTGTCAAGAGTGGTTATGAAATGGTCTCTTTTGAGCCCTGAAGAAAAAGGATTTTTATTCATGTCTTAAACTTAGTTTAAAACCATTTATTACTCCTATTTTTTGTGTTTGGTGAAGCTACCAGTTGCTAAAACAAGACAGATGTACATGTTAAGTTGGATTGAGAAGTGAAGCAGAAGCACACAGATTTCACAGAGGGGACGTGGAAGATCTCTAATGCTTTTTCTTACAGGAAAAAATGGCACTGGTGTGGGTCTTAGAAAGTGCAGCATAATCTTTCAGCAGCAAATGTCTGGAAACTTATTTTTCAGTCGGCCCAAAACACTGCAATAACTCATATCTGTAGGGAAAAAAGGAAGGATCAATATGTCCAAGTGTTTTGGTTATTTAAGCCTTTGCTAAAGTGGTACGATTCTCCTAAGTCACAAGAAGAAGACACTGCCGTTATTTTTTCCTGGAAAATTAATAAGGATTTGTATCTATTTATGCATGCTTAAAGAAGAACTTGCATCACAATTTTAATGTTTACTTAGGTCGGCAAATTTTAGGAACTTTCCACGTTATAGTTACATACTGTTTGGCCAGGAAGTTGAACTAAGAATAGTATCTAGGCTAACTGGAGTGACAGTGCAAGAAGCAGTTGAATAGGTAGCAAAATGGTCCTACTGCCCCTCCATCGCTGGCGAACAGCCCCAGAAGGCTCAGGCTGGCTGCTTTGCTGGAGAAGTTAAGAGTATAATGTGCTCTGTGGCTGTTGCTGGTAGGTGACAGCTGCACCCAGCACTGGCAGCAGATCTGGTGTGATGAAAGGCTCTCCCCTGGGATCAACCCATCTTTGGGCCTCTTGTCCCTGCTCCCCCTCCTCCTTGGCAGGAGCAGCTCAGTCCCATCTACTCAGGATGGCAGATCTGTTTCTGTCTATCTGCTAGAAACAGTTCTGAATTGCAGATGCATTATAGTGTTTTTACTGAGATACGGATTGATTGGGTGAGCTCTGAGGTGGATGGAAACCATTGCACCAACAGACTGAAAGGTTTACCAGTTTGGGGCTCAATTGGAGGCTGGTTGCTAGTAGCATTCCTTAAGGGTCAACACTAAGGCCAATGAACTTTAATGTCTTTGTTACTGAGTTGAACATGGGATGGAGTGTAACCCCAGTGAGTTTGTTAGTGATGCTATGCTGGGGAGCAGTTCCAGTAATCCAGAGCAACCTTGGCATCCTGGAGGAACAGGAAAACAGTAATGGTAATCTCATTAAGTTTAACAGCCAAATGCAAACTCCTGCACCTGGGGTGACAGGCAAGGATGCACTTCTGTGGAAAAGCACTTGGGGCTTTGGCTGATAACAAACCTGGGTCAGTTGTGAGTACTCTGACAAGAAAGGTCAGTAATCTACTGCTGTATCAGCAAGAGAGCAGCCAGCAGACTGAAGGAAGTGACTGTTCCCTCTGTTTCTGGTGAAAGGGAGGTGACATCTTAAGTGCTGTCTCTAGTTTGGGACTTGCCAGTAGATGTTAGTAAAGGGAGGCATATCCAACAGATAATTTGCAGACTGAAGCAAATGATGTATAAGGAGCATTTTGAGAGTTTGTTCAATCTAAAGAAGAAAAGATGAACCTTAACTACTCTCTTCAGCTGTTTAAATTCTAAAGTTGGAATCAGACTCTTCCATAGATGTGCCCAGCAAAAGAAAATGGGGCAATGGACACAGGTTACAACCTATTAAATCCTACTTTGATATTTGAGAAATTTCACACTGAATGTGATTAAACGTTGGCATAGGAGCCCAGAGAGGCTGTGAAATTTCCATCTGTAGAGTTCATCAGAAGGCAAATGAACAAGGCCCTGAGAAACACAATATAACTTTTGAAGCTGTCTGTAACCATGCTTCTGGTCTGAATTTAGTGGAACATGTAGACCCAAATAACTTCCAGAGGTCTCTTCTAACTTATAGTACTTTGTGCTTCTATTGTATGTCCATTTTTCACATCACAGTGCGACTGCCTGTTCATAGCAGTTTCTACAAATGCAGAATGTTACTGTAAATTGTGAATTTTAAAATGCAGATCTGATTTGAAAATTAATGGATTATTTTACACATTAATGCAAGACAGCATAAAAGGCCCCTGCTAGATTAATTTTTGCTATAGATTATTTGTTTTAAGAAGTTTGAACTATTCTGTTAGCTATCCTGTTTCAAAGAAATTATTTTCTCAAACTATTTTTTCTGTGTTGTCATTTGCTAGATGCTATGGTGACTGCAATGTCTTTATCCTAGGTGCCTATCAGTGAATTCTACTTTTTACTTAGATTTTGCTCATTGCTTAAATTCTCTGGTCTTAGTCTTGTTTTATGACCAGTCCCTATCCTCATCTGAAAAAGCATGCTGAATCATGCCTTTTTATTCCTTTCTGGAGTGAAACCTGCTCATCTCCCTTCAGTTTTTATCATATGACACTATATTTAAAAAATCCTCTCTTCTGCTCTGATTACCTTGTGTACAGCTGGCTGCTTTGCATGTTGCTCCAGAACTTTGTAGGCACAAATGGGTGGACTTACTGAACCTTAGCTTCCAATTGCTCCTGCAGCAACAGCTTCCTTCTTCTTTTTATTAATTAACTTTTGTCTCTCACCTGATGGACATGCAAAAGTGAATACTATGAAGGCATTTGTGACACAGCATAACATCAACATAATAACATGGATCAGTTCATCAATTGGCAAGCAAGGAGGGGAACATCACAAACTTGAATCTCCATGCAAACTGCAGTATTTTTTGGCAGAATTTTAGAAGCAAGTTTTCTTGACTACCTCAGTCAAAGCATTCAGAATTTTAGTACTTTCCCTTGATCGCTGTAAATGCAGAAAGTTTCCTGGGTTAGACTTTTGGCTGATGGCATCTGAGATGGTCCAGAACTTATTATAAACCCGTTATAATGACATCCACCCAAGTGTCTGGGGAAAAAAAACAACAAAACAGAACCACATGGTTCTGCTCAGAAAGGCAGCACTTTAAGAAAACTTCAAACTGAAGGAAAATACTTGTTGTAAATGCCTTTCAGTGCAGCAGTGCTCTGAGAACATTTCCCTGGGAGAGAGAAACAGGCCATTTACACGTAAGCATGGTGAGATAGAAAGTGGGCATCACGTGAGCTGCTTTTAGTCGGAATTGTTTTGAAGAGCTCAGAAGATGCATGAAAAGACATGAAGACTTCATTAGTATTATTGCAATGATACAGTTTTTCTATAACTTTAAGGATTTGTTATGAGTATTACAACAGTAACTGTAACTTTTTTTTTTCTGCTTACCTATGTGCTCACTTCCCCTAAAGGCAGCCTAAAGGGAACAGAGGTCCTTCTTGTGGCTGTAATGGATATTATAAGGATGCTCTTTTTTGATCCTGATTGTGCCTTTGGGAAGAAATGGGTGCCCCCATGGATAGAGCCTGTGAGGGCAGGGGTTGTGTGGTGTGGCTGGCAGGCAAGCTAGCAGTGTGAGGCCATGCTGAGCTCCTTCCTCTACTGGGAAGTCACAGTGAGCTGCAGGGTCCCAAGGAGACACAGGAATCTTCCTGGAGCCCAAGACAGGGTTTCCTGCTATTGAACAACCAAGCTGGAACTGAGTGTGCTGACAGAGAGCATATTTTGTAAAAAATCTTTTTTTGTGGCCTACTTGCTTTGAATTTGCTTAGGCTTTGACATTTTTGCAATAGAGAAAAGTATCAGTGATGTAGGCAAAAACACCCAGTTTGGACTAGGGGTGACCTGTTGTGCCAGGTGGTTCCCTGCACAAGCAGATGTTGTCTGAAATGAGAGTGCAACCTGGATCTGGGCACAAAATGAAATGTTGCAGAGATTAGCTAGAGACTAATCTGGCATTCCCAAGAATCTGCTTTCAGACTAGATTTCATACTTTTATGATCTGAAGGCACCCTTAGAGCATCTGAGAACAGTCAGAGAACAGGGATTTTCATTTTCTCTTGCAACTACCTTAACTCCTCAGGCAATGTAATTCCTTCTGGTTACTGTATGTGCACTTCCAACAATGATACTGATTTCCATCATTCTAAGGTATGCAGCTGATGTGCTAGATATTGGTATGATGATTAGATCACATCTAGGGAGTACTGCAAGGTTCTTCTAAGTCAAAAACTTCTTCAGAAGAAGGCCCTGTGGACTTGTTGGAGAATGTAATTTTGCAAGGACAAATCCCTGGGGTTAAAAAATTTGTCAACCCAATTCCAACAGGGTATGGCAAGAAGAGCTTTGAATTTTTAGGAGAAAAAGAGATTAGATTTACTGGCCAGAGTACATGAGAGTGAATGTCAGGATGACAAAGGTTGTTTACACTTCTTTGCATGGCTCTGTATATACACTTACATGGAGTTCTATTTTAATTGAAGGAATAATATGATCCAATTTACTGACTGATATTATTTTGGGTAAACTACTGTCTGGTAAATAAATTAATACCAGAGAAAGTTTTGTGCTCCCTGTAAGGTTTTCTCTAGCAGTTTTTATCTATCCAAAACCCTACTATCTTTGTTCATAGCCCTAGAATATTAATGTCTCCTGTTAGTTAGGTATGGCTGCTGGTTCTTAACCTATCAAAGAACTGTGACATCTTACATTTTTTGTCAGGATTATTTATATTATTTGAACTGCAAGTCCAAATGCTTTAGTCTTCAGCAATGACTTTCTCAATAATTTCTTCATAAATGTTACCTTGTAACAAAGAGAAAACAGTTTGTGTTTTCTTGTCAAGATAGAGATTACATGAGCCTGGTTGTTGGTTTTGTGGTGGTGGTGGGGTTTGGTTTTTTTTGTTTTACTCTAGCCTTGGCATCTCAGTATATCCATAGTAATACTCTGCCTGTTTCGTTTGTTGTTTTTTTTTTCAAAGGTAGCTTCAGAGATGTTTTATTAGTTACAACACACCACGTTTCCCACGGGGACTACCACAAACAGAAAGATTAATCTTGACAGCTCTGAAAGCCTGGATTCTGCATCAGGGACTCCGCAGATTTGTTAGTCTTTGGAAGGGACCAGCCTGGGATTTGCAGACCATGTGGAGTTTGAGGCAATGGAAGTGCATCTCAAGTGCCTGGCCCATATGGTGACCAGCATCAGAGCTGTGTCAATGTGCTAGGGTTGTGAGTAGTCCAGATTCATTCCAGAATGAGGTGAGAAATGCCAAGGCTAGCATTGCCAAATTGCTGGGCAGCATTCTTTTCAGCAAAGGAGAAGAAAGTGTTCAGGGAAACCAGTCTTTATGGGTTTGAGAAGTCTGTTGTAATGCAGCTCTGTGTAGAGATATCACAGTTTAGAAATCTGTTTTGGATGTTTCAACATAAAAAACCTTATTGGAAAAATAATCTGAGGAAACAGGTTGTTAATCGAAGGAAACAGTTTTCCTGTATTTTCTTGATTGTTCATAGGACTTGCTCGTGAGTAAGGTTAAACACCTTTGTGATTTTTGTACAGTAATTCTCTCAATTTCCAAAGAAAGCTTCATGCTTGGATGTGCAGTGAACATTATGGTTTTTCCCTTAGTGGGAAAGGCACAGATAGGCATTGTCCATCCATATTAGAACTGAGCTTGAATGTAAATATTTTTTTAATGTTGCATGAATATTATACTTTAAGCATGTAGGACAAAAACTACTAATATAAAAACATATATTACTTAGGTGCTAGAGGTATAATAATTTTAGTCACATCTGTACAAATTGTAACTCTATGACTTTGTCATAACAAGTCAAACCATGTTTTAAAAGTACTGCTATGGGAGATTTAAATTCAAGTTGATGTACTTTGATATTGATCACATTGGTTGGCCAGAAACTTTTATAAATTCTCTCAGCTACAACTCAGTTGAAATCAGATTCTCCATCAAAACCTTACTTCTAGTAGTTCCACTAAGCACTTTCCATTAGCTAGCGTGTCAAGAAAAGGATGAAAATCCCTTACTGGATGAGAGTGGACCAAAAAAAAGGGGAAGGATTAGAAGTGGCCTAATTGGGGTGTAGAAGTGTATTATGGGGATTTTCAGAAGCTGTTGAACTTGAAAGTAAACTGGCATCTTGGAGATAGTTGCAGAGCAGCATGTCTTTTCCTCATGTTGGAGCTAATAGATAAGGACATCAGACAATCTTATCCTTCTTCTTCCTTACACTGTCTGGATGCTAGTAGTAGTGAGCAAGTTAAACTTTCCAAATCCTTCTCCCAGGAACACATTCTTCTCATTTTACCCCCATGTATTTTGCCTTTCCTTTTTAATCTTGTGTCTCTTTGTCCAGAGCTCTGCTATTTCTTTGTCTTTTTCCTGTGTTTGGAGAAATGGAAGCAAATGGGAATAATGAAAGGAAGGATTTTTTTGCTACAGTTTGCTCTGTAGGGTAGATGGAGATACAGTAGATGATGAGATCTGCTGCCAGAAGAGCTTGCTATTGTAGTTGTAAACTGGTATGTTCAAGTCTGGCCTGGTGAGGGTCAGCAGGCTGACCCTGTGTACATTGTTCTTTCCCTCTTTGGTAGTAAGGCAGTGAAGAACAAGTGAGGGAATAAAGGATAAGAGAATCTGCCACATCCCGGGGGCCTGTCACTGTGGGAAGGCAGCATTAAACTGAATAGGTAGAACTTCTGCAAAGGCTGTGTTGCTCCTCAAGGCTGCAAGATTAAAAAACCAGAATAGCTGGAAAGCAAGGTCATCAGAGGAGCTGATTGCAGAGCTGGAAACTGGCTCCAGGATCTGTTAACTTTCTTTGTTTTTCTTTGCTAAAAAATTATGTAAGGAAGCTTATTAGAAGCAAAAAAAACCCCCTTTAAATCTCATCAGTGACAATAGCTGGCAGCTACAGAGAAACTTCAATTTTAGTATTTCAGGAATCATGCAAGTAGCTGTTTCAGTGAGAGAAGAGGGAATTAGTTCAGGCTTTTTTACAAAGCACTTCTTGAAGTGAAGATCACTAATGAGTAATTTGGAATTGTTGTCAGATCATTGGCCAGAAAGGAACTTGCAGTCAAGCATTGATATTGCTGCCTGCTAACAGCAATCTAATTAGTAACAGTAGTTCTAGGCTTTATGTAAGTCATCCCTCTATATGAAGAAATTTTCTGGAATTATCAGGTGCATAGTTATTATTGCTAAACTGTTCATATGTCTTTGAATACAATATATTTTTCTGAGCCTTTCCAAAAGCAGACTTAAAAGAAAATTTGCTTGTGTTTCCATCTGTAGCTCTGTTAAAATTGACCAGGAAATGCGGGGCACCCCTTTATATTGAGCTATGAAGCTACAGGTCAGATTCTAGCTGATAAAATATGAGAGAGGGGGCTAAAGTGCAAGGGAATGAGCATGCTGAAATTGTAATAGACACTCATGGAATTACAGCTTTCAATTATCCTTTAAAAACAAACAAGCAAACTTTACCTCCCAAAATATCCTTGTTCCTGACTGCAGCTCTTCTGTATTGAAATAGCTGTTTATAAAGAGTGTAAAATGCTTTTCATTCGACTTCCAGAGGGAGTCAAATGCACAGTTTGCAGGCTTTTACAAATGAGCCTAGAGAATTGTTGAGCAGCAGTCAAAATATTGAGCTAAGACATGTAACTCTAATCTTCAGCAAGTTAATTTTTCTTGACTGAATAACAATGGACCTCTGGGCCACAGAAGAGTGCTGACTTTCATGGGTGGTGTGCATTTGCATCTGTGTAGAAAATCTGGCCCAAGAAACCCTAGGTGGTTAACTTGCCTTTTAGAAAGATAAACAGTCTATTCAATGTAGAACAGACTAATAGTAATTTAACATACTTGAGCCAAAGTAATTACCTTTCACTGTTTCCACAGCATGAAATTACAGTCTAAAATAATTCTGAAATATTAATTCTTTCAGGCATCTGATGGTAGAAGTGTTTCTTGAATACATTGTGCATACTGGAAGAAGTACGTGCCTGTGTTGAGTAATTTGCCTTATTTTTAAATAAAATACCTGCTGTATAGTTTGAGTCTCAACCCACTCTATAGTTTGAGACTGTCTAGCAGCTGCAGAGAAGTTGCCACTAAAATTCCTCATACATGCATTTCAGGTGCCATCAGTTTTTGTTTATTCTTTATGAATTTCTAATATGCAAAATATGCAAGGTCTCCAGATAGGCTTTCTTCCTGTTTTTTCTTTTGAGGTTTCTCTTGTTTCTGTATCTTACTGAAGGAAATCAGTTTTGCATGGAGAACACCATTAATAATGGAATGCAGCCTGTGTGCTTTTTAAAAGTCTATTTCTTCCTTGTAAATAAATGGTAATTTGTTTTAAAGCATCATTGCACACAGTGTTCAGCTGGCTCTCATGCATTCGATTATTTTAAATAAATGTACCATAAATGAAACAAGTTCTTTCTAATTTGCAAATGATATGCAACATTTTTCAAAAAAAAAGGGAGAAAAAAGAAAAACTGTAAAATTTGTTCTTAACTACATCTCATTAATGTGAAGCTGTTCAATGACCTGTAAAGATTAAAGAATTAGTGAATTGGTAAAATTATCAGAATGAAAAATCTGTATAATTTTGATTTCAATTTAAAAATCTGCTGAACAGTCTAGGGCCTTTAGAAAAGTATATTACTTTTTAATATCAGTTCCACAAATGTCTTAGTATCAGTGTTACAAATGGACTGAAATAAAGGCAACAAATAGTATGTTTAAATGTGTAGTGTTACAACATTCAGTTAAAGCTGTTTGTTTGTGTTGTGCTTTTTTTTTTTTTTTTTCTTTTCATTAAAACAACTGAAGACATTTAATTAAGTGACCAGTCTGCTAAGTGGAGCAAAAATTAATATACATAAATTATTTTATGTGTAGGCAATGATGCATAATTAAAAATACACTGCAAATGAGGAGTCGGGGAGAAAGAAAACAGTTTAAGAAGAATCTTCAAGACCATTGCCTCCTGAATTTTTAAAGTCAGACATGAATAGGATTTACTTATTGGCAGTACTTGAAAAAAAAATCTATGACAAAATTGCCTTTAAAATACTGGAGCCGTGGTCTTATGGGACAGTAATTGCTAAAAGCTAGTCTTGACCAGTGATATCATGTCACTACATTGTAACTGTTACACATTTCTTGGCCTCCTGAAGATGTTACATTTAAGCACACCTCATCTTTGCCAGGCTTTTATTCAGAACTTACTAAAGTTCTCCTCAGTGCAAGGTATGTCAAAATTGTAGTGCTTGGAAAACATTCATATGAAAACTAAAACATGATGTGGAATATAAATGTAATTTAAGGAATATTCCTTTTACATGGGATGGTTATGTTATGTTAGTTGTAGGCTACGTACATGAGGTAGAAGTTCACCTGTAATTGCTTAGTATTTGGAAGAAGTCAGTAAATAAAAGGAGTGAACTTCCTTTCCTAAATGAAAAAGTGGAGTCACTTTATGTTCAGATCCTTGATTGTTTCATGGCAATCTATACGGTTATCCTTTGTGTCAAAAGTTGTTGGGATTTTTTTATGATGTAGTCTTCATAAGATATGCTTTGAGCAGCCATCATTCCATTCAAACCCAGGTTTCAGGCATTTTCTCCATATTTTCCCTGTCTAATGAGTACATGTCAGAATAATGAAGCTAAAGTTTTCATGTATTGCCAATCTCACGTTCCTAAGTATATAAGGTGCGTGTTAAAGGAAAGTCAGGCCTGTTTTGTCTTTTCTACCAAATACAGGAAAGAAATGGATTTGGGTTTTGGTTTTGTGATGGGTTTTGTAATATTTGTGTGTTGCCTTAAAAAAGCTCCATGCTTTTTCTGTTACATATTTCTTATATTTCATTTGAATCATTACTGTTGACTTCAGCCCTGTTTATTATTCTTGAAGACAAACAAATTGGGAAGAAAACTGCAGCCTCCACCCACGTACCTCTTGTGTCATGGTGATGCTACAACGTGAAGGAGAGAGAGAAGAGCTGCACAGAAAGCCTTCCCTGCATGGCTTAACTTTTATTCCAAGAAATCAGCAGCTGCCGTTCTGGTGATGTTCAGGTTCAACTGAACTCCAATCCCCACTGAAAAAAAAATAAACTCCTTTATGCCCTGTGGTATTTTATTGGCAAGTTTAGTTCAGTAATGAGAGGGCACTTTGGGGAGTACAAAAGCCAAAGTCCCTAAGGCCACGTATAAAGAACAGAACAGCAACAGTTCTTTTATTGTTTTTTACTAATAAACACATGTAACAGTAACTGCCATTACTTAATTACTGCAAAGCAGTTTTAAACAACTGGCTTAACACTGTATTAACACAACATAAAAACAACCGCACCAGGAGTATCACTCGTCATTATTGGGTATAGCCCTATTGAAGCCAATGGCATGAAATTAATAGATGTAGGGTTTGGCCCCTTAGGCCCCTGTTGGTCTAGAAATTCATTGCCTCATGCTCAGGTTTTCCATTCCCTTACGGCTCCAGCAGTCTTATTTTCATGAGCTTTCACAGTGTTTCTATTTCTAAATAAGTATGTGTATTTTTTTTCATGATACCTATGGAGTAAGAGCTTAATTTCTTTAACTGGTATGTCTACTTTAGACAGTTGTTAACCCTGAGAGTGGGTAACTATAGAGCAACCTCTGCCTTCAACATGTAAAGCTATTCCCAGAGGGTAGATTAGATCTCATTCCTTGGATTTTCAGATACACTTAAGCAGAGCCCTGTAACAGCTGCAAACTGTAACTTTACTGTGCAGATCTGTGTACTGTCAGGTAGTTTTAGTTTCCCTATACCTGTAAGTTTTATCCAGCTGTTTTCTTCATCTGCTAGCTCAGTTCTGGAAGCAGGCTGTGCCATCCATGAACAACTCCCAGAATACCACGTTCTTGTGAGACTAATGGAGATTAACTCAGCAATCACCTTCCTGTTCCATCAGTGGCATTTTTTTTATCCTCTGTGCAGTTAATCCCACTGAAATGGGGAAACCACAAAGGAAAGCAAATGTTTAGAAGGTAGAGTCCTCTTTCGCAATGGTAAATGCTGCTTTCAGGCTTGTATGTGATGAAGGGATGACAAGAAAGAAGGGTTGGTGGTAACTGGTAGAAGAAGATACTTTGAGGCAATAAACAACTTAAGCAGCAAGCTATGTTATTTATCCTATATGTGGCGTTTCCATTGTTAAGACATTAATAGGAAAGCCCCCACATTTTTAATTTTTTTTCCTGTTGGCTGTCAAAAGCTCATGCAGCTTGCCCTGGTTAAAATTATTTTATAATATTTTCTCCTGTATTGTTGTGAGCATTCCTCTGTTTTCATATCCTTTCAGAATCTTTTGACACAATGCTGCACAAAGGGCTTCTCTAATTACATGCAAGTTTTGTAAGCATTGTGTAAGGGTCTGTTACATGAACTGATTATTTTTCTGAAAGTGCTTTGATACCAAAGGCAAAAAGGTAATTGTGGGTTAAGTCAGTTCAGAGTATAAAAATTCAAATTGTTTCTCTTCAGGTGTAAGCATTTTTTCTCTTCTTATTTACTTGCTTTGTGGTAAAAGCTAGAATGTGCATAGTACTGGTATGCTTGTGCAAAAGAGAGAGAGCACCAGGGTTAAATTTGTTTTTGTATTTCTTCATAATTTTAGAAAATATCTTTTCAGCTTCTAATATATTTAGAAGAATAGTTCCAACCTTCTGCCCACCTTCCCTGTCCATGCTCTTTACAGAAGGAAAGAGAACAACTAAAGCACTTTCATGCAGTTTGTCTCTCTACCTAGTTTGGAGAGTATATATTTTCTCATGTGGAATTCTGGACACTATTACTACTGAGGAATATCGACTTGTGAATTTCAACCAATGTCCCTCTTTCTTCACAAGTGAGATTGTCATCAACAAACAGTCTCCTTTGAGTCTCTCACACAGGCAATATCCCTACATAAAGGGATTGGATTATCTTCTGACAAGATTGGGGGATTTTACCCTCTGACTAATGTAGGTTGTTGGTTTTTTTCTCTTCTCAAAATTTCTTTTAAAAATGGTTCAGTAACAGGTACTGGTGAGAATGAGCATAGTCAGAAATACCAGTCATGGGAGTACCAGATAATGGTATGCATTTTCTGAGCTGACACTAGAGATTCTATGCTCCTCTTGTGTTAAATTCAGTGTTTTATGGTAATGAGGAAGTGAGAAAGCACTGTCAGGTCCCCAGCCTAATCAGCAGATGAGCTAGTGTCCAGCTGTGGGGGTGAGCTGGCACAGGCAGCATGGCTCCTGTTTAACTTCATTTTTCTGTTGTGGTGAAGGAGTAGTCCTTTTCAGTCTGGTCAGTAGGTAACTTTGCCTCTGCTTTACTTGGGGTGGGGGGGAGGTATACAGTGTTCCCTGTCGAGCTCATGCAATCAATTTCTTTACTGTGGAAAGCAGATTATTGGGAGAGTAGAAAGGAAAGAAGCCAGAACACGTTTCTCCATCTGAGTGTTCAGATGCATACCTTGGTTCAGACAGTAGCTATGCTTCTGCTGTGAGCCTGTCAGGTCAGTCGCTTTAGTTACCCTGAAAATGATTACTTGAGTCTTTCTTTGAAAAAAAAAAAAAGGCAATTTGATCTTTTTATACAATGTTATGTACGTAGATCTCATGGGAGAACTCCTATGAAAATGTTTATATAAGTTTTTAATAGGATAATTTTTTATTTTTTATTTTTAATATCAGAATCACTTAGTTGGAAATTTGCCTTTATTGGGCATTAGGCCATTTTCCCACCTTGTTTCAGGGGATCTACCACTGTCCAGTGCTTTTCTTTGCATTAGAAGTTGAATGGGTAAGATTCTACTCTAAACTGGCTTTACCCATTGTCCTTCTGGACTAAAGTTTCTCTTTGCCTTTTTGCATGTAAAATATTATAAGATGGAAAAAATAAGGTGGTGGATTTTGCTCTTGGAATTTAATGGATAATCCCTAAAAGTTTTCTGGCCTGATGTCTGACAGAGGGAGAAAAGGTAATCCTTGTTTCCAAGGAAAAGTCAAACTCCATGAAAAGACTTACTTGGAATCTCTGTGGGAAATAATTTGGAAAAATCACTTCGTCCTCACCTGCGTAATTCCGCCTAAGCTGGCTTTCAAGATGAGGGTGGTCACAGGAAGGTAAATCTTTAATCTGTCAAAGGTTTGCTGTTGTATTGCTCTGCTGAAATTTTAGCATCAGATTTCAGTAATTAAAATTTAGAGAACCAAGTTCTGTATTTAAAATTCAGTATTGGTCATCCAAAGCTGGCAAATAAAAACAGTCTTAACTGTGAGAAATATTTCTGAATTTCAGACTTTGAAGCTAATTTTATGTATTTGCCTTACCTTTCCATTACAACAAAACATCTGGGGGAGAATAACGATTGATTTCTTTCTCTTTACTTGTTTGGGGCTTTTTCTTGGTTTGGTTGGGTTTTTTTACACCCTGCCTTTGGGAATGTGACTGTTCCCAAAGGTAGGAACTGAGAAAAAAGAGAGAAATGAGCTGTTCAGCATCAGTACTCTAAACTATACAAACCAAAATGGAGATAGTCTGCAAAAGTTGACTTGTCTTTTTTCCTCTCCTTGTCAGAGACAGGAAATTTCTCTTTCTACTCTTCAGTCTTCCACTTGCATGACATGCATGAAAGAAAGGGTGCTCACCTATTACTAAGGTAAAAATAGTTTGTTTAAATTCTGAAATAATTAGGGTTTTTGCTGTTGGTCCAAAATATGTTTAGTGTAAACACATTTACATGTGAAGGCAATTATTTATTCTAGTTCTGTACCAGAGTAGAAGGAAATTGTTTTGGAGTATTCAGAACCAAAAGGAAAAAAACCTCTCTTTTACTTCTGATTCCATCCCCTACCTTGCTTCAGCTGTATGTGTTGCTTCAACTGTATCTATTCCTCTCGTAGTCACTTCCTTTGCAAGGGTGGAAATATAAGTGAGATCACAACCAATGCCAAACACAAATTTTTAATTTGCTAATATTTTCCTGCAACACCTCATCATTTCTATTTCTTCATAACACCCCTACTGTGGGAAATAAGGTCACACAACACACTAGTACTTATTTCACAATACCTCCTGATGAGGAACATTTTACTATTCTCACATCTCTACCCCTTTTTCTCCTCCTCTCTCTGCCCTCCCCCCTCCTACTCGGCCCCTGCTAATAGCTGGTCTAAATTTCCCAGATTAATCCAATGTGCAAGAAATAGTGATACAAACTCGAAAATTAAGTATACACAAAAGCAGAGAGGCTACAGAATAGAAGATACATACTTGGCTTGCTCTGTCACAGACACACTTATAAACAGATACACAGCTTTGCCCATAGCCACTGTATTCCACAAACCCTTTGAAATACTTCAGTTTCATGTCTGTGATAATTAAAGAGCAATGACCTTCTCATTAGCGCCAAGAGGGCTGATGATGATTGTTCCCCATTTTTCTTAATGGATGCAAGCTACACGCATGATCTTAGAATATCAAAGCAATTCTCCAAGATATTTATTAGAGTCAAAATTATGAAAACACATAGCAAACCTTTAGTTTGAATTACAAGTGTTAATATATGCAGAACCAAATGAATAGCTCATCTTTCTTCCTCTCTTGTATCTTAAATTTTTCATTACAAATTTCCAGGGCTTCAAAGTAGTATCTCACAGTCGGTCCCCTTTTTTCTCTCTTGCATGACAAAGAGCTGTCAAAAATTGTTCCTGTGTTTGTTAGTATTTTTCTCTTTTTTCTCTCATCTAAATGTCAAACAACTTAGCTTAAATAAAGCACAGCATTCTTCATCTGGTGCTTCTCAAAAGAAAAACAACACCACAGAAGGCGTCTAAAAAGGCCCTAATTAATGTTTCTCATTGATTTTGTTTTAGTGTGATGTATTTTATGAAAAAAATATGAATCCAGAAGGCAGTCTCATTAAAATCATTAGTGGCTCAATGTTAGCTGAAAACAGCTCATTCTTTGGTGCACTGTAGTGCTTAAAAGCACGTTCACACACACAGCTTCTTATTTAACATCACAAGCTAGTGTTAGATGAAAACAGCATTAGTTTTGTCAGATACTATTGAACTGTGATGAGCACAACGTACAAAAGCTGTATCAAGGTGAATAATAAGAATATACTGTTGCCGTAGCTGCGTATCTCCCTAGGCCCTCTTACATGCCTAAAAACCCAAGAATGTAACTTTCTGTAATAAATTTCTTTGTTATCGTTTTGAGAAATAGCAGCAAAGCAAAGGAAAGAAGAATCTGGGGGCCTATCATAGCAGTGAGACCTAGACACATTCTGGTTTTTAGACAAATTCCTGGATACTTCTTGCCAAGATGAACAGGGATGTGTTGCTATTGCAGAGCAGTGTTCACAGATCTGTTTTGGTGCAGTCACACAGTGACTGTAGTCGTGTGCCCACTCCAGCAGTACTTTGTAGTTGAAATTAGAAGGATGTGTGTAGCTTCCAGAGCACCAAAAAAAGGAAAAAAATTACAATTACCCATTAATTAATGGATGAGTAGGTCTTTGCAAATAGTTGTTTGGGTTTTTTTGTTGTTGTTTGTTTGTTTGTTTTTTTTATTGTTGTTGTTTTCTGCATTTTGTTTTGGCTTTTAAATTTTTTTTTCTTTAAATAATTGCCTTTTTTTTCCTCATCTGCTCCAATAATAATTATTTTTACAGGGCAAAATACGACAAACTCCTTTCTAAAGCACTGTATGATGGGAAGACATTTTCAGAGCAGTGTTGCTTTGTACTGAAGTATAACTCTTGCAGATAGAATTATTTGTAATGTAAGAAAGGCAGTTTAATGATTTAAATCTGCTGTGTTCAAGTAAAACTGACCATCCTCATGTGTTGTTTATCTGAGAACGTTTCAATAAGTCTGACAAATTCTGTGAAGTTCCAGGAGAATAATGCGACAAGATAGGCTGATAAGAGAGAACTGTTGCTGTTGCCACACTCTGACACAAGGCATTAGAAGTTGCTTTGGGGTTTTTTAGATTTAGGATGTACTGAGCTGCAAGTTAAGCAGAAACACATTTTGGCATCAAACATGCGCATCTTATTTTGGAAAAATAATGATACAGTAAGTAATGTTATTTTTTCTACCATCTCCTTCGGATTTTTATAAGACTTTATGAGCTGCAGTAGTACAGCTTGTAATATTATCTTTGTATTATGGAACCATGCTGACAAATAGGAGTAGTGAGAAGTAGTGCAAAGGGGTATAGAAATATTTGGATTAAAATATTTAGTTGTTTCAGCTGTTTAAGCTTTGTAACATGCAGTGAAATGACTGGATTTTCATTACTCTGTGCCTTGTTTTGTAATATATCATTCATTATAAAATGCCACCAGAAACTGAATTGCTGATGGTTGTATACTAATATAGAGCAGCCTGTGCCACAGGAGTTGCATTTTTAGTAGAAGAGGTAACATTTATTCTGGTATGATCACTGTTAATGGGGCTGTCAACAAAAATTTTGTAGAAAAATAATTACATTGCAAGTAAAGCCATTTAGATCTAGATGTGTAGTAAACCTGTACTAATTTAGGATTCAGACTTTGTTAATGGTTTAATATTTTTTCTTTATAGAGATCACAATAGTGAGGTCATCTGTAATAAAGATGATACTATTGAACCTTGGTAGTTCTCATTCCCATGTCTATAGGACATTTATTGCTGAAATATGGTTGAGAGAGCCTTAAAATGTTGTTTTATGGCAACCTCTGTGCAGTGCTGTAAAGCACTTCCTGTTAATGATAAATAAACTATGGAAGATCTATGTCTTAGTAAAAAGCTGTGTGCTTTCCCTTGTGAACAACCTGACTCTAGCAATGTGTAACTTCTCATGGTTATAGGAGCACAGACTGAGCCCTTTTACAGGAGATGCAATTCCACTAGTGTTAGTGGATGTATAGGCAGGCACACTGCTGCTGAATTTGGCCCAAGAAAGATAGTATGCATAAAAGTTGCCGTGATTGTTCTTTGACTCTTACATGTCTTACTATCTTGGTAATTGCCTCATTAAAAATTATATAAAATTGTTTCCAAATAATTACTTTAGATGTCTCTTACTAAAGCAGCATGAGGCTGTCAGTGGTGCAGCACTGCGTTCCTTAAAAGGTCATGAATAAGAAGCACAATTTGCTCTCATTCTTTGCTGAAATATTGATTGCATTTATTCATGCCAATGAAGTTGTAAGCTGTAATAGACATGGGACTGTACTGAAAAAGGGCAGGTTTTGCATTAAAGTTTTTGTGTATCACACTAGTACGTGGGGATTTCAGGCTGAGAGCAAGCTCAGAAATAGACTGAAGTACAGTTCATATCTTACTCTTGATCAAATAACTGTGAAACTGAGGTAATTCTATTAAGAGTGAATTCTATTCAGAGTGAATTTAGATCTTATGTGAATGAGAATTTTTCTTAGTTTATCAAGTCTTCCTTTTTTTTTTTCTTTTTTCTCCACATGCCACTCCCTCCCCCCTGCCCTACCTCTCCTGGAATATCTCAACTCCTGTATGCTCTACCTGAGTGCTTACTGAGACCGTAGAAAACAATGCTACAATACTGCAAACAGAATATGTCCTGAGATGTCCCAGGTCTCAGAGTGAACTGAAAAATAGAGATCCTCTTCTGTGTTGTCACTTTTCTCTTTCTAGCATATGTTCAGACATACTTGTACATATTTTCTGCTGAAGGGAACAGTGGTCTTTGTGTCCTGCATGTATTTATTTTTTTTTAAGGATAATTGGCAATGCAGTCTGTGTCCCTGCAATCCCTATATCTATTCAGTGGAACTGGTGAGCTTCCTGGTGTCCTCTTTAGAATGGAAAAATAGTCTTTTGACTTTAAGGTCACAGACTGAAGAGTACTGTTCTTATTTCACTCTCAGTAAATGCTATTTGGAGCCATGGAGAATGCTGAGGTAACTTTTTTGCCTCAGTCTTCACCACAAGGCCTATGGCCACACCACTCAAGTTGCAGAAGGCAAAGGCAGGGACAGGAAGAGCAAAGATCTACTCACTGTAGGAAATGAGCAGGTTCAAGACCATTTGAAAGAACCTGAACATGCACAAGCCCAAGGCAGCTGACAGATGAAGTTGTAAAGCCGCTTTCTGTCATATTTGAAAAGTCATGGTAGTCTGGACTGGAAATGGGGAAATCTAATGTCCATTTTAAAAAAGGGGGAAAAGGAAGACCTGGAAAACTACAGGCCAGTCAGTCTTACCTTGATGCCCAACCAGATCATGGTGTGGAACCTCCTGAAGACTCAGCAAAGGAACATGGAAAATGAGGAGGTGGCTGGTGGCAACCAGTATGACTTCACCAAGGGCAAATTGTGCCAGACATTCTTGGTGGCCTTTTACAATGGGGTCACAGCATCAGTGGACAGGGAGAGCAGCTGACATAAATCTACATGGACTTGATCGAAACGTTCAGCACTGTCCTGTATGACATCCTGGTCTCTAAATTGGAAAGATATGGATTCAATGAATAGACCACTGGATGGATAAGGAATTGGCTGGATGGTCTGACTCAAAGAGTTGTGGTCAATGGCTCAGTGTTCAAATGGAGACCCCCATGAGGAATGGAGTTCCTCAAGAGTCAATACTGAGACTGGAGCTGTCTAACATCCTTGTTGGTGACATAGACAGTGGGACTGAGTGCACCCTCAGCAAGTTTCCTGTTGACACCAAGCTGTGTGGCGTGGTTGACACGCTGGAGGGAAGGGATGCCAACCAGAGGGATCTTGGCAGGCATGAGAGGTGGGCTTGTGCAAACCTCATGATGTTCAATAAAGCCAAATGCAAGGTCCTGCACCTGGGGCAATCCCATGCAGAAATACAGGTTGGGCAGAGAATGGACTGAGAACAATCCTGAGGAGAAGGACTTGGTGGTGTTAGTTGATGAGCTGGTTATGTTTGCTTGCAGCCCGGAAAGACACCCATATTCTGGACTGCATCTAAAGAGGTGTGATCAGCAGGTCAGGGGAGGTGATTCTCCCTCTCTACTCCACTCTAATTAGACCCACCTGGAATACTGTGTCCAGTTCTGGAATCCCCAACACACGAATGACATGAAGCTGTTGGAGTGAGTCTGGAGGAGTCACAAAGATGATGAGAGGTCTGGAGCACCTCTGCTATGAAGACATGCTGAGAGAGTTGGGGTTAATCAGCCTGGAGAAGAAAAAGCTCTGGGGAGACCTTACAGAAGACTTCCAGTACCTGAAAGGTCCTACAGGAAAGCTGGGGAGGGACATTTTGTTAGGGAGTGTAGTGATAGGACAAGGGGTAATGGCTTTAAACTGTAAAAAGGTAGATTTAGGTTAGATATTAGGAATAAATTCTTTAGTGTGATGGTGATGAGACACTGGAACAGGTTGCCTTTGTTAAAATGCTACTTTTTCAGCTAAGTGCAAGTTTCCTTATCTAAACACAGGCTTAGCACATTCCTCTGCTAGCATAGCCTTAGTTAGATTTACTGTGGCTTCTTACTATCTGCTTCTCAGTGTCAGTGCTTTTCCACTTCACTTAGCTGAATTCTATTCCCATGGTTTACGACCTACAAGGGCCAGAATATCTCCTCCCATTAATTGATCAGAGCTCTGAGTTTTGCTCCCCAGGATTTCTCCTTCAGTTGTAGAAGTCCCATCCTTGGAAATGCTCAAGGCCAGGTTGGATGGAGCTGTGAGCAAAATGGTCTAGTGGGAGGTGTCCTTGCCTGTGTAGGCTGGAGCTAGATGATCTTTTAGGTTCCTTCCAACTCAAATCACTCAATGAGTCTATTTGCTACTCATTTATGGTTAAAGTCTTATGCACTTAGGATATCTTCAAGTTACAAATCTGTCCTTGACTTCAAAATTTTGCAATTACTAATAGCTAATGCAGTATAGAAGACAATAAGAGAGAGCAAGAAGGGTTAAGGACATTGCTACTAATCACACAGGTAATCCAAGGAGAGCTGGCTCCCCTTCTGCTGTTATAGCTATTAGAAAGTTATTGCACTACCACATTTTTTTTTTAAGATGTGAAGAAGTATTACCTTTGTAACTTATATTTGTTACAGAATTAGAATGCTGCTTGTTTGCACAAGCTGCTTCTTGCTAAAGAAAAAGCTTCAGGGACATGGACTGTGACTGATAATTGTCTCAAATATTTTGGATGAGCCAAGAATTCATTGCCTCTGGGAAGGTGAAAAAATTTAACATTAAGAAGTTCCTGGCTCACGTGGGTGTATCCCAGTATATTTCTTTCCCTTCTGCACAGTATATCTGCATGCTATGTGTAGTTACTGCCAAAGAGCTGTGTAGTCCAACAGCAGCTAAAATGGTTTTTTTTCTCTCTTTCAACTTAAAGAGCTTCACTCTGATGTGCAATCATTAGCCCTTCTTCAACAGCTGATAGATAATGCTTTTGCAGCTGTAACTTGCTACAGCTGCATTAAAAAGCTGCTTATGGACAGAGAGGAACAAGACTGATGAAGTTCGGCTTCGGGTCTAAACTTAATCAGTTCTCAGAGGTTTCTTGTATGTGAGCTTTATATGCAAAATCCCCTCTATTGACAGCATCTTGCACTGGTTACACTAGTAATTGTTAGCTCCTTTTGAATGTATTTGACTTCAAGAAAATGTTTATCTCAGTATGAAAAAACAATTTTCAATTCAACTAGCCCACCACTAAAGCAGCCGAGTGACAACATGCCTGCCTAAAATGGAAAGGAATACACAGGCATAGTGCTGTTGCTGGATTATCTCAAATCTTAATTAAAAGATCTGCAATATTCAGAAGCTGCTATGTGCCTTACGTAAACAGTGCTTTGAATTTCTCCTGGAATAGAATTTACAGTTTTTTTCTTAATTATGAATGTTTTATTTTATCAGTCTTCTGACACTGAAAACATTTTCTTATGCAGCATCTGTCTGCATAAGAAAATAACCTGCATCTGTCTGATTTTTACTTACGAGTGTTATCCATATTAGATTTATTTATTTGCAAACAAACTTCCTGCATTTTTATATAGCCACTCCTCTCATTAGTCACAGCAGGATGTTTGGTTTTTTTCATACTCTGAAATTTCTCTCCAATTCACATTTTTATTTCTATTTCTCTTGAATTTGCAGCCCTGAATGTGTCCTAAAATAAGTGTATCAACAGTGCACAGTGAATAAAGCAACATACTTCAAACTCATGGTTTTAATTAGCATGGGATAGGATTTAGCAAGTCACAGCTTTTATTTAAACCGTCTTGACATAGCTCAAGACAGCAATAGCAAATATAACACTTAAGGCCATATTAACAAACACAGATGGTATCAGCTTCTCTCTTTAGAATGATACTGTCGCTTTAGATGATACAGAGTAGTTGGAAACTTTTCAAAATACTTGTCGGTTGCAAGTTTGGAGATCTAGCTGTGACTTATGTCCACTATATTCTATCCATACAAGTGTCTTGAGTTGTTTTATATACCAGTGCAAGAGTCTTGACACATCAATGACTGTTTGGTCTTCAGATCTTTTGCTGCAGGCCTGATTTGCCTTTATGTAGCAGTTTATACTGCCTATAACAACTGCACTATAATATGCTTTTATTTTTGGTACACTCTGAAAATATCTGAAACATGAACCTTTTTCCCTTTAAATTTTAGAATGTGGGTTTTTTACTTACTTTAAAGCTTTAAAGCTTGAAAGACTACATTTTTAGGAGTATATGTAGTTGAATAAACATACAGCTCCCATTACTGATAATTGGAGTTGCACATTCTACTTTGCCTCTCAAAAGATTGAATACTTATACCTAGATGTTTAAAACAGAATTGGAACATGGCATTTGAAGCTGCAGACAAGTGCCAGAATTTCTGGCAGAGAAAAAAAACCTTGATGTTGAAGTAGTTTTAACATAGGCTTCTGTCTAGCATAACCTTAGAGACTTATTTTTCTGTACACATGCTGCTTTACTTCCATCTGTTTGCAATGTTGTTCACTGTTTAAATACATTACTAGCTTGGATTACCCACCTATGAAGAGATATCCAGTGAGCTGGGCTTTGATCTTAAGTATCTTGCTTCATTGTTATCTATAACTTAACTACAGTTTTAGTTAACCCCTATGAAACCTTGAAAGCTGCTGGTGGTTTCTGTAAGATGCTTAAGGAGTTGTAACTGTATGGTGACTTAAAAATAACCCCTTACTTGAATGAGAAGTCTTCCTTGTCTAGAGCTGTCTTCTCTATCCCAGATACCACTAGAAACCTTTAAAGCTGGGTATATTTAGGAGATACAGCTGTGGAGACTCCATTATACTTATGTAATGACTGACACTGGTGATGTACACTTGTTGGTTAAAGAAGAGGCAATATCATAAGCAATGAAGTCAAATAATTGAGTCACAGGGGCTACAGAGGTATGTAAAATGGAAACTTTTAACAGGGGTTATAAAGAATCAAGTTTCAGAAGAATATAGTTGTAGTAAAAAGTAGCTGCATAAGAAATTAGCATCCAGTTTATCATAGATAATAAAATGTTATGGGTAAGAAAATCCAATTCATGTAAGAAGTTTCTTTTGTGAATCTGGGGAATATAACAAATATATGTGTAGTCCCTGGGTTAGTGGCTTCAGTTTCAATTTTGTTCAGTAAAAATTGCAAATGACTTTGCATTTGTCTGTATATTTGTGCACTGTCTGCAGACAGATTGTCACTGCTACCCCACTTGCCTTCAGCCTTCCTTCATAGGCAGTACTAGCAGACATATCTCGTTTTCCAAGACTATGGCATAGGCAGAAAAATAATAAAGCAAGGGCTCCATGGCTGTTCTTAGCAGTTAGGCTCTCTGGGTAATTACCTGTGTAGAGCCATCTCTATTTATGGAACATGGAATATTTGTTTTAAAAATGTGTAAAGATATTTGATTTAAATCGTCATCATAAAGCTTTCTTCTTGAAGTCTAAGTCTGTGCAACCATGGATTGTGAGATAGTTGGTGTCTGTAGGAGAAAAGATAGCATGACTATTGGTTTTTGTATTTGTGTGTTTATTTTTTAGTAAATGGTATTCAGGTCACTTGGTTTCTTCTCACCCTTTACTGCAAGCCCAAACTTATCCACAGTCTTAATGCATGTACTTAAGGCTGTGCTTTGAGCTTGGGTTCAATGTCACCACATACCATGTTCAACCTCCTTCCAATGTTTGCTTTTTGTGCTGTAAAATGCTTTTCCTGTTTAGTTCTTGACTTCTGCTAGATCCAATATTCTTTAGTACAAACAATACACAGAAAGACACTACATTCCAAAGAGAATATGGTTGGCAGTTTTTAACTTCTCTTGTGTCAAGCTGTTTGTAAAGCAAATACCCCTTTTCTCCCCCCAAAGAGTGCCACAAAATTAGATTTTTTGCAAGTGTGGCAACACTTTTGAATTTACAATAGGAGTGGGAAAACCAGGGATAAGATGACCTTTCAGCATATGACACAATGTAGAAAAATGCACAGATTGGAAGAAGAGGAAAAACTATGAGAGATATAAATCACAAAATATGACTAGTGTTTAGTAGTTTGGGCCCTTAATTGCAACAGCAACTGGAGATTAATCCGTTTTTTCCATTTTGGTTGAAGGAAAATAATTTAGAGAGTTTTGGTGAATGGGACAGAGTCTAGCTGGAGGTCTGTATCTGGTGGAGTCCCTCTACAGCCAATTCAATTGCCTCTGTCTTTACTCCTGCAGGCTTTCCTCATGAGCCCCAGATTCATATAGCCCCAGAAGAAGTCAAGATAGAGGAAGAGTTTGACATGGTAGATGAGGATTGGGTTAGGGATCAGTTGAGTAATCTGGACATCCATAAATCGATGGATCTGGATGGAATGCACCCAAGGGTGCTGAGGGAGCTGGCAGAGGTCATTGCTGGGCCACTCTCCATCATCTTCGGTAAGTCATGGGCAACAGGTGAGGTGCCTGAGGACTGGAGGACAGCAAATGTCACTCCAGTCTACAAGAAAGGCAAGAAGGAAGGCCCGGGTAACTATAGACTGGTCAGCCTCACCTCCATCCCTGGAAGGGTGATGGAACAACTTGTCCTTGGCACTATCTCTAGGCATATCAAGGACATGGGGGTCATCAAGAGCAGTCAACATGGTTTTACCAAGGGTAAGTCATGTTTGACTAATCTTATAGCCTTGTATGAGGAAGTTACTAGGTGGTTAGATGATGGTAGAGCGGTAGATGTCGTTTATCTTGATTTCAGTAAAGCATTTGACACTGTCTCCCACAGCATCCTTGTAAATAAGTTGATCGAGTATGGGTTTGGTGATCAGGCAGTGAGGTGGATCAAGAACTGGTTGAAAGGAAGAAGTCAGAGAGTTGTAGTCAATGGGGCAGAATCTGGTTGGAGGTGTGTGACTAGTGGAGTCCCACAGGGGTCGGTACTGGGACCGGTGTTGTTCAACATCTTCATCAACGACCTGGATGAGGGTATAGAATGTACCCTCAGCAAGTTTGCTGATGACACTAAGCTGGGAGGAGTGGCTGACACACCAGAAGGCATCTGGGAAAGAATAATCCCATGTACCAGTACAGGCTGGGGGCTGACCTGCTGGAGAGCAGTGTAGGAGAAAGGGACCTGGAGGACAGAAGGATGACCATGAGCCAGCAATGTGCCCTTGTGGCCAAGAAGGTCAATGGCATCCTGGGGTGTATTAGAAAGGGTGTGGTTAGTAGGTCAAGGGAGGTTCTCCTCTCCCTCCTCCCTGATGAAGCCACATCTGGAGTATTGTGTCCAGTTCTGGGCCCCTCAAGTTCAAGAAGGACAGGGAACTGCTTGAAAGAGTCCAGCATAGAGCCACAAAGATGATGGAGTAGAACATCTTCCTTACAAGGAAAGGCTGAGGGAGCTGGATCTCTTCAGCTTGGATAAGAGAACACTGAGGGGTGACCTCATCAATGTTTACCAATATGTAATGGGAGAGTGTCAGGAGGGTGGAGGCAGGCTTTGTTCAGTGATGTCCAATGATAAGACAAGGCACAATGGGTGCAAGCTGGAGCACAGGAGGTTCCATATAAACCTAAGGAAAACTTTTTCACTGTGAGGGTGACAGCACTGGAACAGGCTGCCCAGAGAGGTTGTGGAGTCTCTTCTGGAGACATTCAAAACCTGTCTGGGCACATTCCTGTGTGACCTACTCTTGGTCATTCTGTTCTGGCATGGGGGATTGGACCAGATGATCTTTTGAGCTCCCTTACAACCCTTAACATTCTGTGGTTCTATTTTCTAATCATTATTATGTCTCCTTAGCACTATATTGAAGTCAAACTCATTTAAACAAATAATAAAAAGCTGTTCTTTTTCCAGTACTGTCTTGCTGCCAATGTTAATGTCACCCCTCTGGCAGTATCCAGTATTAGAGATTGATGTTCATTGGAGAAGAAAAATATCCAAATAATATTTATATTGCAAAGTAAACTTGTATTTATACTTGTGCCCCAGCACCAGGGGTGGTTGTATCATAGCTCCTCTCCTCTAAGGCTGTCAGATATCACTGAAGGAGAAGCTGCTTTATCTCAGGAACTGATCTAACAGAGTTGACCTTCTTCCTGTTTTGATAGATCTCTGTACTTCGGAGCTTATGAGACAGGCCAAAAATGAAAGCATTTTTCCCAGTCACAAATCTTATTTGTATATTTGTTCTTTTAATAAAACAGAAGTCAGAAATCTGATTAAGAACCCCTGGTGACACCTGCCTAGGACCTATATGGATTTCTAGCCCACCATAGTAAAAAATACACTTGCCGTGGGTAGTTTTTCACAGAAAACAACCTTCTAACAGTAGGAAATTCAAGAGGGAGAAATAATCTGTAGTCTAAAGCTACAACAGGTTTTGACTGTAAATGATGTTTTCTTGGTTAATTTAGAACCTTAGTGATACCTAATTATCAATATCAAGGAAATTAAAACATTTTTTTAATGATCACTCTTATTTAGTCTTTGATTATGTCCCTACTAGATGCTTTTCTAACTTGCATAGATACTTTTTGGTAAGGCAATAGGATAAATGAAGGTGTCTTAGGTACCTGAGCAGTGCATTTTTTGCTTCTTAAACTTGAAATAATGTCAAGTGTTGTTTGAATTTTCTAACCTTAGTATTATATATGTTTGTATAAATATCCAGACACATCCACATATATATATGGATAAAATTCCCCAAATACTAATCTCCCTTGGATTTGTTTTGTAATTACTTTTATCTGAAAATTCATGTGGCTTGGATTTATCTGTACTTGGTTTTATTCATGCTAAGAAGTTTATTCCTCTCTCTTTGCACATTCTCTTCTCTCCATTGCTCTTATTTCAGCACCAAACCAAACATGTTGAAAATGCAAATATCTAAAAGCAAAGAACCAATTTGCTCAAGGATCCAGCATGATCTGCAAAGACAAACAGAGGAGTTTGTGGGGAATAATGTGCACCTAGGGAGTCAGTGTGGTTGAGTCTAGGGAGTGGAAGGGATGAGGAGGAAATGAACTATCAACTGGAGCCTGTGAAAGGGAAGATTGCCTTAAAAAAATTCAATAGCTCCCACATCAAAAATAATAGGAGGAGATTCTTCTGTTGGTATTGTGATGTTCTGTCAAGTGAATAGTGAGTGAATTGCTTTGGTTTAGATCTTGGACCCAAGCTGATGTTTACTCTGCAGATAGCAATCCTGTTGGTCTTCTAAAAATAGTTCATTCAGATTGCAAATATGCACAGATTGCACCAGCCCTGAAGAACATACGCCTCCAAGATGTTGAAGAAATTATGAAGTGCCTATGTAACATGAATAATTTTAAATTATTTTTTCATAGTGTTCTCTCTGCTAAAGTTTTAACTACTGCTTGGTAGGGTTTTGGGAGCTGACACACAATTCTAGTCTGATTTTTCCCTTCTCTTTGCCTATTTCCTACTTTTATAAGCCACTATTCATACGCATTTAGAGTCCTGCAGGAGGGAGCCCACTTATTCTGTCCTCTCTGTTATGTTCCTTCTTTCCCATTTACTGTTTTTTGAAATATACAGTTTGTTTTTTGTTTGTGTTTGGAGGCTTCAGCTGTCTGTGCTGTGTACCAGTGTACCTATATAGCAACAAACAAAAACAAATCTTTGCCTTGAAGACAAAATGATTGAAGATACCTTTATCATCCACTAAATTGTTATGTAAAATGGAAAAAGAGATGTCAGTTTTAGTTGCCTCTTGAAGATGAGGCATAAGAAATGATTTTGTTTTTCTTTGCCACAGTTAGTGACCTATACTATTATTATGCATCATATGGATTGTGTAAGTGCCAGAGCTGAATTACAGTTCCCCAGGACTACCTCAAGTTTGACAGGCTCTTTAGTGCGCACGAGCTGGTTGTTTTACTTTGGCGTCTTCCCTCTCGAAGAAAACGAACGTACCTATTGGTGTTCACAGTTTGCTTTTAAAGGGGATTTTTCTCTTTTAATATGAAACATATCTCCTGATGTTCTCTTGCTGTGATGGCTGTGCACATAAAAATCATTGTGTTGCAAGCTGGACTGAAGGTACTGACAATGCAAAAGTGATTGGTGTGATGTACTGTACAATGAAAGGGACTTGAATCAGCAATTGGCCAAGGACAGGAGAGCTGTGCTTGTAGTTGTGTGTTACCTGTTTGTGTCACAGCTCTGCTTTGGGATAAAGGGAAGGTTCTTTGGGGTTGCTGAACAGAAAACGAGTTTAGAGGTCATGGTTGTAAGAGACCTATTAGAAGAAAACAAAAACCCACAAAGTTTAGAAGTGTCTGTGATTACTAGCTTATAATGGATTATTTAAATAAATACTATTTGTCACTCTGTATTAAATTGCGTATTATTTATGCATAAATTATATGTATTATTATATTACACATATATTATTATCTGAAATATTATATTGTTATCTGAAATGCCCTCATGTTATTATCTGAAATACTTTTTTCTCTTCCCTTGCTTATGCTGCTGTGTCCCTGTGATCACACCCTTTTCTTTCCACAGTTAACCTGCCCTCTGCTGGAAGGGAAATGAATTATAAGGCCTTTCTGTACACAGCTGTAACAAGACACAACAGGTAAGGCAGATGCTCCTCAGGCTAATTTAAGTATCCTGTTTCCAAGGATTTGAATATTCTGCACAGGCCTCAGCTGCTAGATGGTGACACTCCACCTCCTCTGTTTAATTAGTGAAAAGTCAGTTGTGAAGGAAAAGGGTAGGTGGTGCTTTAGCTCTGGCTTTAAAATGTGAGTGTTGCCAATATGGCAGTATAAATGCCTACATGATGATTTAATGGTTTGCTTCCTTTCAAAATCCAGCCCACGCATGCCCAACTCTTTTGAAATTGTGATGTGGAAATGTCTCTCTTAATCGTTCTGAAAGATTTGCCCAACTTGAGACAAAGTCAGCAGCAGAGGCATTATTCTCCACTTGGCATTTCTTTCATGGCAGCAGTAACAATTTAAAAAGTTAGATGTATCCTGCCTTTTATTTTTCATTATGTGCTCTGTCTGCTTCTGACTGAGGCTGCCAAAACTTGTTGACAAGACTTCTGTAATGTAATAGAACAAAAAAGGTAAAAAATCAGAACGAGGATATTCTGCTACAAAATATTCCCTCCTATGATTATTTCAGTCTAAAACAAAAAAAATTTGTTAGCAATTTTTTGAGTCAGACTGTACCTTTGTACAGTCTTTGCCATACCAGGACTCAATAATGGTAATGGTTGGTGAAAAAATATGTTGTAAGTCTTGTAAAAATTTGGGCTGTAGAAACTAAGGACTGATTCCAGGGAGTTGCTTTAACATCAAGGTACCCCGATAATAAGCAGACATTAATCCTTTCAAAATCCTGAGTGGTTGGGCCCAGAAAGGCCACTACCTAATTTCACGTAAGCAGTTTAATACTATTTGATAATGTTCCATTGCTGCTTCTCCCTGAACTTTCTACAACTTTGTAATTTGCTCAGGACTGGGTCTGAACCAGCTCCTGTGCTGCAGAACCAAGATATGGCACAGACAGGTCTTCTGTCTGAGTTGGGAGTGCAGGATTTAGTCCCCTAGAAACACTTGACCTTCCAGAACACAGAAAAATTAGAATTATTAAGTAGGAGAAACATAGGCTAGTACTGCTGGGGAACTTGCTGGATGCATAAGATGTTGCTCACTTTTATATTCTGTTGTAAAAATAAAACAAAATATCAATAGTTACTGTAGGATGAATCAAATAATAATTAAAATGGCAGGAAAGAGTTTATACTCATTATTCACAAAACCAAAATAGATAAGTAGTTATTGATTAGAGGGGTGACTGCTTAACAGCAATTTATAAATCCAGAACTCAAAAGATAACGTACTCAAAAGATAATGTTTGTTTTACTGTTTTTATATTTAACATGCAGTGACATTTCTGTTTTGCCAACAGCAGCACAATAGGTCCCTAATGAACTGCTCTGAGTTACTACTAATAATTAAACCATCAGCAGAAGTAAGGGGTGCAGCATGGTATCAGATTAACATCCTTAAATAACCATTCTTTTGTTTTCTAAAGAAAACTGAGAGTTTTGTCCCCTGCCCCAAACCAACCAGACATCAACTTCCTTGAAAGGGCAAAGTCCATTTATGTCTGTCACAGAATTCCTGAAATACTGATTTTAAAAATCTGAAGTTATCCATAGGTCTATGATGGAAGTTTGGTGTTGCTACTTCAAACTCTGGCCCATGAAAACAGTGGAAATTGAATGTTTGCCAAAGGTGTTGGTTAAGATTTTTACTTGCTCTAGTTAACTTATTACTCTATGATTATTTCATCATTTTAAGAGAATAAGGCTTGGAATGCAATAAAAAGTTGGTTTATATGGTTTCTTGAAGGGCAGTACTGGAAGGCAGTGAACTTGTTGAAGGATGCTGTTCACCAGGGAGTAGAATATATTAGATTGTTTAAAGAATATATTGGCGATGAATATAAAAAACTAGTCTAATACCTTCAAGTAAAATCTGTTATTTTTTTCTTGAATAAATATTCAGTTCTACTTGCACAGTAGCTTCAAAAGGATATGGAAGAAATAAACAGGGTGTTGAAAGGGAAAACAAGAATAATTTGGGTTATAGAACAAGAATAATATGAAAAGACATTGAAAATACTAAGCCTTTTTATTTCAGAGTAGAATAAATAAGAAGAAATATGATAAAGGGATCAGAAGTAATGACTGGTACAGAGAAGGTAGGTCAGGAACACTCTTCACCCTTTCTCTTAACACTAAAACAAGAAAATGTATGAAAAGGAGCCAAACTAAAACTGACAAACAGAAATACTTTCATTTAGTTCTCTGGCAGAATTCCTTGCTAAAAGGTGCCACTGAATTACAAATTTTACCAAGGTTTTATTTTATTTTTTTTTAAATGGTCTGCTAATGTTAAGAAACATTCAAAATGTGTTGGTTATGTCACCTCCAAACTTCCCATTTTCAGTCCAAGTTTATCTACCTATTTGCAAAAACCTCATATTGTGTCAGATTATTCAATAACCAGGCTTCAAGGAAAGTAAATGGGTCTGGCCTGGATCTGGCTGGTTAAGGGAATAGATAAGACTGCTTTTCTTGCCTCCAAGGTAAGGTGCTTTTGATGCCTTTTGCCCTCTCAATCAGCTTTGGAAAGTCAGATGAGTTGAAAAAAGCAGTTCATCCAGAAAAGCTGTCATGTGGAAATGCCTGGGGAATGGTGTGTTCTTGTCCTTGTTGGTAAGTAGAAGTTATAAATGGAGAGAATGTAGCATAAAACTGGCAATGAAGTTACCAAGTACGTTTTCTAGATGGGCTTCTATATTGTTGAGAAACTTCCATGGCTAAGGAGAACAAGACCTCATTAATCCAGATTTGGTAATCAATTTTGGGAAGCTAATGTAGCCAGGAAAATGAGACTAGTAGAGAAGCGCCTACATAGAGATATGTGGAGAAATCTAATTTACCTTGGAAGAGGACTTGTTTTTTGACTCCACCGAATTTCATCCCACCTGTAGGACAAATAAGCAATATCATTTTCTTTTTTTGTCAAATGCTAAAATAGGCAAACGAAGGGTAATTTTTTGGTAGTACTGCCAGAAGTCAGTGTGGATACTTGGGCACCTATAAAAAGGAATGACAACATGCCTGTACTTGCTTATTTTACCGTTATCCTTATTAAGATATTGTATGCATGGACCTTTATTTCGTGTGGTGTTTTAAAGATGGATGCACTGCATGGAGCATTCTTGGGAGTATATGTCTACCTGTAATCCATGTCAACATTAGGTCAGGTTCTAACTACTTACTGCTGCTAAATGTGGATGACTAAAGTTATCCTGGGCTGGTTCCAAACGTATCCTATTAAACACATATATGTCCCTAAGCATATTGTATATCTGACTGGTCCCTCTCTGATCCTTAATCTTAGAGTATGTGCATACCTGATTTACTGCACACCAAAGTCCTCTACTGACTAGCACCAGATGTGGCTTTTTTTCAGTGTCTTTGAGTGTATACATCCTTTAGAGGAAAATAAATTTCAAATGTTCCATTAATGTTAAAAAACATGCAGTGATTTTTTCTAAAAATTGAATGCTTCTCTTCAAGTCGGTGCCTTCACTTGTAGGTCTATTAGCTTGTCATCAAATATGGAAGGCTCCTCTGTTCCATGTTCCCCTAACCAATACATTTTAACATGTCAAGGTCTTGATGTGAAAGATCTCACCACTTTGGTTCTCTTAGAGCTGTAAATGGATTTGTACTAACTCTTTCTCTTTGATGTTTGTCAGCAGCCAGGTCCTGTTCTAAAGAGGCTTCAGGTAGCACTGGTGCTCATCTGTGTGGGCTATTCAATTCATACAAACTCATAACGTTTTGCTGGTAAAAACTTTTGTTGTACTCCAAATGTGTACCTGGGGGAGACTATACCTTTCACTCAAATGCATTAGCTCTGAATATTTGCTTTAAGCAGCCTGAAATCCTTCAGAGGTGCTCAGTTTTATGCTGCTCTGCTTTGGATCCATGATTTATCTTAATTCCAACATTACTGGGAAGCCTTAGCACTGGAGGTGCTATCCCAAGGGTTCTGGGCTTGCCCTGACAAATGGGCTGAGAAGTTACATGCATAACAATCATGCTACTGTAAATATGTAGACAGACCGCACTTGCATGAAATACAAAGCAACTGGAGACATCATATGCTATATTTGATACTTTAAAAATTCATACTGTATTAGAAGAAACACGAAAATCAAACTGATTTTTACAATGTTAGTAGGTGATAAAAATGTTGTTTTGAAATTTTTATTACAAAATGTTTTCAAAAGTGGTCATTAGGGACTTATGTGGTTTGGGTTTTTTTTCCCAATAAAGCAGAGGTTATTGAATTGCAGTTTCTCCAGTCTAGGAGATTAGGAAAACCCTCCCTAAAAAAAATTATCTGTAAGGGGTCCTTTAGGCTTGGTCCAAATCATAGAGTAGCAATTACCCTGTCCTTGAGCAGTGGCCTGCACCAGATGTTTCAAAGAACTGACAGAAATTTTACAATAGGGAGATTCAGGCTAAACAATTCCCAGTTTTCTGACCAGTTTTCTCAAGCAGTCATATTCTTTCAAAAATGTTTGGTTTTACGCATGAATGTTCTGGACATCCTTGAAAGTGGTATTGGTAACTATGAGTTATGTTGGCAGGCAGGCTGAGAGCATGTGTATCATGGCCAGGCTACTGTAAATCTGACCACTGGACATGCAGGAGTTTATATGTACTGTATGAGGAATATAGTGTAGGAAAAGGACTGTCTTCTGTGGATTTGTTACTTGGTTGCTGAGACACAGGCAAAATGAGGGGTATTGCTTCACACTGCTATCATCAAAGTCCCAGACACAAAATGAAGAATAGTTCTGTGACTGCTACATACATGTGATTCCTCCCAGTTTCCTACCAGCACGCTGGGGATGGGACAACTAAGAGAATTCTGAGACCTTCTGCTTTGTAAACTCACTTAGACTGAATTGTTGAGGAGATTATTTTTTTATTTATTTTTTTATTTTAATGTTTATGTGACTCAATTCACAGACTCATGGGATTGTCAGAGTTGGAAGGGACCTCTAGAGATCATCCAATCCAACTCCCCTACTAAAGCCCCTGGAGCACATTACTCAGGGCTGCATCCAGGCAGGTTTTGAATACCTCCAGAGGAGACTCCACAGCCTCACTGGCCAGCCTGTTCCAGTGCTTTGGAACACCCTCACCAGGGACAACTAAGAGAATTCTGAGACCTTCTGCTTTGTAAACTCACTTAGACTGAATTGTTGAGGAGATTTTTATTTATTTTTTTTTTTTTAATGTTTATGTGACTCAATTCACAGACTCATGGGATTGTCAGAGTTGGAAGGGACCTCTAGAGATCATCCAATCCAACTCCCCTACTAAAGCCCCTGGAGCACATTACTCAGGGCTGCATCCAGGCAGGTTTTGAATACCTCCAGAGGAGACTCCACAGCCTCACTGGCCAGCCTGTTCCAGTGCTTTGGAACACCCTCACCATAAATGAGTTCCAGCTTGTGCCTGTTGCCCCTTGTCCTGTCACTAGGAAGTACTGAAAAGAGTCTGGCTCCATCCTCCTTGTACCCTTTACATACTTATAGGCATTGTTAAGGTCACCCCCCAGCCTTCTCTTTTTCAGGCTAAAGAGTCCCAGCTCTCTCAGCCATTCCTCATAAGGGAGATGTTCCAATACCCCAGTCCTCTTTTCTGCCCTTTGCTGGACTCTCTCTAGTAGTTCCCTGTCTCATATTTATTCTGAAAGTCTGAGGAATATGAAGAAAAGTGGTGCATGGGAGAACTTCAACCCACTTTTGCAAATTCATGAAACTCATCTAGTTCGTAGGTTATTCAAACTGAATCTCACCATACAATCTTTTGAAATTTTCTCATCTGTCAGAAATATGCTATTTCATTTAAACTATGAAAAGACTAAATAGATTCTGTAATTTAGTAAATATTTTCACTTCTGACAGCTTGTCTTCTTTTTCTTCTACTCTTTGCATTGAAATCTTTTCCTCCTTGATGTCATGTTCTGATGAGACAGGTGGCAAAAGAAATAGTTTCAGAAAAGAGTTAGGAGGGGAGTTTCCTACAGTAATAAGTTCCCAATTCCTTAATTTCTTTTTATATCATACAGATAATTCTTATCATTTTTGGAAGCTAATCTGAGTATTTGGTAGTGACTGGTTGCATTGGCCCTCGTGGATTTGGGCCCTTTCTGAATATTAGAATATAGCTGGGAAAAGTCATGTTGAATCTTTTCCTGTGTGATGCATCAAGAGGTTGAGAAAAGTCCATTTTATTTTTACATTGAACAAGCATGATTAGCCAGAAACTATGCTTTCAGAACCTGCAAACAGTCCATTTATTTGCCAGCATCAGAATGAGGCTTGGAGTTCCAGTGAAAACATCTTTTTGTCTGCTAATGTAATGGGTGCTTATTTTCTGCATCTTCATGCTCCTTGGAAAAGCATCAGGGTTTCATTGTAAATCCATTACGTTTCCCTTGGTCAGAAATTATAAATGACAACTAGTCCCAAGGTAAAGAAAAGAAAGTATTATTTTGTAGAGTAAAAAGGGGTTAAATCACTTTTTATCATGAATGTCCTCCTGGTTATGACATATTCAATGTATTATTTAGTTTAAGTGCATGATTAAGATAGAACCAGGGTACTTCTGGGGAGCATTTTCACAGACGTTGTACTTACAGTACCTCACTCACTCTGTGGTACAGAAGAAAGAAAAATGACATGTCCCTTTGTGAACCTATCCTTTTAAAATTAGGTTATAGATTATATAGTGGTGCGAGATCCTCTATGAATTTCTGGGTCAGAGGTACTTTGTTTTCTTTCTTTTATACAGCAAACGCCTTGTATCTTTATTAAAAATTCATTTGCTGTCAATAATTAAATGCTTATTATTTGATCTTTAATGGGGTCATGATTCCCATATTCCCATATTAATGAAATAACGCAAAAGTAAAAAAATGCCTTTCAGTTGGAAAAAGTACTTATTATTCTTTCTTTGTTCAGAGTAAAATAGTTTATCTTAAATTAAAAATTAAAAAAAAATCTTTAATCTTAGAATTAAATTAGTGCTAATTAGTTCTATTTTTTTCTACAACATTCAAATGCTAAAGTCTTAGTCATTTCTTCAGAGTATTAATAGTGCCCTTTGGCTGTAATCAAGATTATCTTCAATTAAAAGCAATACAGTTAAAGGAGTTACATTAACAGTTATTGTTCTCAAATCACTGGGTTAGGAACACAAATCCTGTGTGTTTTCAGCATGGGTGCATTGCAAGTGTGTATGACACGTGGAGTGGTATTTACATGTTAAAACTAAAAAGCACTAATGTTCACTGATCAAATCCCTTTGTATGTGCAATAAACTTCAAGCAAAGCTTTTTTAAAAAGTGGTGAGATAGAGTTTAAAGATACTGCAGTAAGATAAAACGGTTTTGGGATTTGGTCAATGTTTGAGTTCTCCTGAACTTGTTACTGTAAATTATGAGGCATTTTCAATGAGTGAGTTCTGCTTGATATTCATAGCTGTTATTCTCCTTTGTGAAGACCTAAAGACCACTTGCCAGTCTCCAATAATTCATCTTATTTTATTAATGTGTTTGGTTTTTTTTCCAGAAAATTTGCTAGATACAGTAACAGTGGATTTCAGCTGAAAAGAGAAGTATTTCATTCACATTTCTTAGTGTGTCCAATATGAATAAATGCTGGTTCCACTGAAACAGAAAAAACAGGTTTCCACCCATGCTCATATAACAGTTCTTTCTGGCTTCAAAATCTAACCACAGGTAATATTGCTGTGTTTACAAGCAAAAAGTTTTAATAATCTTAGAGTAAGCAAAACTGATAAGGGAAACCATGCTTTCTCATTAGCAGATTATCACCACAAAAGCAAAAAACAGAGTGGAATTCTTCCTCAGTAAAAATTAGTTACAGTTGATGATAAAAAAAATTAAGATCTTGAGAGTTGCAAAAATATTCTTATGGTATTTCTATAAGCACTTACCAATATAACTTCTGTGAAGTATTCCAGCTGGAAGAAAAGGCTCTGGGCACTTCTAATAAGCTCCAGTATTTGGACGCATCCATCAGTTTGGATTAAATTTGTATACTTTAGACCCTTTACTAAATAATAATCTCTGGTGTTTTGTTGGTTGGTTGGTTGGTTGTTATTTTTTTTTTAATATAGATTCCCCTGTTATTGATTTGCAGACCACGATGGTGATTTCTTCTATGTTGTTACCTTTCAGGGACTGATGAAGTAAACGGCATAACTGGACAAATTTTATCAGCAAACCAACTGTAATCTTCAAATTTAAACAGGTTTCTAGAATTTTAAATTATGGTTTCTCAAAGTATAAATGCAACCAAAAGTTTTCTTTGAACTGACATTTGCATTCTGCAAGCAAATACTCTTTTTGCATCTCAAAATGCTGGCACAGCCATCTTAGTTTGACATTGAGGCAATCAATCAAGAGGGATGGACAAAGATATGAAACTATGCCCTTCAGAAGGAGCATTGTGTCTGTACATGCAAAAATAATTGCTTTCTTGGAATGTGACAAAAGAAAATTGAATATAAAATATGGTGTTAACAGACAACAAATCAAATCTTTAGAGGATTCTTTTTATACTCAGCCAGAAGTATTTCCTGAGGAATCATATATCTTTGGAACAATATATAGTAGGTATGTAGTTAGAGTTTAATGCTTGCCTTCTTGGAGGAAAATTAAAATTTGGTAAACGTCCCCAGGATGTTACAGTGTTTGTCATAGAACATGACTTGTAATAAAATTAAGAAACAGAACAGAGTCCAAAACAGAAAGCCCCAGTGACTTCTTAGATTCTCCTGTGATTTAGACAAGGCTGGTCAACCTCTGGAAATCTGCTACAGTGTTTTGTGGCTCCAGAACTTCTGTATCAAAAGAGGAATACAGGAGTGAAGTACCTTAATTTTAACCAATGGCCAGTATGTTGCTTACCTTTCCCTAGGCTTCTTTATCTTCTGTTTGTAGGGCAGGTAGATTTTAGAAACCAGGTTTCATGACCCTCCTCTGCACTTACAGGAAATGCAGAAAAATTGACAGATTTCATGGAAATGCTGAGTTTTATCTATTTGTAATATGTTTGCATGGAGGAGTGTGTCTGTGTATTTCTAACGTGGATAACAACGGTTTTTCTGTGTCTGTTGTTTTTCAAATGAGGGAACCTGAATTCCTTACCTGATTTAAGCAACATCTTAATGTTAACATTAAGCAATATATTTAATTTAAAATAATGTATTAAGTTTGAAGAAAATTTATAAGCAAAGTTTATTTCCTTTACTGGGCATGCCGCTTAACAAAATATATAGAATTTTATTTCACCTTGTATCTCTCTCTCCTTTAGTGACTTACATCTCTTCATAGCTTCATCACTGCTAGGGGCCTCAATTTGAAGTTACAGGTTACACGGACCTTTTCCATACTTCCATTTGATTTTTAGACTGGGCTGCCAGTCATCTGAGTTGTAGTTGCAGTTTTATTATGGATTGTAAGCCTTGACCAGATGTTAGTCCAGGATTTCAGAGAATGGTATCTTCCATCTGGCTCTACCTGTGGATGACTTGAATTATTTCCTAGCAGGGAAGAGTTTTGCCTCTACTTCTGTTGCTGGATTTTATACCCAGAAGTAGAAAGTATTGGGAAAGGATGTGGAAACAGAGAATGGGATGTAGAGGCAGTCTGGGGCTGTGAAGTGCCTCTTTCTGTATTGTTCATCTTTCACAGTTAAATTAGCTGGTCTGGGAGTATGGTAGGCTATATTCTGATCACAGTCATTAAAAATCTGTCACACTGCAATGAAGACTAGGATGTGTTATGTTAGGTATGTTGCTATTTCTTCAAGGCTTGTGAAAGTGTGAAGGATAGACATACAAAATACTTCCTTCCTGAGTACAGCTGTGATGTGCTCTCAGGTGTACCTGGTGTTCAGGTGTTCACTCTTCTATCTCAGGGAATCTCAGATGATTTTGCTTTATGTTATGTGAAAGGGAATACAATGCTTGTTAGTTCTATACATTTTTATGCAATAGTGTATTGGGCAGAAGAATGCATTACTGTTTCTTATCTCTGTTCAGTTATCAGTGGATACAACATTAGGTAAGGAAAATGGCCTTTAGTATCTTAATTGATACCATGATCCCTCCAAGTCCTGATGGGAAAATGTTTGAAATTGGATAGAGTTTTGTTTTTTTTCCTTTCTCCAATATTTTCTTTTTAGTATCTCTCCACAAAACCAACAGCTCAGATATACATTTTATATGAGTACTTTATTTCCCAATTTTCTGTATTAGCCAGAAGGAAGTATTAAAATGAACACAACTGTCAGCCTGAAAACTGAGACACACTATAAGAGTATTTAGACTGACTAGCTGATCTTCGTCATTATTTGTATAAAAGAAAAAAAAAAAAGAGGAGTAAGCCAAGTTTTTTTTCCTATTCACATTGTGGTGAGAATGCGGAAAAATGTTTTGTCTCATAAATCTACAGGGGATGAAAATATAAAATTCAAAGTTCATCCTCTACAGAGAAATGAGGAAAAGAACCAAAGAGCTCCATCAACCCCTGGAGCTCTACTTTCAATTAATAGAGCTGTACATAAACTCCTCTGATGTTATTGCATGATGAAATTCACAGTAAATTAAAGAAAAACCTGCTCTTCATTGAATTTTCAGTCTAATTTGAAATCAGAAATGAATTAGAAATGTTTATGAATATGCAGAGGAGGTCAGTCAATTTGTTACCTCACAAAGAACCACCCTGAAAACCTGGCCCTCTCACCAAGTGGTGACTCTTGTGACTCTCACAGCTGATTACAAGGTCCACCTTGAACTCAGGCTTCAAGAAAGCAGCTTAGAAAACTCTGTGCAGTGTTGTAGCATTCTCCATTTTTATTTTAATCAAAGGAACTCTCCTTAGTAAATTCCAAATTTATTTATTTTTTTTGGTGTCTCAGCATGTAGTTCTGTGAATGTAGAACTGTAGTTCAAGTGAGTGTGAAATGATTGTTTCCTAGATAAAATGGTGTGCAAGAAATTGTCTCAGGTTTTGGGAATTTGATTGACAAAATGAAACATGATCCTGACATCAAAAAGAAATACCACAATATATGTTTGACTTTCTGATAATCTTTCAGTGACTGTGTTCAAGATGTCTCCTCCCTGTTGTAAGCACAGTTGCATTCTCCTAGCAAAGATTTTCTCTATCTCATCTACCACCTCTACTTTAATTGTATTTAAAGGGGAAAACTGCAAAAAATGCTCCTTGCAAGAAGACATGTTTAATCTTCTCTTTGACTTAGAAGAGTAGGTGCAAATATGTTGTCTTCAAGGAGAGGCTGGGTTATTGCAATCTGTTTCTCTTCCGAATAAAAAAAGAGGTGAAGTTTTTCCCACCCAACTAGTAGCTGAAAATTGGGGATGTTATAAGCTTGATCCTCTTTTTACAAAGAAAGGGTGGGAGAGTGATGAAAGTGTTCTCTAGACCAGATCTTGTTCTTCTTCTCCACCTCAGCAAAGAAGTTTGGTTCCAAACTTGTGCTGGTTTTCCCTAGAGACCTTATCACTTCCACTTTATCGCAAGTTACTTGAATAGCACCTTTGATGTGACTAATGATACTGTAAATTAATTATATAATTTAGTTGTGATTCTCTCTAATTGTCTACTTTTAGCAATAAGCAAAACAATGCATACTTTTACAGAAGTGCTCTGCATAGCTTGACAAAAGTGGCTTTATATAAGTGTATTTGAAAACTCTTTATCTCTATTACCACATTGAATAAAAGTGAAAATTCTAATTTTTGTATGTAAAAATAGAATACTTTCTAAAGGAAAATAAATGAAGGAGTGGGTGAGTGAATAACCATAACACAAAGCAACTCATTCATTATTAATCTAATTTAATATAAAGTTTGAACAAAAAGCTTGTTGAGACATTACTGTTTCTTCATTATCCTGTGTTCAAAATGCCCTCTCCCACTTTACACAATGTATTCTTTAGCTTAAATAAGACATTTTTTAATCCTCAGGATTTTCATGCTTTCAAAACTCTGTTTCATTTCTAAATATTACAGATTTTGAAGCACAAGAGGCTTTAAGTTTGATACCTTGAAGGCTGTTCACCCCAAGTTGGCTTTTGTTTGCTTAGTACTCAAAATTCTTCACAAGAAGCTTCAGCCAATTTTACAAATAGAGGCTTTGATCATACTTACTATAGCTATGTAACATATTTCTGCATGAATATTCCATGGACTCAGGTTCTGTTTTAGGCTAGGAGTTTACCTGGTATCCGGTAACTACATGAATCCTTTTTTAACATAGTTATTAAACATTTCCATTCCTCTCCCTAACTGTAGGTAAGGAGGAAGGCTGCTCCTGTCAGCTGTCTCAGGATGCTTAATGTGAACAAGCTGTAATTATAGAACCCAAGATTCTGGGATCAACCACTGCAGTATTTTCATGCCTAGGTAATTAAGGTTTTCTCTGCTCTTAGTTTTATTTAACTTAGGTACACCATGTGTCTGGAACTGTTTGGAAGCTTTTCTCAACTGTACATGAGCTTTAAACTCTGATGCTGAGCAGCGAAACATATTAGCAGCAAGCTTAGGAATAGCTTTGATTTTGCTGTGTTCAATAATAGCAAAAGAAGTATGAGAAAGGCTTTGATATATTTGTTAAGAATTATTCTGCAAAATTCCAATTTCCAATTAATCTTTTTAGTATATTTTCAAAACTTTTGTTAAATTTTATTTTAATTGTCTTTTCACAAGAGAATTACCTTGAGAAAAACTAAAGTACAGTGAAAATAACTTCATGTTTTTACTTCCTTTGCATAAGAAAATTGCCAAATGCACAATGTGCCACATAAAGTAGAGTTCTAGTATAGGTAACTTCTGAGAGAAGTCTGCACTTTTTTTGGTAAGAGACAACCCTAAACAAAATTTTAACTGATTCCTGCCCTAAAAATCCAATAAGCATCATTTCAATGACAACTCCTAAGAACTTGCCTGTCTGGTTTCTTGTTACCTTTTGTTGACCTCTATTTCTAAAAACATAAGAAAAAAGTTAGGTTTTGAAATGGTATTAACCAATGAGATACATCAGCTAAACTCTATATAGCTACAAATTCTGGATCTACTTTGCTTCATTTGGAATTTTTTTTAGTTTGATGAGTGTCATTAGTTTACAATATGTTCATTATGGTTCATCTACAATTAGATGTATGAAGAACACCATATGAGATATGTGGGATGTGAGAGTTCTTCCTGTTTGGTGAATAAACTTGAACTTTAATAGAGTTTAATCTCCGTAAAGTTTGTGACAGATTAAGTACAAAATCTGTACTTAGTAGTACAGGAATAGCATTTTTTGGCATAATAATTCTTGTCAATTTGGGAGGTACTGAAGATGGCCAGGACTACCTTCTCTTAAGTTAGTAGAATTATTTCTTATTACTTCATTCAGATGGAACTTAAGCTTTCCACAAAACTTCACTTTCCATGGTTTTGTTGTTGTTTGAAATGGTGATTCCACTGGCATTAACAGTAAAATCTCCGTTTCAAATAGAGTTGGTATTTTTAATGACATCTCAGGTTTGGCACATATGCACACATGCTCCCAGCAAGCAAATAATCCTTCTGCCCCCAAAGAAGATAAAAGCTAAGAAAGTGTTTCAGCATTGGCAGAACAGAATATTTTGGCTTTTGCTTTACTATTTAAAATTTTGATGTTTAAATATAGAAAACTGGAATATAGTGCTTTCACTGTTTTCATACTAATAGAAAAACCTTCACACAAACTATTTCAACTAATAATTTAAAGAATAGTCATTTGTAGGAAGTGCCACCTTTAATTTTTTATCTTGAGGGAATGAACACATTCATACAAATGTTTCAGGAAAACACTGGAAAAATTATTCCTTGCTCTGTTGCTTTCAGTGGGATACTGACAATTCCAACACCTTAGAATCAGTCTCATTCCTAATATTCCTTAGTGTTCTGTAGTCTGAGGATTATCCAGATGCAAATTACCCTTCCACTTGTAGCTTCAAAGAAGGCTCCTTTCTGCACAGAAGGAAGGTAGTGAACTGATTCCTAGAACACCTTCCCTCAGACCAGGTCCACAGCAGCTGTTGTACCAAAATCATGTAGGAAGTAAATTTCAATATGTGTCTCCAGTCTGCTGTTTATTCGTAGTTGTTCTGATAGATAATTTACCTGCAGTCCTCAGGGTTGTATTCTCTTGTAAACAATACCTTCTCTCCCTGCTCCTCCTCATCTTTAATACTATTCACAAAAGCACACAACTCTTCTGGGCTACTGAGATTTTAACACATACCTTTGAATCTCAAAAATGTAATAGACTTTCAACACTAATGAATTAGTGATCAGGATACAGAATCTCTTCCTCTTTCTCATTTTCACATGATTTTCTGATATCGGTCCTTTTACTGACTTCACTAGTTTGTTCTGTACATGATTTATACTTAAGGAGTGAAAAAATCTAGCCTTAAACTTGATCTCATATTCATCTGGGTTTTTTACCCTTTAGTTTTGCTTAATGCATCTTTCCTCAGAGCATTCCTCATCCTCTCCTATGTTGTAACTCGTAACCAAATTCAATCTTCCAATTTGGAATTTTTCCAGAAGCAGATGACATTTGTCTTCTGTATATGATTCTTGGTGACATTACTGGTCATATTTCTCCTGCGAAAACTCTTTTGATTAATTCTTCTTATTAGTCAGCTTGGTAAACGAATTACTGCAGGAAGCTTAAAAGCTTGAGTTGAAAGTCGGAACAGAAGCAAAAGATATCTTGTTTGCAAGTCACTATTTTCCCTTGAAAATATCTGTTTTTCTAACAGGTTGGCATTTGAGGCTGCTAGAAGTTTTTATTACTCAGGGTTAATTGCCTCTGGCACAATAATCTCAGATTTCTCCTGAGAAATACTGATAGCACACTCTT
>NW_009952881.1:1932895-1942307 GCF_000747805.2 Chaetura pelagica | reverse complement strand
TTCCTTCTGAAAGAAAATAATTTTCCTGTCATAAGAAATGTGACAGTGTTTAAACATTTCTTTAAAGAATAGAATAAACAGCATCAGGACCTGCATTCTTCTGCCTCCTACTTTGTTTTTTTCATCTCTCCTAAGGGTATTGTTTTTCTATTAGTAGGTAAACCTTTTCCAGTTTGACATGCCAGTTGAAACTGTCTAATAAATATAACTAGTTGCTTTCTTGGGAGACTAGTATTCAGGTCTCATGTGTACGTGAATCTTGTACTGCAAAAAGACCTTGGAATGGTTTTAATTCATCTGTTTACACAGTTCAGACATTGATTGTCTCTCTGAATACCCACAGAATCAAGAATGCTTCTTTTTTATATGTCTCTATCTTATAAGATTTTTCTCATAACGTATTAGTTCACTCTGGGAAGTAGGCTTCTGGAAATACCTAGTGTTGTGTAACTGCTTGCAAATCTTTCCAGATATGTATTTTAGATAAACTACTGTGATGTGACAGGAAAGGATAAGTTAATAAACATCCATGTGGCTAATTTTTATATCTAGAAATACCTTTCCCAAAAGGAACACTCCAGAAGGTGATATTTTTGTCCATCAGTGATACTTGCATCAGTTGTGATGTAATTCTGGAATTTCTACTTCTGTGCTCATCCGTGGGGAGGGAAATCTGAGAATAGCATGGTCCTAGGGATGGCAGTGGTGAGACTGATATGTGTTTTGATTGACCATGGCTTCTGCCAGAGCCCTGCATTCACAATTTCAGGGCAAGTGCAGGGCAGGATAGAGTTGTCACTGACATCCCTGCCATATTTGAAAGTAGTAAACATGTTTCTTGTGCATTGCAATGACTTAGGAATGGGAAAATGTATTTTTCCTTTGAACTAAAACCAGTGAAGATTTTCTGAAAAAAACTTGATTAGGAGTGTGACAAATTCGAGACATTCGGAATTTTTCGGAAGAGATTTTCAGATGTTAGGCAGATGTTATTGTTTGCTGACCTAGGACTTTGCAGAATGACAGAAAGTAATGTTATGCTCTAACACAACATTGATTATACACACTAAATAGCTCTGGTAAAGTATTTCCCTTATGGCTTACACTTCCAGGGTTATGGTTAAACGAGCACCCCATGTCATCAAACATACAGAAGGTGCCATTGCCACTCTGAGGGGATGATCCCAGCATTTAAATAATGATTTACTGCTGCTTTTATTAGAACAATTATTGGTTATTTCAGACTTGAAATGGGCAGATTAAGCTCTGTGAACCTCACAGCTGAAACCTCACAACACTGGCAATTTTCAGTGATTAAAGTAATTTACTTTATCTATAAAATGTAAAGATATTTCATAATAGCCATACAGCAAGTACAGGGAGGTGTAGTTTTCCTGGAGATAATCAGACCTCTGGGGATAGAGGGTCCTGGCTGCACCTCATGCACTGCAAGACCCAGAGGGCTTTATTATCTGATGATTACCACACCCCCATTTCCATGTCTTTTTGCTTAATTAATCACAGTAACATTATTGCCCAACTTCAGACAACAAAAATAATGAGAGAGGCTTTAAAAGATTCAAAGACCAGAGGAAAAACAAGAGATCCCATAGGAAAGTACCCATAGTGAAACTGAGGTTTACAAATCACTGAGATCCATTAAAAATGATGCTTACATTTTGTAAAGTGCCTTCTTTAATATAAATATAATTATGTTTTAAATATTGTAAATGTGTATATACAATATAAAACATATACTTGTTTTGATCAGAGGAGATGAGATTTTATTTATAGGTCGAAAAAACCTTGAAAATATCACAGTCATAACACTGAAGGTTATAGCCACTTGTGGTTTTATTTGGAAAGCTTGCCATACTCACTGTGTTATTCTTTATTTGGTCCAAGTACAGTTCCATGTACATTCTTAAATTTCTGGCTTTCTAAATTACCAATCGATCATCCAGTTTATGGATGTAAAATAGGTGCTTGATTTTTAAAAAGTGGGGCAAAACATAATTAGTTTACATGCTGATGCCCTTCCTTACACTTAGTAACATTAGCTTAGACTGTGGACAGAAGTCTTTTATTGTAGCTTCCATCCCATCAGAGAAGGTATTACTGAAAGCTGCATATCACTGATCTCCTGATTCTGCATTTAACAAACTCATTGCTTTTCATAAGATTCATTACATATTTCTAATATTTTGGGTGAAATGGGGCCAACCTTTCAATAAGAACAAGCTACTAATTTTAAAGTTATAAAAGATGCAAGTCAAGAAGACAAGATTTTTCTGGAGCTCTGAGATTTTCAGAGTCTTTTTTTCTTTAATCAAAATATACCAGACCTGCCCAGCACAACCACTGTAGCTGCATGCTTTCCAAAGTGGAAGTTGATGCAGGTGGAGGATTATGCTTCCCAACCTGTTTTGGAATTACAGTCATCAATGTTGAGGCACAGACGGTATAAATCAGAAGGCAAAATGTTTTTTTCAAATGGTACCTTCACCTTTCCACTTGCTTATGTGTGGGTTGTCACCTCCTGGGAACATCCCTGAGTTTTGAAGGCAGCTACCTGTGTTCAATGAAGATTTGGTGGTCTTGTAGCTGTCAAGAGGAAGAATAGATTATTTCTGATAAGCATTCTCACACACTATTAAATTTAAGTGAGACAGCCTTCTGTTTTGTAACTTGCTGTGATTATATCAACTGCTCTCATCTCATGAGGATGCTAATACTGGCCTGTAACCCCATCAGTGGAAGAATGTACATGGAGATTAGAAAAATCTGTGTGTACACTACAATATCCTTTTCTTTAAAAGTCTGTCATACAATGTATTTAAAACTTCTGCCCAATTTGTTTGAATTTCGCTCATTCATTTATCATGTTTGAGAAAAATGAAAGCCATACTTTGCCAGGGCAGTTGTCAGTAAGTATACCAATGCAGTCTGACTCCTCTAATAGTTTCCTTATTTAAAATTCTGTGGTTTTGGTGCTAGGGATCTCAGCAGTAGAAGCAAAAGATAAATAACACAGTAGGTATTTGATACCTAAATCAAGTTGAGATCACCTTTAGTCTTCTTTGTTCATTATTTGATAGGCAGTAAGGAGAATATCCATCCACAGGAAAGATTTTGCAGTGTTCCTGGCTCTGAAATCTGGTCTATGACACGATGATGTTTTCCCAGGCTCATGTGTTTGTAACTGTCTTAAGCTCTGTAATCAGAAAGGTTTTTCTTTTTAAGTCAGTTCTTCTGTTATGCTAGAGAGCAACATGATGAACCAAGTAAGCCAAAATAATTGTCTAGCCATGAAAATCTGTAAGTGGCCCATTGCCTCCTCTAACATCTATATACACTCTGTTTGTAGTTTTACCTCAAAACTAGATTTTTATGTGCATCTTGAATGAAAGAGCAATGAAGAAACTAATCAGCTCCAAAGAATACTGAACATCTGTTCAAATTAATAACTTTTAATCTTGCAGAGAAAAGGAAGAGTTCTAAATTGCATACAAAGAATGTTCTCAGAAGCTCTAATGAGTGCTGTAGAAAGCATGAAAAGGTTTATAAGCCACTCACAAAAATACATGTACTGGTATTTTCAACATCAAATTCTTATAACAATCTTATTTCAGTAGTTTTCAAATTACTTTAGTTTTTGACTTACACTTTCTAGTGACATGAATGTTTTGTTTTGAAATTTACTTTTATTCAACTCCAGAACAAAACAATTTTCTACAAGAAATATGTTAATATTGAAAAGTGATTTTTCAAATTTAAAATATTTATGTAGATTTTCATTGTGAACCATAACACCCCCACTGCCCCACTCCAAGTTCACAGTTTTCCCATAGGAAATGGTATATAATTAAAATAATTTTTCCCCAAACAGTATTTTTGCATGAAAACAATTTCTATTAAAAATTTTTATACACCTCTGATTTATGGGTTAAGATCTACAGTTAACTTCCCAGTAGATCACCAATTTCTGTATCCTGTTTGTTGGTTCAGACACAAACTATATGGGCACTTTTGAGTTCTTCCCTCTATAGATGTCTCAAAACCCTTCTCAGAAATTTCAAAGACCAGCTAGGACAAATTCTTTTCCATTTTAGAGTCTTTCAGGGATAAGATGTACTGAAGGCAGTACCTGGAAAAGATCAGAGGTCCTAGGGAGAACATCTACAGTGTTTTCTGTGTTCAGTCAGGAATATTGTTGATCTTGCATTATCAGCCAGAACAATGGTTTGATAATGGCATAATGCATTTGAAGAATTTACTAAAGGATTTTTTTCTCAAGTGATTGCTGAGCTGCTGTCGCAAATATTAGGCATTTTCTAAAACTCTGTCTGTATGGTCTCAAATGCTTGCTTTCTTAGCTCCAAACTGCCATTTATATCCTACTTATTCAAAACCACAGCTGAGTGTGTCCCACAGCTAACGTCCTGTGGTCTTTCCTGATGCCTAGATTTTAGTTTCGGAATTTATTCTTGAAAAGAAAATTATTTATTCTGACAGTTGGCTACATGTGGAAGTAGATCCAGGGGTTTTTTTTGCCAGCACACACAACAGAGTGGGCCAGAAGTCAGGAATCTGGTAAGGGCACTGTGCTGCCTACCTGCCTCCATCTTAGTTCAGAGAGTGTTATGGCTCAGTTAAGGGGTGATAGTAGACAAAATTAATTTAGGGAGCAGGATGTGTTCTGAAGTGGGAAATCAGTGGAATTTGGGGGAACCATAGAAAGCAAGTCTTTTTCCTCATTAATTTACAGTAATGGAACCTTTGTGAATATAACTTTTTCAGAAGTGTCAGCTGGATACAAACTAAACAGAATCCAGGAGCCATGACCCTCCCTTTTTTCCCCTCTGTATATAACTGATAGACCCACATGTCCAGTTTCAATCTGATAATTTAAAACCTCATACCAGAAAAAAGATGGGAAATGTGTATAAATTCATACAATCTCTGTTGCCACATCCTTTTACAAAAGAGAGAACCATGAAAGATATGTTAATTTTCCGTAATTATACTTCTAGATAGTTACTTAAATACCTGTCTTTTTCACACTACAGGCACAAAGTCAGTGTACCTCAGATATGCTAATAAAAACAAATGTCTGTGGTTTCTGGCAAAATAAAAGCTCCAGTAGTTTGCTATTTGCACTGTGCAAAACTCTTAGGCAATGTCATGGTGCCTACTGAGACGAGCTTGGATAAAGCTGCTACAGTATAAAGATTAAGGCTATTTTGTATTCTTTGATTTTTATTTTAATTCTCCCTGCATTTAAATTACTGTATTACTAATTTTAAATGATATTTTAATACATATGTCTCAGCTAGTTATACATACAATATGAAACTCAAGTAAAATACCAAACAGAATGTAAGATTCTGTAACTCAGTAACATAGAACATCTTTCCTATATAGTAGGTTTGTTCACAGGAATAAATAGAATTTGTGAAGTTTTTAACTGAAGAACTGACTAGACACATACCTTTACAGAACCTCTTTAATTCAAGGTGATGGTTAATGAGAGACTTATATTCTCTCCTCTTTCCATATCAGATTTTGCCACTTAAATACAAAGTGACTTGTCCTTTACACATGCCTGATACCTTTGATAGCATTACTGAGAAAATTGTTTCAAGTTTGTATGTATTAATGGTCACAGAATCTGACCCTCTTTAAATGAGAAATGAATTCTCGTATGTATTTGCAGATGGCAAGGATGTGTGAAGGTTTCTGCTTTTTTGCTTGCTGATTTTGTAAAAATGTATAGGAAAACCATCCATCTGATTTTAGGGTATCCATTGCCAACGTGTAAGGTACTTGAAACAAGCAGTGAATGATTGAACTCAGGACTGTAGATTGAGTCTGAGCCTGTGCTCCTTGCAGTCTCCAGAGATTCAGATTTGAGCTTTCAGTTTTGATTTAACTTGTAACTGACCCTTCAGCATATATAACTTACTTCCAGCACAGCATACCTATATTCTGTCTTAGGTATATTCTTCTCAAAGTACTTTATTACATATTTTCTTCCTAATCAGACATCCATTTAGTAGATTTTATCTGTGTCTCTCAAATCTCCATCTTCCTCAAATTAATCACAGATCAGATTAATTGTACTTGGAAACCTGATGCTCTTTATCTTAATTATCTTATCATTAAACCTAGTGATCTGAGAGGAGGTTTACCACAGGGTTTTAAATCTTTCTTGTGTAGTGCAGAATAATTCAGTCATCAAGGCTATCGTTACACTTTCACGCATTTTTAATAATATTTTTCTCAGCCTATTCAACTCTTAGATGAATATTATATCTTTTACCTCCCAGGCCTGATGACCTTCAATAAAGAATAAAATGGGTAGGTATAGTGGGTGAAAATGAGCTTTTTTCCCTGTCTTGATATGCAGCTGAGTTACTCTACTATTGGTATGTAAGAACTTAGTGCTATTTGGCTACATGCCTACTACTGTTTACTAGAGTCTTCACATACAGATATTTTTTAATAGTTTAAAGGAGGAGATCAATAAATGACAAATAATTATTGAGGATTTGTTAGTCTGGAACCTTTCCCACAGGTTTTTTAAGAATGGGTGACAGCTCTTTGATAAGAAACAGAAGGAGTCCTGTTTAGATTATCATACCTAGCACAATGTTTCTTCCCTGTCCTAATGATCTATGTAAACCTCTGGGGTTTTTTTCCTGCTCACTAATGCTGGAAAGTGGGGAAATATCTAAAGAGGTTTAGGTAAAATATCTATTGTAGGAATAGATTCTTCTGGAGCCCAGAAGAAATAGAGGTTACTACCAGTAGGAAGATACTTTCTGCACACCTGAAGTAGAATCTCATTTTGTAAAAGAAAGAGAAGGGAAAGGAATTTTTAGAGGATGAGTATGTTTGGATACTTTTGGGTAGAATAGATGATGCTTTCTTAATTATCACCATCTTATTATTATTAACATTATTATCAAGAATTAACTACTTATACAAGTTTATGTTCTTGTTACTCATAGAGATGAAACTGTAGTCTTGCTCTGCTCTTTTCACTGCAGCTCATTTTAACAGGCCTGTTCATATCATACAAGAATCAAGGTATACATTTTCTGTAGTGAGCACAAAAGAGTTCACATCAAGATGCACTGGTTACTGTAGTGGTGAAATCAAAGCATACATCCTTGGAACTACAAGACAGGCATTTCCTTTCCCTGGCATGTCTGGTTTTGGGTGATGCTAAAACTTATCTGACTCCTGCGATTTCTGAACAGTTAGGTAGGTCTGTAAAGGTGTTTTTCAGGCAAGGTTCCAATACCCTTAGGCATGTCCAAAGTGCTAACAGCACTGAAAAACCAAAGGAATCTGCAGGGCTCTGGACAGTCTAAGAATGCAGTAGGGAAGGCAATTTGGCAGGTAAGGTATTCTTTGGTAAAAACATAGAATGTTGAACTGCAATAGTTAGATAGGTCTCTTTGGGCCATCAAGAGCACATAAAGACAACCAACATCTCTTACAGATCTTTTCACAGTTACTATTACAATTCACAGCAAAGAGATCCTTTACCTGTCTTTCCTGAGGGGTCCAATTAAGGATTTATTCAAGACTTATACTGACCTGGGGCTTGCGCAGTGCAAATCTGAGGAACATGTTGGTTCTTCCCTTTTATCTCAAGAGAACTCTCCATTCAAGAGTTTGCACTGGCAGAGAGTCAGAAAAAGGATTTTCTAGTTGGGAATTCTCCCATTCACTGCTTTAGAACTTGTTATACTTCACGTAATTATACAGAGAGGGAAGTGAACTTATTTCTTCCATCTCCTAATATCCAGACAAGTGTCTTCAGAACATAAAAGACATTTGAATCAGGATACTTTGCATATCAGATGAATATCCCAAATGCTAGTCTATCAGAAGGATGAGCCTTTTGTTGTCTCTTAAGAACAATTTATACAGCTTTCCTTTCTGTATGCTGATGAGCCCATTTTTAGGCTGTAGATTTCATGAGATGTCAAAGAATGTAAAAATATATCTGAACTTGTATTTACCCTAAAGTTACCTTGTGTGTATATACGTATATACACACACAACCCCTATTTAGCTTGAATATGTCCCGTTTTTTATGCATAGCTTGTTCACGACTGTGAACACAGTTTTCGTGTGGAACTGGTGAGTTTCATGAGGAATTCCAGAGGTCATAAACTGTGAGAAATCAGCAGAAGCTACAATCTCAGATGTATGTCCACTATTTATGGATTTGAATGTCTACTTTGCACTCTGCCTGATCCAGATTCATCACTACTGTCTGTAAATGTTTAATATCTTTTTTCAGTCATTCATAAAGACAAAAGCATGTGAAAGTTGATGCACTTGCATTGGTGTCACTATGATTACTGCTAGATCATACTTATTTGTAAACTGGATAATTGGTCAACCTCAGAAAGGCACCAGAGTACATCTGACTGAGCTAATGTGAGCAGCCTCTCAGGCTGTAGGATACAGAACACAGCAGTGCTTTGAGTATCAATCTAAACACAGGTACAGGTAGATGTTCCTATCAGAGCTGCTAGCACAATTTCTTGAGCTAATAAAAAATGAGGCGTACGGAATTCTAGTCATCCATTTGTAGGAACACAAAAGGCCCAGAGTTTGTCCTCCACTAGGTATCATCAAGACTTTAAAAGCACTAGGGGCTATATATTACATAGGTGGATGCTTGCTAGTCATGCAACACCATTTTATTTTATTAATGATAGAATAGTAATGAAAGAGTGAGTAAGATTATGGCATAAATAAATACAGAGCATATCAGGAGAGATGGATAAACAAAATAGAATTGTTGTGATAAAATGAATTTGTTTATCCTGATTCATATTCAACTAAAATGTAGAGTTTCCAGTTTTGGTTTCTTTCTAGTTAGTTGTAGATTTATTTAAATCTTCTTATAATGCTTTAGTATTCAAATTTTTACATTGCTAGATTTAATGAATGTAGAGAAAACTTTGTAATTTGCAGTTAATGAAATTTGGTTTTATTAAAAATAAGTAGAGAGCTATATCAGTAAAAAATAGACATTATAATTATGAAGAAAATTATTTGTCAAAATCCTTGCCTGTAAGGAGGCTGAGCTTGGAGGTTTCATTGGCCATATTATCTTGGTTATTTCGAGAAAGCCACACGATCTGCTCAAGGTAAATAGCTTGAAAGCATTTCCACCTGAAACTGAATCTGTTTATCTGTAGGTGTAGTAGGAGCCTGCCTTAGGTTTTCCTTGCAGAGCCTGAGGCAGTGTCTTATACAGTGAGGTGTTACTGAGCCAGCTTATTACTACTGCAAGAACATTAGGGTAAACATATGCTAGTGAGGTGGCTTTATTAAGCTAGCTACCTGTTCCATGAATTTACTGAATACCAAATTGTTCAGC
>NW_009952881.1:1922928-1932722 GCF_000747805.2 Chaetura pelagica | reverse complement strand
CAGAAACACTTCAGCATTCTTAATAGTTGTTTTTTTTTATTCCTGGAAATGAAACTCAGGAAAAATAAGAATTGCAAAATGCAAACACAGAAACTCTATTAGGCACAGGATGACAGATCCTGGCAGCAGATGATCACCAGACTGAACTTTATACCTACATGTAGGAATCTATGAATCAAGGCTGCTGAGGCATGGAGGGACATCATCACACAGCTACAGATTGCTTGTTGGACATTAGGTTTCACAGAAGCTACTTTACACTGAAGTTTTGCATCATAATAAACTTCCTTACTCTGCCCTGTTATTATCACTTAATACCACTATGATACTGTGAATTGTTAATAAAATCCCAGTCTGACTTGCTAGCAGATGTTACACTAAAGAAAAATTACCATAAAATCCATATTTTGGGTAGACTTCCAGTTGTAATTCAAGTGAACAAATTAAAAAGATGTAGCTTACGTCTTACATCTGGATATATGTGTTAATGGTACCACCAAATTTAAAAAAACATCCCTTCTAACCACAGTTATCTTAAATGTTTATCCTGCTGATACTTAAATTTATGTAACAAAAATTCTCAAAGTTTATGGAAAGGCCAAAAGAAAAATTTATCATCTTCTCTATATACTGTGACTATCAATATGTCAAGGCAATAACATGAAAGAGCCTACAGAATGTCTGTGCATCATTTAGATTCCTCTTGAGCCTGATTTTTCTTACTTTTTTAAGAGAATAAATAACACTTGCATGCAGTAACTATCTGCTCTGGCAGATGATGAGTGACACCAGAAAGATGATTCATAAGGATAGATATATAATTAAGTATTATTATTTTTTTTCAGAGAGTCGTAGAAGGCTGAGCCTCTTTCAGATAAAGAAACTTGGTGGGGATGTTGATATTAAGTCACCTAAAAGACCCCCCCTGAAGTCCTATGAAGTCTCATAATGTAAAAGTAGCAAACACTTCTAGTAGAAAATAACAGTGGAAATGCAGACATATCGAGTGGATATTGCAGAAACATGAAATGTTTTATATATAAAAAAAAAATAAGTATCCCAAATTAGGGTCTATTTAAATAAGAACACACAAAAAGAGAAAAAAAACAGATTCTATTAAAAGCAATGGAAATAGGTGCATGGGTTCAGAGACTCATTTTTTAAATCTCATTTCATTCTTCAGGTCCCTTGTTAAAGCTGTTCTTTAGTGTTAAGTAAAAACTAATAATAAAATTTTAAAATACTAAGATTATACATTTGCTTGGACCTGTGCTTCTTATGCTTACTTACTTGCTTCCTAGAACAGCCTTCCTGTCTCTCTATTTTAAGCCTCCTGAGGAAACTTCCACTCTGATGTTGTGACCATAATAAATGAAACACAATGGAATAATTTTCTAAGCCTATGGTTCCTGAGCTTTATGACAAAGTATCTGCTAATAGAGTGTTAGAGCTTATTGGAGGTTCTTAAAAAATACTGTCTGCTACAATTTTTGCAGATGGAAGTTATATTCAAGCACAGGTAAATTTTTTTATGCTGTCTTGTGTATGGAAATATATGCCCAGAATTGAAGTTTTCCTAAACTATGCAAAGCACTTTTTACATGTAGTTACTTTCAAAGGCCTAACCTATTATTTAAAAAATGAGACTGATAATAGAAAGGAAGATGGCTTAGGTATGCAAGTCCACCCTTAGAGTTACTCTATGTTTCAAGAAAATGCCTCCTTTTCATTTGAATGTTTGGGAACTGTCTTTTCATATGTGAACTAAATGAAAGGAAGAGCAACACTGTATTTTGAATCTGATCACATAGTAAGTCTATGTTACCCATCTGTAACAGGTAACATTAACACTTAAAACCTCCATGGCTGCTAAAATCCCTCCCTACAAGAAGTATTTGTGGTTTAAAGTAACAGAATACTGTAAAAAGCATCACAGTTTCATCATAATCCAATTCAGTTTTCAGGTGTTAATTTTCTTATGTTTAAATAAAAGTTGTTGATAGATCTTTTAGATAGATGCTTTTGAGGACACCAAAACAATTAGTTTAATTTGTAAAAAAAACCCAGAAATTAATTAGCTCTGTGACTAATTTACTGAAAGACTTCTCTATTATTTCTTTTTAACAAACTTTGACCACACTCGGTCTAGGGAGCTCCATACAAAAGATATACAGGACTGGAAAAAAATAACTGATTAAATTTTAACCAGCTGCTGGGCAGATAGTTTGCCTGAGGCACTTTTGTCAGTTTCAAAGGGTCCTTTTATTAATTTTGCATTTTGTATTTTGTTAGTGGAAAGAGCTAGCTCTGTTGGGACTGCCAAAAGCTATAGGCAGTGAATCTTACAGCAGCAAAGAGGAAGCTGTAGAGCATGCCAAGTAGATTTAGCACACTGAGTACTCTAAATTACATTTGTTTTATCAGTCCTAAAAATATATTAACTTCAGGTGTAAGTTCTTTGAATAAAGCCTTAAAGCCAGTACATCCAGTTCCTTCTCTGTTTATATAATGCTTTTACTTTGTCTATAAAAATAAACCACTCTAGTATTTGCCAAATATCTACCCATGTAATTTAAATATTTTCTTATGATTGTTGGCACATTCTTTGTTGGTCTGTTTTCTTACTCATGTTGATCTTATGTTCTTACTGAAAAAAACACTGGAAGTATTATGTAAGTCCCTCCCACCTTCCATTACATTCAGATACAGCTTTTATGGTCAAAAATATTGATGTCTAAATGGAACCAATATTTAAATAAATATGTTCTGATTTCATTTGAATGGAGACCAACATCTGTATCCGCATGTGGAAAACGCTGCATGTAGCATATTGCTAGACAATTTGTGAGCAAAAGTAAGAACTCAGGGGTTAAATGGAAAACACAAACCTCTCTTGTGATGCTGGGAATTTCACAAGTTCCACTCAGGCAGCTTCAAACAGCATTAAACACAAAGGAAAAAAAGTATACCCTCAGGCTAGAATTTGCAGAAGACTTACCTGCAGTAGAATGGAGCTAAAATTAAGCCCGAAGACAAAGCATTTGGGCTTACATTTAGAAAACTGAATGGCAAATACAAATCTTTAGAATGCATATCATACTCCTTTCCTAGTTTCATTGCATTTTTTAAGTTAGGTTTTCTTTTTTCCATGTGGATCTCTTTATCCCAAATCAATATATGATGGTGTTGCTGCTGTATTATTTAATGTCTTCAACAACTATTCTTTTGTGCAATCCTGTGTTGACTAACCTCGTTGGTATCACTTACACATAAAGGAGCATGTTCTTGCTGCCACTGAAGTTAACAGTACATCTGATAATAGCAAAATTGACTTCATGGCAGAAAACTGAGCTCAAAGTAATAAAAAAAAATAAATCAATTACATCCATGTATTTTTCCACCTAATGTTAGGTTTAGTGTAATAGTTTGAGAAAATTGTGTTTTATGCTTTGGGTTTAACCTCCTAGGTTTATCTACCATGTACAAGTGGAAAAAAAACCAACAATCAGAGAATCTTTAAATTGTACCAGTTCCTCAGTCTGTAGTTAAGTGAAGTTCTACTCAGGAAAGTACCAAGTAAGGAAAAAAAAAAAAAAAGAGATTATTTACTGAATCTTCCAAGATTCAGTCTGAAGGTCCAGCTGTGGCTTGGGAAGTACATAAATAAATGTTTAGCTTATGAGGTATAATATAAAGTTCTATGCTCTGAAGTATCTTAGGGAACTAAGGACAGTTAACTGAGCATTTACATGGTGTTGGTAATGTGGAGTGATGCTAGAGTCTGCAGCGTTGGCTGAAAACACCAAGGTGAGCTTGGATTCTGGAAGGGATGTAGCTACACTAATGGAGTACCCTGCTCCTCCTACCCTTAGTAACTTGAGTCTCTGTTATGTAGAAAACAGCTAACTCTCCTGTAAAATTAGGTGGCAGAGTAGCTACTAGCTAGACAAGCTTACTCTGTAATCAGAATAGGTTCTTTCTTTGATGTTACCATAATTTCAACACTTTAACAGATAATTTTATCAGTGATAATCTGAAAAATCAGAAGTCTGTTATTTATTTCATAACTGCATGTGCTCTGTATTGCTTACAACACTGACAGCTGCTGATGAGAAGAGCTAATTCTGGAATGCCCAGGAATACAGTATGATGGCTTTTGGGTCAGCAGAGATTTATATACTGTGTTTTACTTTATGTTTCAGCTAAGTAATGCATACATGTTGCAGGTTCAGTATCATAATTTCTGCCACAGTGTAAACCCAATAGACACTTCCAGTTCCACTGAGGCTGTACTTTTTAAAATAATGAGAGGCTTATTCCCCATTTGTAATTGAGCAAGTAAGTCAGTAGCTGATCCTGTAAATGCTTGGAAGCAAGGGTGGTTTTTATTTCATATTTTCTGTCCTTCTTCTTGGTTGTAGAGAAGTAGTTACTTGATATTAGAATAGAATTTGACATTTCAGTAAGTGAAATGGTTTATTTCTGTGTTGATTAACTCTTTGAGGGAAGTGTTTTGTTAAGAGAAATATTCATGTTATTATTGTAAAAGCAATTCTGTAAATTTTCAGTCATATGCCAGCTTGTTTGTTCTTTTCTAATGGATGTTCAATCATGGCTACACTAATGTTAATTAGAAGTTATCAGAATTTCCTTTTTCATAAACTTGGAGCCAATATTACTGAAAGTGATTAGTGAGTTTGGACCTCTCATTTTGTATGTTCTCAATTTGCATGAGGCTGATGTGTGGTGTACGCTGTGGCAACAACAGGACAGCAATTCAAACATTCTCATAAAAGTGATGCTGCTTCTCAGCAATCCTCCCTACCTCTCTGAAAGCATCTGAAAGGATGATGGACCAGACTGCAAGTACTTTCTACTCTGTATTGCTTTGAGCTCCTCATCTTATTTCTCATTGATTATCATATCATATCTGTCACTGAATCTGATACTTACATTGAAAAGCACCTAAGTTACTCTGCATAGAACAATCTTTCACAAACAGAAAGTAGTAGTAGGAAGAATTGACATGAGAGTTCAAGATTAAAATTGGAGACTAACATGAAACTTTACCACTTGTGGCCTGTGCATTTCTGGCTTAGAAATTCTTCCAAGTTTGCCTATCCTTCAAAATATTAATTGGATGCAGAGTTCAAGATTTCCTAATTTTCTTCTCATGAAATGATGAGATGCATTGTTTTACTGCTGTGAAGTCAGATCTTGGCATGATTGTTTAATTTACTTCTATGTTGGATTACTAGTGAGAATTTTTTCCTCCCTTAAGTTTCGTTTCATGTACAGTGATGTGCAGGGTTTTATCTGACTCTACATGGAGAATAAGATGGTTCATTGATATTTTATCACAGAAGAAACATATGCCTCCTATTGTGCCTCAAGAATAAGCAGGCAGTTGGTTATGCTTACACTTGTCATCCCACTTTTGAACATGAACCATGCTGTAGTGTACAAAATGCTTTCACTGCACCAGTGTGATGCTGAAAAAAAGGTAGTGATATGTGTCTTTTGTTACCTCACCTTATTAGATTACATACATCACATTAGCTGATGTGAGAGCACCCAAAGTTTCAGCTGAGACAGAAGCAAAGTTGTAACTGATTTTGCCTTATTCCCCTCACTGTGGCCTATGTGGAGGATCATGCAATAGCAAGATGACCCATTGTGTTCATATTTTCTCTTGGCAGAACACTGCAGTCCCTTCACATCAATTTTCAGTTGCTTCTGGTAAAGGTCCTGGACACACTGCTTTATGTCAAATACCCTCTTTGTTGTCACACAATGGATCTAGGCATCTAAAAGACTAACAAAGTACAGCATGATTTTTCAGTGCTAAAGCTATATTCAGCACAATTTGGCAGGTTGTAATATCCATATATTTAATGCTGATGATTTAATCTAAATAATGTTAGATCGAAAGCTTGAGGTTAAACTTTTAGAAAAGAAATAATTGCCTTGCACACACACTAGTCAAATCATTCCCTCCCTAATCCTGAGTACCCAATTTACTTTGAACTAGGGATGGAGAACTCATTATGGAAAATTTCTAACCACCTTTCAATTTGTGGGTTTGAAAGTATCTCTAAAGTAGCCTGATGAATGAGATCATCTGAAGATAAGAGGTATGTAAGAGACACTGATTTCTTTATGGTAGGCTGTAGAACATAAGGAATATCCACAGCTCCCTATTTTAGAAGGTAGAAAGGCTCAATCCAATAATTTTGATAAACAGTTGTGGGAGGGTGGTAGCTGAACCTCTTCTCTGACCTCTAATTTTTTCATCTCTGTGCCAAAAAGTAAATTTCAGATGTACAGTGGTGAATTTAGTAGAAGGGCTTTCTTTTATATACAGTAAAGCCATAAAAATCTGTACGGTTAATTTCAGTGGCACCTGGCAAAGTATGCTAGCTATTTACCAGTATATTTTATTTTTTCATCCCTCTTCTTTATGTCCAATACAGGATCAGGCCCTGGACTTGCTATTATAACTTGCAGTATTGCTGTTGTTGAGTGCATATGGATAGTTTGTTTTTAAATAAATGCAGACTTACAGTGAATAACATGAATTCCCTGACTTAAATATACTAACATACAGCATAAAGAGCAGAAAATAATGTCAGTCGCTCCTTTCTGTATCTAGGCACAGAATTAATTTCTTACAGCTCTTCCCCTTCTACATTACAGTCAATCTACCTTTTCAATATTTAGAGAATTTGTATTAATTTTGTTAACTGGCATTTAATAGCATGGCTTTCAGGCAATTGCTTCAAATTCACTTCTGCTTCACTGATTAATAACAATCACTTGGCCAAGTTCAGCACTTGTTTATAGTCTGTCTAGTCCTTATGAATTAAACCTTTTATATAAGTTTATATAAGTTGTTCTTATAGAGAAGTAAAGACCTGAGGTCTTTATAAGGAGAAACCTAGTAACCATTCTTTAATAAGTATTTTGTTGTAAAATGGGTTGTTTTTCTTTTATACTACTGGCCAACTAGAGGTAATCATCATGAAATTGTACATAGGTATAGTATTTATGGCACTTTTTCAGTGTAGGTTAGGAATTTATTTCAGGTTCTTTATTTTTTTTATTAATGGGGTATTTAATAGTATCAGTGTGAAATTTTTCCATGCTGAGAGTTTCATTTGGCAACTCAGCTTTGTTGGCTGACTTTGTCAATCTACATGATCTCTGTGTGTGCTGAACTCTGCTTACTTGTGCACTTTGCTTTTTTAGTTGTTATTGGGTTTGTTTTCTGTTTTTTTGTTGTTGATCAGCTCTTGTTTGTTTGCCTGTTATGAAAGGAAAATTGACAGAGTGATCATAACAAAACTTTGGAAACAGAGGTTCAGAACACAGCACTGAGGATTTTTCTTTCATGAAGTTCTGAGAATTATTTTTGTTTGGGTTTTTTTTAAGTAAGAAATTGTGGTAAAGATGAAAATACTGGAGCTGCAATTGCATCTCCATTCATAGATTATAATAAAAACCCAAGTGGTCATTTTCCACTCCAGGATTCTTGCCTAGTGAAATGTTACATATTCTTTTTAAAAAGTGACTCCTTAATTGCTACGCTGCTATGTCACTGGTCATACCGCTGACAACAAGACTTATAGTACAGAGAGAAAAATTGATAGTTGTGGCTTTTTCTTTTCTTTTTTTTTAGCCTGACATTACACTTGGGAATTTGGAGCCCAGTCAGAATAGCATTAGAAATTATATAACTTAAATGATATTAGGCAAGGTAGTACAAAATGTATGGTTCCTAATATTAGTATTATGGCATAAAATTCTTAAAATTCTGAAAATTACAAAGATGGAATTGTTATTGTTTAAATTGTTTCCTGTGGGGATAAGGTGAATTGCAATTTCTGGGTTTTTATCAGTAGTCTGGAAAAAAAATCCTTGTGAAGTTCGCAGCTGAATGAAATGGAATATTAATTCACTGTATGGATAAATCTGTTTTACAGACTAGTCTGAGTGTTCTTGGTAAGCGGGTTCATTTGAACTATATGTGTTTAACATAGCTGAATGCACAGTCTTATGTCTAGGAATTCAGGTATGTTAATGGTACTTATGAAACAGAAGACCTTGTTGTAAGGCGATAATATTGCCTAAAGTAATAATATTGAACTTTAGGGCAGTGATTTCCCAAGATTTGGGGGTTTTATAATTAATTCAGTATTTTCATAAGTAATTTTTTGTTTGAATTTAAATACTTCCAGCAGCCCAATAAAAAGACATACTGCAAATCTGATCAGCACTCAGAAATCTAGGACAAGTAGCAAATATAGACTTAAACAAATATAGACTCCACAACCAGGTACTCAGTGTCTTTTTCCTGTAGCCTCACTTGACCAATATGAATCACAGTTTAGTAACACAGTTAAATGGTGTCAGCATCTAAAATTCAAATCTTTGCTGTTAATTTGGCAGAGTACATACACCCTCCAAGTATACATGCTGACTTGGAATGCTACACTTTAATTAAAAAGCTTTAGTATGCTGCTTTCTGTTGCTGCTTGCAATTTCTGCATGAGGAAAAGGCTCAGTCTATGTTGGTATGCATTTCAGATGTACTTTCTTATGTGCACTTGTCAATGTAAACAAAATGAAGTGCTTGAATGTCATTTAAATGTCTTGGGTTTTAGAAAATCAATATGAAAGGTTAAAATTAAAGAGCTGCAAAACTAAACATCTTAGTTGACTAAATTTAGTCCAGCTTTGTCACAGTTTAACTCAGGATTGGCAATTAAATGGGAGACAACAATGCTCAGAAAGGAGAGAGAGGAGAGACTTTCCATATTTAAAACTAAACTAGACAGCTTTAATTAAATACTAATGCTAAAATAAAATGTATAAAATATATATATAAGTATGTTCAGGAATGTGCAAACCCCCTATCAGCTCTCCCCACCCCCAGCAACTCTCCTGGCATCTCCAGAGCTGGGAGCAGTCCCAAAAAGTCCTGGAGCTGCTGGAGAGAGTGGCAGAGCAGACAGGAGCTGAGGGGACAGTGATGAGGGTCAGAGATGCACAGGCCTGGGGATCAACAGTGATGGATGGACAGAGTCCTGCCCATATGCTGGCCATGAACGGAAGAAAAAGGAAAAGAAGCTTGACCTCTGTGATCCCAAATTTATACCTAGTATTATGTATATATATGTGTGGAATACTTAGGTTCACTGATTTTGCCATCTGTCTAGTCTGCTCCTCCCTACAGGAGGGCTGTAGATACGATGGATCTGGTCCTTTAGTGTTTGAAGTAGAAAATCCAACAAAGTAGAGCAGTGTCCTTGGTCACTCAGTAGGATCTATAATTATTCAGGTGTTATCAGTTCACTAGCTGGGAAACTTGCTGCTAATTTCAGCAAGTGTGTTGCTTAAAAGCTCTAGAAGAAGAAGAAAAAAAAAATCAGTGTAAAGAAAACTGGCTTCATCCTGGCTCAAACCAGGACAAGGTTAATCTCATATTTTCTACTTATTCAAAAGGGTTCATCTTAACTTGTCCATAATCAATTACTGACTCACGTTTTATCACTAAAAGTATCCTGCAGATATGTGTTAATCTTCTGCAAGTACTGAGCTGTTCTGGCTGTACTTTAATTTTACAGATTTGCAGTAGAATTTTCATGTAAAGGTGAGCGTGGGACAAAATCTCATGCATGTTGGATAAATTTGGGACAGTGGTAGGAGGAAAGTCTTTTACAAAGAAAGATGTATCTGTACAGGTCACATCAAGTGATTCAGCTCTTGAAGTGGATTATTATAAAAAAGTTGTC
>NW_009952881.1:1920503-1922860 GCF_000747805.2 Chaetura pelagica | reverse complement strand
GACCAAGAACAGAAAAGAAAAAAAGGTTTTTCTTTTTAAAATAGCTATGAGTTAAGATGCAATGTTTGAATAGAAATCAATCGTGCCTGATCTTGTTGCTTCGATGATCAGTGAAGTCTGATTTCTATGACTCAAATAGCATTGTAAATCCCAAGCATTAAAGAGAATGCATACTGGAGAAACAGAAACCACAGAAACCAGCCAGATGTCTAAAAGTAAGATAAGAACAAAACCAAGAGAAGGAAAAAAAAAAAAAAAAAGTAAAAAAAAAAGGTAAGGCTTCTTCACAAAATTGAACAATTGAACAACTTGGAGTTATACTGGAGTTAGGGACTTTTAGTATTATTTGTATTTCACAAAGGAACTCACCCATAATGAATAGCACTGATTTAACAAAAGTTAATTAGTGGAGTGGATAAAAACTAGAGATGTCTATTTTGCATTACAAAACATTTTAACTTTTTTTTCTGGTTTGGAGAAGAACCAAATTCAACATTTCAGAAATGTTCATTATATAAGGGTACCATCTAGAAAAAAGAGCTGCATTTTTTGGAAAATAAATATTTTTCAGTTTTGCCTCACTTTTTTTATGCCTACAGTATTTCATGGCATATAGCAAGAAGCAAATATTAAATTAATGACTACATTTATAGAGATCTCATTTAAGGACAGCTGCTTTTCCTTGAATGCTGTTTGAAACATCTTACTGTTTAGATTCATATATTTTGTTCTTACACTGGAAACTTTTCATTTGCGTGAAAAGTTTTCAAGATAAGTGAGAAAAATACATGGTAGCCTATGCTTAAATAGGACAAGAGGAAATTGATTCAAGTTGCACCACGGGTAGTTTAGAATAGACAAGAGAAGAAACTTCTTCACTGAAGGATAATAAAACAATAGAATAGGGAGGTGGTTGAATGACCATCCCTGGACATGTTCAAAAGACAAATGGATGTGGTGCTAAGGAACATGGTTTAAGCACTGGTCTTGGTACAGTGAGGTTAATGGTTGGTAGAATTAGGTTATGGTGGGACTCAATGATCTTAGAGGTCTTTTGCAACCAGAACAATTCTGTGATTTCAGACTAAAACTTTCTAAATATTAGAAATTATTACTTCTGTAATAGAAACAAATAGACTGTTTCCCATGGGAAATGTATAAAAGGAAAAGAAAAATGATGGGAAAATAAGTATATGTCAAAATCTGTAAAAATGTTTTTGGGGAAAAAACTTTAGTTGGCATCAGTGGAATTTCCTGACTGAAATTTTCAGTAGATAGGACAAAAGTAAATCTTATTTGTATGCCTCTAGTATCAATTAATGTTCTCTTTGGAATGTTCTCTATGTAGAAAAATGTTTAATATATTCACAGAAATGAAGAAAAATGGTGCCTTATAGCTCAGGGGAAAAGTTATGGTCCTGGCACAGCCCTCAGTTAGTAAAATACCATTTTTACATTACTCACAAGCACTAAGTTCCAGTTTTAAAAGGTACCATCATTTCAACCTCCGTGTAGATAGCAAAAAGCTAATCACAAGTTAAAAGTATTGGAAAATTAATATCTGGTTGCAAAACCAATAAATATCTTGACATCATAAGTTTAATGTTTTCCATAATCAATCCAATAGCTTAGATTATTTACCTTATGAGTCCCGCAAGGAAAAGAAACCTGAAATACCCATATCATAATATTTCTCATAACTGATTAATGTTTGCCTTGGGAATTAAATGATGTTCAGTGTATTTATTTTTGCTACTTCTAATGCTAGGTAGAACTTTCCATAAAAGATAAATGTACTCTTGCTCCCTTAAGCAATACAGGAGTAGCTATTAGGCTTATGTTACAATAGTGTATAGTTATCCAGATGCATGCTATGCTTTCTATTTTCCAAATGAGTTTTCAGTGTCAACTGAGTTAACAGGAGAGCTAATATTTCAAGAGTTTAAACAAACTGTTTTGTTAATTTTTCCCTGGGGATCAAAAGCGGGAAACAGGGAAATGGCTAATAAGAGCAACCTAGAGCTAGTGATATTGTGCTGATAGAAGGAACTGAATTAACGTAAATGTGTCACATTGATTTAAGATGTCTGTGATGTAGTATAAAATGTGTTCTTGCTCTGCGTATACCATTGCAAAACAAAGCATGCATTTTATTAATGTAGAAGCATAAGAACTTGGTAAAAACTTAGCCAGGGCAAGTGTTTCTTTATTGTCTTGTGTCTGTTTGCTTTAGGATGAAAAGACTGAAAAATATAAAAAATATTGTAGGAAATGGGTAAAATACATGAAATTCTGCTCTGATTCTTTCTGATTTATAGAACTTACAGTGTTTTCCAATGCTCCCTTATGCATCTTTT
>NW_009952881.1:1825455-1920445 GCF_000747805.2 Chaetura pelagica | reverse complement strand
CCCTCTGGAGGAAAAAGAATAAGTATCTGGGCAGGGAAATGTCCCTGCATACATCACCTTCTCCCTGGAACATGGTACACTGGAGAGCTTTTTAGCATTACACATTGGCTGCAGCCACAGAGAACACACATCTTGTTACTTCCAAGCCCATGGACATACTCTAATGTGCTCTAGCAACAGGCCCTAGAGTGTGGAGAATGAGTAGTTGTCACTCAGCATGAGTAAGGCTAATGGGTATAGGCTTGTGAGCAAATACAGGGCAAAACCAGTAGAAATAAAATCCCATACTGTCACTTTTCTTCTTGTTCAATTATAAAGCAATAACCTGATCTTCCATTTTCTTATAGATATTATTGTCACCGATATACATACTGAATGAGTAAAATGTTACCAAACAATTCTCAAACCTCTTATTTCTGTTCTATTTTGCATTATATTAAGAACAGGAAAGCAAAGTTAAGTAACCATGTTGACCCTTGCTTCTTCCCATACAATTTTTAGAGCCTTGTTTTTAAGTCACATTGTCTGTGACTTCTTTACTATTTTTCTGATTGTCCTTTTCAGTCCTTTCACAGTGAGGGTTGCATTCATTTAGAGAAAAATAAAAACATGATAGCAACGCTGAAGTACTTTCTTCACAGCTGTTTTACTTCTGTCATGAACTCAGTGTTACTTACACACCAAGGAAGAAGGACTAGATAGTAACAAGTTTTCTGATGTTCCAGGACAAATGTGGAACTTGCATCAATGATAGTGAGCTTGGTATGGGAGGACCTATAATAGGAATGAAAAGATTTGCAGCATGTGCCTTTCAAAAATAATGTCAGGTTCCACTGATACTAAGCAAGAAAGGAAGGAGAGCCTAGGAGAATCATTCCTGGACACTGCAAAAGAATGTTCTGTTTGAATGTCCTGCAAATCACATATAGTACTTTTAAACAATAGAATCCAAGATTCTCCTACACTATTCCTTTCCCTCCTGTTTGTGGCAAAGGCTGATAGTAGAGCTAATGTGCTAAAACAGGGAAACGATTGCTGCCATTACTGTACTGTCTGGCCTAAGGTGATCAACAGAGGTGGGGTTTAGCTGCTTTCTTCAATGCACTGAACTGAATGCTCCATTCCTCAGAGCTGCGAGTGAATTAGTCGGCTCATTTCCACAGTTACAAGGCTCTTGTCCACCATTTGGTCATTGCCATGTTTGTATTTCTGCTTAACAAATCTTTCAGGTCAGACTGTTGCTTTGTTTTAAATTCCATGACCATTCATAAATGTTACAGTGTTCACATTTAGGTATCAGAGAAAGCAAAGTAAGTGTTGTTTCAGTTAATGCAAATCAAAAGTACCCAAGGGAAAAATTGGTATAGAATCATAGAATCGTTTGAGTTGGAAGGGACCTTAAAGATCATCTAGTTGCAAACCCCCTGTGTGGGCAGGGACACCTCCCACTACATCAGGTTGCTCAGAGCCCTATCTAACCTGGCCTTGAACATTTTCAGGAAGGGGGCTTCCACAGCTTCCCTGGGTGTCTCACCACCCTTACACTAAAGAATTTCTTCCTAATGTCTAACCTAAATCTCCCCTATTCCAGTTTTAATCCATTCCCCCTTATCTTCTCACTACAAGCCCTTGTAAAAAGTCCCACCTCAGCTTTCTTGTAGGCTCCTTCAGGTACTAGAATACCACTATAATGTCCTCCCAGAGCCTTCTCCAGGCTGAAGAGTCCCAAGTGCTTCAGCCTGTCCATGCAGGGAAGGTGCTCCAGCCCTTGGATCATCTTCATGGCTCTTCTCTGGACTTTCTCCATGAGCTCCATGTCCTTCTTTTGCTGGGGGGTCCAGAATTGGACACAGTACTCCAGGTGGGATCTCAGAGAAGCTAAGTAAAGGGGGAGAATTGCCTTCCTTGTTCTACAGACTTGGAAAGGCTATGTCACATGTTTCAACAAAGACAGAAAAAACAGTAAGTCAAGAATGAGTGAGGCACTGCTCTTTTACTTGAACCTGTGTACTGAAAGCAGGACAAGATTATAATTTTAATAGTGCATGCTATAGTGTTTTTCAAAGCTCTTCTTGGGCATTGGAAGGAATATTTTCCATACATGCCTAATAACACACATACTTAAGATATTAATTTTGCTTATATTCAGTGAATTTGTCTGATACCTTTAATCCTTTGGGGAATTTCTTAACAGAAGTTTTGCAAGTAGGTTTGAAACAAGTACCTTTCTTAATTGTAATATATGTTCCTTCAAGGCCCTTAGGAGTTATTTATATCAACCAATGGTATAGGATTCTCTGTATAACCCAAAAAACAACTACCAAAAAAAAATTAAAAAAAAATCCCAGATAGTATCCCACGCAGGATCTAGCCTCTTTTACATCTCACCACCTGGCTTACAAGGTTGTATATCTTTCAGCTGAATCATTTACGACGAGAGAAGCTGTTAAAATTTCTTTGGCAGATTGTTTAGATGTAGCTGCCAATGAAAAGACATTAATAAGTCAGCTATTGCAGCTGTGCTTGGATGTACCCAAGGCAGTTTCGATTTTGCTATTATTCAAAAAATCTGGCACAGCATTTTGTTCCCCCTGTTTGTACTCTTGATCTGGGCTCTTCAGGTTCATCTGGTTCCAGAGCTAGGTTTAGTTTCCGTTTGTTTTGGGGACAGCCTTTTGCAGAGTGTGACAGGGAGCTGTTTCTGCTGTGGTGTTGAGTGAGAGGCACATCAGAAGTCAAGCTCTAACAGTGCAGGGGTCTCAGACTGACAGCAATACTTCACAAGCCAGACTTACACTACTCAGATACAGCTCAGCAAACACACTCGTGCCTGGGATTTGCTGGTGTAATTCTAACACCTTGGTTTTCTCTCTTGCACTGCTGAAGGAGATTATTATAGTGTTTTGTGTATGTGTGATGAAGAACACAGATTAAGCATATCCATTAGGTTGTATTTCAGTGAGAGGTCAGGGTAATCTCTCTGCTGAAGTCAGTGTAATGTTTCATACATAAGGTAACTACTTTTGTCTGACTTACCAAAGTGCTACTTATATTAATTTTTTGTGTGACTAAGAACTGCTTTGAATGCCCTACTACAGAATGCAGAAATCCCATGAAGTGAAAAGTCTGCACTGGTTAGCATTGTTTTGTCATGAATGAGCACTTTTTTCTTGTCTCTCAGAATGAATAATTATTAAGAGATGCATTAATCACCTGTATCTGGTGATACATTTGGATAAATGTAACAAAAGCATAAAAAGATGAGAAAAATGTCAGCATGATTTATCTGCAGATGCAGAAACAGTTCAGTGAAGTTTTTAAGTACATGTGCTGAAAACTTCTCTAGGAAGGCTTTACTGCTTATTCATAATAATTTTAATAGAAAAATGCAAGACACCATTTCAATGATAGTCTTGGAAAGCTGTTTCTTTCTTTGTCATCCTTATCCCTGGCAGAACTGTTTCCTACAAACTGTATTCCTACACTCTGTCCAGTTTAATCCTGCCTTGATGACTGACAGCAAATGCATTGCAGCACTGACTTACCCAGAATGGCAGTCAGAGCCAAGCAAACACTGTGAGCTCTATCGGCTCAATTTCTAGTCATCAGATGGGAAAATATTGTCTGACCAATCTCATTTTCCCAGTGAAATAATTTTTTAATATCTTCCCTTATTGTTCTACCTCCCTCCTTCCTCATAGTTGATCTGCTCCATCTGCTTCTAGTATCACTTGCTGAGACAAAAAGGAAGCTATGAAATTAAAAGGAAAAAAAACCAAGATGCCTAGAATCATCTAGCCATCATAGAAACAGACACAGCTCTTTCATGTTTATAAAATCTTCTCCAGACTTTCATGCTATAAGGAGTTACATTTCAGATCTAATAAATGCACACAGCAAGCACCAAGTATAAGCATATGCACTGCAGAAGTTCATGGTTTAAATAAAATGTGCTGTTAATGACCTGATACTAGCTTAGGCTGTAAGAAATGTTTATAATGAAATTTAAAGCCCTGAAATTTCATTTATACTCTGAAAAATCAGGTTAAGTGCAAGCAAATATTTACAAAGATTTACAGGTTTCTTCGTTTCTGGTGCCATGTAGGATGAAGCACTGCAACATTTGCCTCTTGCTGTCGTATATAAATGTTTAAGTGCTGAAGTTCAGGGGGCAAATCATGTCCTAGTGGCTACACTCATCTCAGCTTTAAGTAAGGTGTGCTGCTTGGTGCCTGGCAAATGATACCAAGCTTTGGAGATCATTGATTGGAGCTGGGTACAGGGTTTCTCCCTGGTAAGAATCATGTGATGAGCCATCATGAATCATATGAACTGTTCTCACTTCTTATTCTGCAGCACTTACTGTAGCTGTGAACAATCCTTCCAAAGTTTTTACTAGTTCAAAATCTCAGGCATACTTCTAGTCTTTCCTAAAACTGCTTTCAAAAGTTAATAAATAAAACTAGAGAGTTTTCTTCAGTTGGTTATGCTTTTTGGGTTTTTGTTTGGTTGTTTTTCCATGTTTTCTTTATGTTATCCTGAATGCTATAATTTTTCTTTTAAAGAATTCTGAGCACAATATTTGATAGTTTTATCATATTAATTTAAAGGGGAATGCTAAAATAGGACAGGACAAAACACAAATGTTCTCTTCTGCCTCAGAAATACAAGGAATAAAGGTCTAAGGGCACTCTACAATATTCTGATAACAACAATTGAAGCCTTATTTATATTGACTTCATCTGTGGTTATACAGCATTTGACACAATTATCTTGACAAATTACTCTTAAATGGAACATTCTTCTGTACAGATGTTTCTGTTCCAGCCTGTCTATTAGCCTGGCTATTTATACATTCTGCTGTGCATCTTTGTGATGGATTTCAAAAGAGCTAAATTGAATATTTTTTGCCTAACTACAGTAGGTTCTAGGAAATGTTATCCCAACACTATTCGTCCTCTGTGAGAGATAATACAAATCACCACAGCATGCCCTCCATTAACTTGAAACGTTTGTCCTGATGTCCTCTGAAGAGACTTGGTGCATCAGAAAATTAATGTATAAAGATTGTACCTGTTGCAGAGTTTTTTCTTCACTTAGAAGTCTTTATAGGTCAAAAGAAAATTGATTTAAATGCTCCCTACTCAAATGCAGTATGAAAAGTACTACACAGTAAACCCCTGGTGGGTGCATTTTACCACCCTCCTTGAGTGTCTTTCTTGAATTGATCTAATACTGGCTTTTCCTGAATTTTTGTCATGTTATTGTAGTTGGGAGTAGCAGATTGCAATCACTGGTTGCCTTTTGTGGTTAAAACTACCTGCAAAAAAAATGTTCAGAAAGTAGTATTTTTACAGGAAATATTATTGGGTTGAACATGATTTTCTGCCAAAGTTCACAAGGTATGACTGCTGAATGCAAATATTTGAGAAAACACATAGGAGAATAGACTAATATCTAAAAATAAGTTCAAAGTAATAAAGAATCAGAGGAAAGTATGAAATATTAATTGAGATTTTTACACAAATGGAATGAAAAATATTAATCAACATAGAGCATCCCAAATAAATACTCAAAAATGTTTGCAAGGAGATTTGTCAGAGGTATCAGACAGATGATACAAAAAATTCCTGATTTATTTATTAAAAGGCACCATGCACAGACTCATCTAATTACTTGAAGCAACTGCAGCTCAGTACATTTGAACATTATTTTCCTTTCTTTTTATTTTCTAAAAGTATAAAAACCTCTTGATATACTCACACTTCTTTTTGTTTGCCTTGTTCATGTGCTTCAAACAAAGATCATAGCTCCTTTGTGTTAGATTTTATGAAAAACTAAGGTAGTGTCTCTCCAAAGATGCTGCAATTTTATCATATAAGGCTACCAAGAGTAAAAGAAAATTTTGGAGATAAATAGGTATTTTTTTATGGGTCTTACTGGGAACTCCAAAAGAAATATAGGAATTGTAGAAGATTAACTGGGAGTAAACAGTGGGCATTTAATCTTTTGTGCAAATACTTATGATTGTAGTTGCAACAGAGAAACCGTCTAAAATGGATCTAATTTATTTGTCAGTATATTGTCACTCACCATACAGTATATGAAATAATAGGCTGAGAATTACACTGTATATGTAAAAAACCTGGTCCTAGTGCAGCATTTGAAATATTGTTGTCTTAAGGATGAATCTCACACAAAAAAGAATTGAAGAATTTGAAGGAACACTATTGCAATGGAAGAAAATAAAAGTTTTTAAATGTAGATTGGTTTTGAGATCCAAAATTGAGATTTGATGCTGCTGAGTCATAGAAGCAGCCATGTATTTCACTTGTAAGCTGATCACATTTGAGCTGTAAGGGAGTAGGAGACACAAATCTAACCCCATGATGATATCTGAAAGAGGAGTTTCACTTCAATGGAAACTAGTTGATACAGCTGGAAGAAAATATCTTCATCAGTACGTCAAATGTAGGGCCTAGAGAGAGTACTCTCTCACAGTAAGTAATGCTCTCTACTTTCTTATTCTGTTCATTCTGATATTCTGGAGTTTGGCTAACTTTAAATATATGTTGAAGTGTACATGTACACACACAAACATATCATAATAAATGCAGGTTAAATTTCATTATCCTTTCAAGGAAAAGCAGAACAGGAGTACCATCTTAAGCTGACTTTATTAAGAAACAGGATATTTAAGTTATGAGTCCTTAATTAACCCTGTTTTCTTAGGTAGTACTTATTCATGAATTGATTACAGTCCTACTCAATACATAATCAAAACTTCTTTCCTTCCTGGGACTAATGTGATGAGAGAATGCAGGTCACTGTGATATGATGACAGGTCCAGTCCCACGTATATATTTGTGAATTTTGCTGTTCACCCCTAACTGGTCCTCACTGACCACGGTCAGGTTCCCTGCCAGCACAGGACAGAACAAAAAAATTGCTTCCATCCTTTCTTATTCAGTTTTTAGAACACTTTCGATAAGAAACCACTTCAGACCACTTAATCCAGCACAAAATTAATGTAACTTCCTGCTCAGATCCCATATAGTCTCATTGCACAATGGTCATTCCATATTGCTGTCATTTGTCTCTATCCCAAAGAAGAGGAGGCAAAATTTATTCTGCTTTACACCCATTGCTCACCTCAGAGGTAAAGTTGAGAAGATAAATCCACAGGAAGAAGAGAAACTTTAAGCATGAATGAGCAATGTGTTGGCAACAAAGGAACTGGGAGTTTTTTCCAGGTGGGTATTCCTGTGTACAGTTGCAGTATGTTGGTTTAAAGCAGAAAGATAATTTTATAGCAGTCCATAAAATGAGAAGTCATCTCATGTAAAGGCAATTGTCTATGCTGAGCAACAATATATGGCACGGTCATAATTTGGCTCGTCAGTACTGTCCCAAAAATTCTCCATAATTGCTACTATATGCATTTTGCACACTTTCAATCTGTTGAATTTTTGCCATTTATTCTTAAACTAATCCTCCTTTAAATGTTCCCTTTCTGCTGATGTGAATTGAAGAATTCTTTAGTTAACACCATTAGCTTTTCATGGTATCTAAATCTCTTCTGCTATGAGCATCAATACTACTACAGTGCTGCTGTCTCCAAGCAGTTCTGCATCAATGCTTTCAGATGGAACATGACAGATACAGTAATGTTCTCCACGTAAATTGCTCTCTACATATAGGCAACAAGCAAAATAACATGGAACATTCATTGCCCTGTGACTGCAAAAATTACAACTGTATTCATTGTACGCTGGTTGAGATGCCTGAGCCAATCATAATATACAGCAGTGTTAGTGAATTTTAAAAGCCACGTTCTAAGCAACAATGCACTATCTCACTCTCATGGGATTCCTGGAAAAGGGATTTCAGTTGTAGACAAATTTCTACCTCTTTTTTTTTTTTTTTTTTTTTTCCTAATAGCATGGAATTGAAAACTAGCTCAATAACTTCGGGTTATAATCCGATTTTTAACCTGATGGTCTTGATTTTTACTAGTGGCTATAATACACAATAAATATACTGACTTAACTATTCTGCTTAATTTTATGCATATATCCAAATCTAAATAAGGAAATGTAATTCTATGAAATACATAAAGTTATTACAGAATAAAGAGTTACACTGTTTGCAGAGTTGCAGTCATTCACTCCAGTCTTCTGGCTTATAAATCCAGCTGAAGCTGATAATGTTATCTTTTGCCATTTAAACTGAATATTTCCTTGTTAGTAGCAGTGGGTAGTTTTGCTATATGTTAGTGGTAATACAATTCTCACCTTCCTCGTTTTTGTTTGTTGGTTGGTTTAGGTTTTTTTAATGATGCAATGGTGTCAATTACTCTTTCCTTAATTTCTAAAATCTATGAAAAAAACCCTTATTCTGTAGTAAAGACTACGTTTTAGAGACATGGTCTATTTTTTTTTTAAGCTGTGTTATATATTGTGCTCTATTATATATATAAAGTATATATATAATATATATAACATACTCTAAAAAGTGGGATATTCTTGGTGTGTTTGTATGTGTGTTTACATCCTTTTACAATTTTATTTTGGTTACACATCAGTTTATCAGGAAAATACAACTGAAGAAAATTAAGAGTTATGAAACAGAACATAAAATTACATTACTGAGCAGAACAGAGCACTTGATAAAAACTTATTGAAACTTGGTTGATCTAAGAATACTTAGCAAACTGTGTGCAGTTTAAGTTACTGCCGACTAATAATCAGGATGTTTAGCAGTGAAGTTCTTAGAATCTCAATCTGAAAACAATTTGCAAAAGGCTTGCTTCAGTTTTTAGACAATTTGACAGTGCAACTTAGTGACAGCCATCTCTGAAGTGACATCTCTTGTCTTTATGAAACTGCATCTTTGTCAGATAAATTCTGACCTGGTTAAGGTTCTTTGTGGACTGTCTGGCAGAGAGCAACAGAGGAATCACACCTGCTTGCTTCCTATATGAAGGGAAATTATGAGATCTGAAAAGGAAGGAATGTTCATTTGTACATTTTGTAAAGATAGCATTAATGGAGGGCACAATTTTAACCCTGTCAATTACTTTTCCAATTTCCTTCCTCCCTGTCTCCTACAGATGATCAGTCTTGGTTCCTCATTCTCTTTCAAAAGTTTTTGTATGATTCCACTGCACTCTGATTGTCAGGCTGTTTGCTACTCCCATTTTTAAAAAATATGCCATATTTTACTGAAGAACTGATTTCCCATTCTAGCTGGTAACTTTCAGCCTGGCTTCTCCTTTCCAGTATGTCACACTACTTTGACCCAAATTATCAGGGTCCTTTCATACTTTAGCATGTTATTGCCCTCACTGGCTCACTTATCTCCTACTCTTCATCTCTGTCCATCAACTTTCATGAATCTCTCCTTTTTCCATTATTTTACTTTATCAAATTTGCTATCAGCTGCTGCTTCTGCAAATGTAGGTAACTTTGAAATGTTTTTCTTTGTTTATTGGTATGTTTCAAATTTCAAGAACTAAGATCCCTTCTTTTTTCTCTATATTTCGCTACCTTTGTAGCATAAAGAGTTCCTAATCATATACCAGACATTTTTGCTGCTCAAATATTTCAGAGCTAATAATTTTGCATATATGTTTTCTGGGATATCTGCCTGCATTTTAGATGAGTGCTCCAGAAATTACTGTCACCATTTAAAAATGTTGCTGCTCCTGTAATCCAAGAAAGGAGAAAGATAGTTTGAAGATTTAAAGTACAGGAGATAGCAATAGAATAGTCAGCCTTGTACCCAGTCAGAGGTGGCAACGGTGTAAATCTTGGAGAGTATTAAAATAAATAGCTCTTTGACATAGTGGAGAAGACCAAGTTGGTAGCAAGATGGAAGATGATGGAGATCTAATCTAAACATATATACTTGCATAACATTTGTAGCCACTTCTTGAACTGATGCAGGAGGGCAATTTTTTTGTTAAAGGCTACACAAAAAGTGTAGCAGTCCAATCATGTCACGTTACATCCTAGTAGTGAAGACCAATGATTGCTCTCATTGAGAGGTTGGATTAGAGATTACTTTCTTCATGCTGCTACAGAAAATGGGTGGATTACTTCTACAGATGAACCTACAAAAAGGTGAAACTGGAGATCTGTTCTGGCTGTTGACTGGAGTCAGAGGGATGGTGTCATAGTGATCCACAGAGGACAGATTGCAAAGATCTAACAGGGTGTATTAAGAGCTCTCTTGGGTATGCTGCACTTTTCCTAACGGCTAAAAAGTAGTGTGAAAATACTAACAAGCCTGAAACAGACTTGTGGTTAAAAGCTTGTGGTCCTGCATGTGTGATGTCTGTATGACATTGAATAACAGTAATACAATAGTCAAAGTAAGGCATAGAGAAGGTCTGACAAGTCAAAACTTGGATGAACAGATTACACAAGCTGAAACACGCTAAAATGTGGCCTATAGCAGGAGGAGAGGCACTTCTAGGTATTCTGAACTGGTTGATGAAGGCAAAATCGGACAAGGGGAGGAGACCTGGGACCAGTTATGGGAATCCAAGCCTATTTTTAGAAAGGACAGGTCCCTCATTTTTATCACAAGGGACACGGTTAGAAGGGAAGGATGAGGGTTTTTTTGGGAGGCTTTACTTTTTAAATGCAACTTAAACTGCAATCTAATTCTAGCATAAAGTTTACTGCTGGACAGTTGCTTAAAAAAAGTTCCTGCTCCAGTGAAAAGTGTTCTTACAGTTTATGCAATCACAGAATGCATTTACATTAGGTGTAAGCCTTATTTTAGTATGCAAAATCAACAGGCTAAGTGTCAGGCACAAACAGTAGGTAGAAGATACCGATCTAACCTGTGTATTCATGTATATATATATAGATTACGTATAACCTGTAAGATGGTGGCTTTCAGGAACTTCAGAGTTCATGTGTATTCATGCTAGCAGACTGAATGAAACAAAAGTCTTCTGTAGTTCTACTGACTTCTGTTCCTCAGAGGTAAGCACAGCTACCAGAAATGGAAGGAAAAGGCAGAGCCAAACCCCAGCTGCCTGGTGTCATCTAAGCTGTTTGTGGAAGTGCATTTCCTCTTTGATGTTCTTGGCAATGGCAACTAACCAGCTGGGATGTGTGTAGAGGGGAGGAGGAGCACTCATACACATACACTCTTGTCTCTGGTCTCTTTTGGAAAGCAGCAATTAACAGCTGAGAGGTTATTAAAATTTTCTTCCTAAATTAAATCTTAGCTATGGCTTACTCCTTTTTAAACAATGTAACAAACCTTGATGAGTGGCAGTGCTCATTTTAAGACCATAAGACTAGAGGCAACAATTCTATGAAGAAAGAAACTAAATCATAATTCTCAACCTCTGGCCTAGTTGGTGTAGGGCTAGCTTTAAACATGGGCTAGCTGGTTCAGGTAGTAAACACCATGAGACCATGTCAGCATCTACCACAGGTTTACCACCTGGATAATCATTCAGCTTCATGATTTCTGGGGCTGCTAGTTACTTTGTTATCAGTCATCCAAATAAGTTTACAGATAGCAAACCTGTTATGTTTACCCAAGAAGCAGTCACATCTGTGATGGCAGCCTAAATTTCACTTTTGACTGGTAGGACAGGATATTATTATTATTATTATTATTATTATTATTATTATTATTATTATTATTATTGAAAAGGAAAGGCAATAGCTGTAAACCTGTAAGACTTGGAACTTCTCTGAGACTTCTGTTAATGTGCTGCTTTGCATTTGATGCAGTTTATAAGCACATAAGGTTATGGATCTTAATTTTTTAATTCCTATCTTAGTAAAACAAGTTTTATGACTTCATGCAGTCCTGAGAAATTAAAAATGGCAATAATTTTCCCAATGAACGTTTTGTGCAAACTCTGTATCAAAATTTGTCAAGGCCATGTAGGTATGTTCAGTAGCATCCACTTGATTTATCTTCTACTCCCAGTAAATAAACATTACCAATTCAGTAAACAAAATGTTTTTCTTTCCTTTCATCTTTTGAATATAGAAACAGAAAATAAAGTGTAGGACTGCATGAAATAGTAGATACTATAATCAATCTATTTGTATATCTCTACTTTCATTTCTTAAACCCTAGTAAAGTTGTGCCATTGCATCTTATTCCTCAGTTGTGGTATATTTTCTAATCTGTCAAATTAATCAGGCATCCTAAAGTTTTTGTTGATTTATGTATCATGTCAGCCAAGAAGCATTGGACTAGCATATACCCATCACGCAGTGCACTAAAAATCAATGGAAAGTAACCCTGTTTACTGCAGCATTTTACACTGAGTGTAGTTAACATTCTGTCATTCAGTAAACAAAGTACTTTGTAATGTACAATATATTAATTTGCTATAAGGTATTTCAAAATAAGGTGACATATTTCATCACTTTTCTTAGTGCCAGCATTACATGTATGAAGAGACTGTTTTTTGATAGATTGGGCAGCACACAGCAAATCAGAAGTTACTTTTGGTGGTTGCTCCTTTAATGAGATGTATCACACAGCTTGGATAAATTATCTGCTGTGTGAAGCAACTTATCATGCCAGAATATACAGTATATTGTCATGGGCTTTTTTTCTCTTTTTTTCTTTTTTTCTTTTTTTTCCTTTTTCTTTCTTTTTTTTTTTCTTTTTGATTCTCTGGTATTCTGATGAATTATTTGCACCATTTCCCTTTCACTGCTGCTGGAATAATCAAGTTATGTTTCTTGAACATCACTCTATCATTTTCATTGACTTCCTCTGTTGTCAAAGACAGAAGGAGGCGGGAAAAAACCCCACTGCTTAATTTCACAAGGCATTCTTCTACTTCCTTTGCTCCTTTGTTTCTTTGCTTCCTCTGCTTTCTTTGTTACAGCTTTTAACTTAGAGAAGACTTTTAAGTTTCCCACTTCAGTGTAAGCTAATGAAGTCTCATTATTTATTTATTTTTTAAATGAACTGTAGTTTCACCACCATGGTCCTCTGAGCTTTCTGTGCTTTCTTGTCTGCTGCATCAATTGATCGTCTTCAGGATTACATTTTTGTGGGTTTTTTCTTTCTTTTTTTTTTTTTTTTTCCTTCCCCCCCCTTTTTTCTTTATTTTTTTTTCCTGTTTTTCTTTTTTTGTTTTTTTTATAAAAAACTTTTGGCAACTAGAAAGCAACTGTTGAATTCTCATGTTATTACATTTAGCAGGAGTTCAGACATAATGACTGGAGAATCTGCAAGATATTTCAGCCTCAGTTTCCTAGTTTAACACAGTGGGAAAACTGCACAAAACATTTGCTGCTCAGGACACCTTGTATGCTTTTATATATCTTTGAAAGTGGTTTACTTGAGTACCCACTATCACCTGGAGCACCTTAAGTGTGTTCCTGGATCACAAGATATCTTCTTGTTCCATTCAAAAGGAGCTCAGACCTCTTCCTAACCCAGCACTAAATACAGGGGGGATGCTGGGTACTACCCTACTCATTGTGTATTCCCTCTGACCCAGCTCATGTAGGTTGGTTTGTCCATTTCATCATTATGTTTTTGATGCTGACATGACCATTCAGGGTTTAAATTTCTTCATTTATATTAGGAATTTCACCAATATGGACATACATGGTTTTGTAGCAAGACTAAGGCCAACAGATGGTCTTGCTTTTGGCCACAAGGCTAACTTCAACTGTGACTGTTGTTAGGCATCAATCTTCTGAGCCACAGTAAAAGAGTAACACACTTAAAAGTTACTCTAGATACATTTTATTAAAAGCAATTGCTCCTTACAGTCTATATGCAGCTTCTTCTGTAATTATTTTTTCACTTTGTAAACCACAGAATCAAGTAAAGATTATGATAAGATATAGCAACATTAGTGAACAAAAGAGAAAATTTAAGACAGACTGTGGTTAGATAAAAGATGCAGGTTGTTCAATACACTTACAGATTCAATAGACTTTCTGATTGAAATTAGTTTTTACTGAAAGAGAATAAGGACAGGAAATGTAGTGGAATTGTGATGGATACTATTCTGACCATACACTCAATATTTAGCCATTAATGTTCAAACTAAAGATACACTGTTCTGATGCAAAATCCTCAGAAATGAACTTCCAACGATATTCATTCATTTAGATGTACTTGCTAATCTGTATTTGTATACCATAAATCATTGCTATGGCTTTAGCCTTTGTAAAAAGGGTAAAAAATTATGTACAGAGGGAAGTCTCATTATCTGATGGAATGTAGAGTTAGCTAAATATTTTGTGAGCTACTAGAAAAATAATTACCCCTCCAAAAGCTCTAATTTACAATATAATCTGTAAATATGCTTTTAATGAGCAAATCACAAATCACACTTAATGATCTTTGATACATGGGCACCTTTTGGTGGTAGAAGAGACAAAGATTTTACAAATTTCAGTGAGCCAAAAATATTTTTATATGTGACTCAAAATATATTCGTAAGGCAGTTAGAATTAAAATATGTAGAATATAGTTTACAATTAAAAACCAGAAAACCACTTTTAATATATATTAAAAATGATTAAATAATGGCTAAATTATGTAAATTTTATGATAGACCAGAAAAACAAGTAGAGTTTTATTTAATTGCCACCTTTTGCTGATTCAAGTATGTTAATAGCAGGGAATCCTAATAGTTCTATCCAGATTTACTAATGTATTCAAGTAAAATGAACAAAATCATTAAATATCTAAATATTGATTTAAAGTGCTTCAAGAATTAATGAAGTTTTGCTCTCTACTTAACATGGGTTAAACTATGGTTTGGGTACCTTCATCGGTTCAGGTTGGTGCCTGAGACTGAGCAAACAGGATCTAAACATGATGCTTGAAATTTCTTCACTCCAGTGTAAATAGAATGTTTCCTTGCTGACATGGTTCTTGCAAGAATCTTACTGCTTCTGCTCTCTGATAACCTCTATAAGACAATAGACTATAATTTCCAAAAGCTTCTATGTCTTGCATGATTGGTGTATATTTAGAAAAGGTTGGCACACAAATGCTGTTGAGTGAGGTGGGTGAAGAGTGGAAAAGGAGGTTTGTGTTTGTTAAGCTTTCAACACTTAGACATGGCTCTGGGAGAAGGATAAGGACTGTGACAGTTATCCCACCCTGGACAGCAAAAGACCAGACACAGGAATGTGGTTGGGATTAGGGAAGCTCTGCTGCCTTCTGACTCTGGATCTTTCAAGAAGCATCATCTATTTAGGAAATCTGAGATTTCTATTAAAATATTACTTATTTTCATTCAAAGTTCTACCTCTCTTTCCTTCAAACTCTGGCTGCAAATAACGAAGAAAACTTTTTTTCTTCATGACTATGGAAAAAAATGAAGCACAAATACCTATGGCTAAAGTCATTACAGCAATTCTGTTTTATCACCTGTCCATTTATTAGATTTTTGTTTCTTTAAAATGTTAACAGTTCATGGAAAAAAAATAGTAATTACACCAGCTGAGGCTCATTGGACCTGCTCCTTTTCTTTTATTATTATTTTTATTAAATTAATACCTATAGTTTGTCATAGTGGTTTAGGAAGATGCTGCACAGAAACAGAACGCAAGCATGGCTTCAGCTCTAAAGAGTTAAAATTATGGTAATATTGAGCAGTACTAATAACTGCAATATTTCTCAGATGAATCTGCACAATTGATAGTTGAGGGCCCACTTCACCCTTCAGGGAATTGCCTTATAATTTTATCATAGTACAAATTAAAGGGACAAAACCAAAATTGATTGAAAGCTACAGTAGAGCCATTAACAGTAACCTTATAAGAAGAGGAGAAAGGGAGTACAGAGTGCCACAAAGCACCACATATAAACTGGTTTTAGACATAATTTTGGTGGTGAAGGATTCACTTTCTAACCCTGGTCTTCACACTGGGCCAAGATATTGTTTATGATCATAATACACACTGTCATTTAATATTTGCCACATTTGTTTTCAAGTATAAGTAGACTCTAGGTAGAGCTGTTATTACATAAATGTCATCATTTCAGTTTTATAAACAAACAGGTTATTATAGAGTCCTATGTTTTCCTGCTTCCACTACAATGTTCTTTTGTATGCCTCAGACAATAAGCTGACAGCTCCATGGAAATCTCTTACAACATTCAGTAGTCAGAAATGTGATAGAGTTCACTAGAAGTAGAAGAATGCATAATGCATTGAAGCAATGTTTTAGGCATTTATATTAGACTTTTAATGGAAAAATTAAAAAGTAATGCTGCTTTGCATTGCAGTAACTGTACATCAAGAGAATGTCTTTATTTCTGGCACATGAAGGGTAGTTTCCATAGCAGCAGCATCTGTAGCACTGAGCCACATGGAAATTGGATTTTTTTCTCTTGTATTTCACAGATTAGAAAGGTAACATATATGGAAATAGGAGAAAATAAATACTACAGAAATGTGATCTTTAAAACCTGCATTTACTTCTCAGAATTCTGAAATGATAAGGGAATAAATAATTCTTGCACTTCACTCCTGATTGTTTAAGCCTCATATATGGCTTAATAAGTGTGTGTAACAGCTATTTTTTGTTTTAAGTGATAAAACTAGAAAACTGTAGAACTACTTCAGTTTGCCTCCTGGTATGGTATCATTTATTAGCTGGCAATTCCTTTATTATTTTTATTTTATTTTATTATTGGTCAAAAATGAGTAATAATTAAGGCCTATAATGCACTGAGTCTGTATTTTTATATTTCATTCTTTTCTGTACTGCTAGCACTTCAGTTATGCTACACATAAATACTATGTATGAAAATTGTGTTATTTACTCAAATTGATGATGATTTTTCTATCAAATTTTAAAAGCAGGGGGATACTTCGCTTTTGTTATGTGCACATAACTTTAAAAATGCAGCTAAGTATTCTAAAGTACACATCATCTTACTCTCCTAGATACAGAAAAGTAACAGAAATACCTTCAGAAAATAAACAAAAAGCCTGAAAGAATTGCAGACCTGACCCACTTTGTTGTAGGAAAGCTTATATCAGAACCAGAACAAAAAAAATCTTGGCCTTTGAGTTGCTTCTCTCTAATTAAGCAGGACCTAGCTCAGTAATTCTTTTTCTTAAAATGTAACAGTGAGATTGTTATTTACAATATATTGTTTTTAAAAGGAGTGAACTGGTCACAGTTGCATAAAACACTTCTGAAGCTCCTTGCTCATGAAAGAACTTCATACAAACCATACACTGAAAACATTATTTAAAGTACGTATTATAATGCAGACTTATTTTTTAAACATTTTTTGAAGAAGCAGCTGAGGACTACTATGTTAGGAAAAGTCTACAATTCATCAGTGAGCAATTATTGTCAGAATACTTCTGATTTACATGTCAGGTCGAATACCTTGTGCAGATGCTCCTCTGTGATGCTTATTATTTTAGTAGGGAATAGCCATCAAAAAAACTTTTTATTGGGAGTTTAGTTCCTAGCTTCTTTAAGCACTTTGAAAAGTGCATTTATTCACTTCCCCTATCCCTCCATTTTTCAGTCCTTCCTACTGACTTAATCTAAATGCTTAGGCAGCATCAAGGCTATAACCATCATGTAACCATCACATTACAGTGCTTAGAAATTTTAAGAAACACATGTTCTACAGGATCCATTCGTAAAGCAATAGCTCTTAGTTACATAAAGTATAACTGTTCTGTACTTGTTCCATGCAGAAGTAGTGCTTCTGTTAAAAGACATCTCCAGCTGTCTTGCAAAGAAAACTTTGAGAAGCCTCACTATGATTGGACAGAGCGAGTTTATAAGAATGGTTTAGAAACCTGTAGAAACCTGTTTGAATGTGCCAGGTGTTGCTTTCTCAACAGATGTGCTCGAGTGTACAAGGATCCAGAGTGTTACATGTTAGCTGCCTGCATGTGTAAGCCTGGACTACAGGACTTTTATAGCAGTTTTCCCTTTCTTGTCTTTAAACTTGTACTGCCAGATTACTCCTGATCACAACATTTCATTTGCTTAAGCATTCCTGACAAGTTATTTACACATTTAAAATAAAATAAAATAAGCATGGTGCATTGATACAAATGGCAAGATTTCATGTTTGCTTTTAAACCCAGCAGCTTTTCTGTAGTCCTAAGCTTTCATTATCTGAGCAAAGAAGTTTGTTGGGTTGCAGTGTCACAAAGACAACGTGAGTCTTCAATGCTACGTAGACCTGATACTTTTTGTCTATTTAATTTATTACAGACTTTCTAGTTACCCCTTGTTTTGTACAGATATCTTATTATCCAGAAGAGGAAAAAACCCACCACAATTTATTTATTAATCTGAGCTCCTTTGTGGCAAAAATGTATGCTCAAACCTATATGAAGCTTGACCACCTCTTGATTTGAACAGAATTATTGTTTGATGCATTACTTGTAGCTAATAAAACTTTTAGTTCAATAACTCGTGGAACAGACCTCAAAGCTTGTCTGCCTGTTTTAAACATAGGAGACTTCTGTAGAGCTTGTTTAAAGCATTTTGATATAGAATTGAGCATTACGATCAGTGAACAGGACATGCTGTATGTATCTGAGATGTGGGAGAAAAGACTTTACACATTTGATGGTGATTTAGACAGTATCTTCCAGAGAGATATTTTAAAAGTGTCTTCTTTCTTATTTTGTAATAGGAATTCATTCTTGCACTGAGACCTTATCAATGTCACTAAACATCTAAAGCGTGGGTGCGAGGAGGATGGAGCCAGACCCTTTTCAGTAGTGCCCAGTGACAGGACAAGGGACAATGGGCACAAGCTGAAACACAGGAAATTCTGTCTAAACATGAGGAAAAACTTCTTTATTGTGAGGGTGACAGAGCACTGGAACAGTCTGCCCAGGAAGGCTGTGGAGTCGCCTTCTCTGGAGATATTAAAAACCTGCCTGGACGCAGCCCTGAGTAATGTGCTCTAGACAAGCTTGCTCTAGCAGGGACGGTTGGGCTAGAAAATCTAGTTCAAATCTGATGGTTCTGTGATTCTGTGAATTTGTGGGGGGAAAGAGGAGAATGAATTTGAATTCCATATTAAAGACCCTGGCTTGAATCTTAGATTATATTAAAAGTATTTAAATAAAATTACATAAATAGTAAAAAAGTTCTGTTGTTACTACTTCTTTTCTCTCCCTTCTTTTTTCCAAGCTCTCTTCATCTATAAATATGATAACTAAATATGTCAAAAGATATTTTCATCTGTTTTTTAGCTTACAATACTTGCAGGTAAGATATATTTTCCAAATCACTAGAAATGGTTTACTAACACAGAATCTGAATATAATACTGCAACTTTAGGTTATGACTATTGTTATTTTCCTTCATGCTTCCTTGTCTGTGTATTTACAAGAATATACACTTAGGACATAATGTGACAATATTATCTCTAACGATTGCATCAATAACTTACCAATGCAAGTAAAGATAATGAATCAAGTTTTGAGTCATCATTAGTCCTTGGCCTTTTCTAACACACCTTAGATAATGCTTCAGTCTTGTTCTATATTACACTTTGGGTGGATAGTCATGGCTCCACAAGGTCAGTATGTCACTGAAAAAGTGGTTGTGTGAAGTTTTACTTTTCTTCCATCTTCTCCATTCCTTTCAGGTATTGGTATTATCCATATGCAGAACAGGGAAGTGCTTCTGGCACAGGCGTCAGTTTCAAATTATTACACTGCTTCAGATCAAACAAGGCTAGTAATTCTGACCTTGGTGGTCACATGTACCAGACACTTTAATTAAATGCTGCAAGGACATAGGCAGTGCATAGTGATAACTCCCCCCTTTTTCCATCCCAGCTTCTGGCAATCTTCAGTGGAGCTCAGTATTGTAGTTGTATCTTTTTGTTTAATATTCTTTAATAAATGCCTCTTTCATTAATTTGCCTAATAGCTTTTCAAAACCATTTATACTTTCCAATTCCACAATATCCTTTGGTGATGAGTTTCACAGTTCAATTACACATTATATAAAAAAAGTGTTAAGTTGTGTTTGTTTAAAATTTGCAGCTGCAAATTCCATGGGATACTTCTTACATTAAGTGCTAATTTTCAATTCCCTTCTGCATATCATTCATACTTAGATGTATCTCTACAGTATTACCTCTTAGCTCTTTCCTTGCAAGCTAGTCCATTTAATTTCTTATTTTTTATATCTGCTCATTCTCTCATCCTTCTTACATCTTCTTTAGTCCTACTCTATCCTTCTTGAGATGGGGTGACCAGAATTACATAAATGCCATAGATTTCCTTAAAAGCAATAAGTTTTTCTGTCCTAAGCTCTTAAAGTTTTCCAGATAATACCTAATGTTTTGTCTTTTTAGCTGCTGCTAAGCAGAACTGACATTTTCATAGAAGTATCATTGCAAGATCTGCAATGATTTAATGACTTCAAGATCTCTTTCCTGACTCATTACAGCTAAATCAGCATCCATGACAGGGTAAGAGTAGTTAATTCTTTTCTTCTTCTCTATATGTGTCACTTTGAATATATTCAATTGAATACATCGTGAGATACTTGTGCAACTCTTTGCAATGACTCTTTTCTGTCTTCTTTTAATTTTTGTTATATTGAGTAATTTTTTTTACTATCAGAAAATACCTATCTTCTCAGCTCCATTCCAGTTCTTTCAGGAATACATTGGGAAGCACACAACACTAAAGGATTCCACTGGTAACCCTTGCACACTGTGAAAACTGACGATATATCAAGTTCTGTCTTTCACACTCTCAAAAAATCCTAGACTCATAGAATGGTTTGTATTATAAGGGACCTCGAAGATCATCTAGTTCCAACCCCCCTGCTTGGGCAGGGACACCTCCAACTAGACCAGGTTGCTCAAAACCTCATCCAACCTGGCCTTGAACACTTCCATGGAGGGGGCAGCCACAACTTATCTGGGCAACCTGTTCCAGTGTCTCACCACCCTCACACTAAAGAATTTCTTCCTAATGTCTAATATAAATCTTCTCTCTTAAAGTTTTAATCCATTACCCTTTGTCCTATCACTACATGCCCTTGTAAAAAGTCCCTCAAAAAGTGCCTCCCCAGCTTTCCTGTAGGCCCCTTCAAGTACTGGAAGGCCGCTATGAGGTTTCCCCAGAGCCTGCTCTTTTCCAGATTGAACAACCTCAACTCTCTCAGCCCCTCTTCATAGAGGAGGTGCTCCAGCCCTCTGATCATCTTCTTGGCTCTCCTCTGGACTCACTCCATGTCCTTCTTATGTTGGGGGCTCCAGAACTGAACTATATAGATACATAGATACCTACATTTATGTATGCTTTCCTCTTAAAAAATGCCTTTAAGAAAGAGTCTTTGGTGAGGACCTTCCTCATAAGGTTGTTAAAAATTCAGGTGTATATTAGCTGAGTTACTCCAATAAACACACTCCTTGACACCTTAGAAAAACTAACAGATTTGTGAGGTTTTGCTTTGATCTAAAAAATGTCTTGTTGCCTGGTACCTCTTATTTGCCTACTTGTCTTCCTATTCTACTCTCTATTTTACCTATCTACTCTGTTGTAGAAATCAGATTTACTGCTCTATAGCTCCTTTGATCTCCTGGTACTTTTACAACAAATTTGCCTCACATTTATTACCTTTCATTTCTTTGTTGTCTAGACCGACCAATATATAGGAAATTCATACTTGCATTTCTTTAGAACTCTTAGATGAATTCTGTCTGCTTAGGACAATTTGCTATTGTACACGTCAAGATTTTTTCCTATCAGCTCTGCTGCTGGCAGAGTTCATTTTCTGACGTTCCTCATATTAAAGGCTCCTTTAGGGCAACCTTTCCAGCTCCTTCATTTTGCATTTTGGTGCAAATAGTTTCTTTAAGTCTTCTGCTCTAGCCTAAGGTTCCTTATTTCTCTGCATAAGACCTAAGGGATCTTTAGTAACATTTTTGACAGAAATTTGAGATTATCTATTATCAATTCTAATAGCTAACTTGCAGTGGTTCCTATATCGCTCTGTTTGATCATTCTAGGAATTTTGGTTGATGTTAGATTGTGATAAATTTATTTTTTTCCCCCTTAAATCTCTCTGATGATGTTGCCTAAATAAATAGTCTCCCTAACATCCTTAAAATTTTTGTCCTTCTCATTGTTCATTTTAATGAGATTTCCTTTTAACCAACTTCTTCACTTTTACAGAGCTTTACTCTCTGAAATTAATAACTAACTGCTGCAGTAGAATTTTTTGTTTGGATGTTTTGCTGTACCTTTTGATCAGAAAAACTTTCCCTTTCACAGCCTTCTAGGCAACACATAGGAGACCAAACTAATGCAGATTCAGGCTCACCATCACGTATGAAAAATATTCATAGTGATTCCCTCTGGAATATGTCATGACTTCTGAAGTATCTACCAACTTCTGATTCCAAATCTCCACTGTATTGCAAGTTCTTTATATCCATAAATATGAATACATAATAGTAGCAATTTATTTGACAATATTTGTCTCATTTTCCATGTATAAAATGAGACAATGCAAGGTAGTAGACAACATAGTAAGAGAAGCCCTAAATTTATTAAAAGAAAAAAATTATTTAGTATTACTGGAAATGTATTACATTAATAAAAAAGACTTAAATGACTCTCACTGTCACTGTTCATATCTTGCAAAGAATCATTGCTGAATAACGCTCTATAGTGGTCCTATATATTACTGCTATCTATTTTGAGAGGAAAAATATAACCATATTCCATTCTGTTACACTGTCTAGTTTATGATTTTTCTGAGTTAGCTGAAATATAATTAAAACATTATTTTGTTATTCTTTTGGATAGAAAATGACTTAATTTCTCATTCTTTTTGTACATAAATATAAGCCTTTCTGGAGGGGTGGAATTTTATGGATCACATTCTGTTGCTTTTGGTATTTTTCTTATATAAACTTCACAGAAAGTTATACTTTTTACTTGTGCATTTATTTACTTCATCTGAAGATCTAATGTACTGGCTTCTTTCTGTCTTTAATTGTATTTATTCTGTGAGCTATTTACTTGATCTTTGCATTTCAGATAAAGGAACAGCACTAGTATTAAAGATTTTATGCTGTACAATTTGCTGTCACAATGTCAGAGGGAAAAAAACCCAAACAAACCTAAACTGCCTAGCATGAAAAAGGAGAACAAATGTAGAAATCTATACTAATGACAAATGGTTTGGAAGCCCCTTAAAACATATCCGTAATATGTCCAAGCTCTGTTTCTTTTGTTTGTTTTTCACGGGAATTTAGTACAACCAAAAAATGTTAGAGATTTGTGAATGTAATTTTAGTTGTTTATATTTTTTCTTCTGTCCTGACTTAAAAAAGAAGTAGGTTTACTGCATACTTGTAGGTATATGATTCACTGAATTCTCCTGGTGCACCCTGCTCATGTCCTTTCTTTTCCCTTTTATGGATGTGAGAAAAGTGGGTGTTGGATCTGAGAAATCATTAATATGGAAAATCAGAAGGTTATTGGATGGAGTAAGGCCCTATTAATTTATTCAGGAAAGATTGTTTGTGTGATGAGGGAAAACAAATGAGTCACATGAACAGCAAAGGCAGGCAAAGATAACATCTGAACGGTGGCCTGGCATGTGGAGTGCTGAATAAGCAAATGTATATTTGACTAATTCAAGAGTTGGACCTGGTGCATCACTAAGCATGTAGTTCTCTGTGATTATGCCATTTTTGCCATTTATTTTTTTGGGGGGGCTAATGTTGATATGAACACTGTTTTGCATGCTCACACAATTATTTGCAATGAAATCCAAGATGGGAAAAGAAAAAAGGAGCATGTTGGCAGTTTGTTTCTGTGTCCCCGTTCAAGAGTAGATATGAAACTGTTGAGACAATGTCTGTGTGGGTACAGATACACGTATTGTGGCTGTTAGTGATAATGCACAGAACCAGCTGCGAGGCTGGTACTGAGCTGGTAAACCTTCTTGATAATTTTGAAATGTTAGCAGGCATTTTAAATTCTTAGTGCAAAATTAAAAGAGATTTAATGGAAAGCACTCTTTTAACGTATTTTCTAAAGACAAAACCCCAAAATAACCTATAAGTATCACATTTTTATTTTTACCCCCACCTAATGCGACACTTTTTAATTTCCTTTTGGCAAGCCAGTTGTAATCTTTAGCTGGTAACCAATTTGGTCACAAAATACCGACCCAGATTTTTCTGCATAATTAACAAGTTGGGCAAATCAGCAGAAGCAGGTGTAGTATATTTTCAGTACCAATGGAGAAAAGCAGTTAGCTGGTGTCTTAATTCTCATTTCTAGTAATGAACTATATTACATTCTGGCTGGCTAATGCAATTAGCATTGTCTCCTCCTCTCCATATTTCCTCACTTTAAAAAAAAAAGGAAACTTAAAACAGGAATATATAAAAGGCCAAGAATTACTGACCCTTTTTGCACTTTTCTTACAATCATGTTATTAACCTCCTAGATCAAGCCTTTTGTAGAAAAGTAATAAATTTATACAAATATGTATCATGGCATAAGATGAGACAGAAAACAATGTTTCCATTCTTCAAGCAATTAATTATTGTGATTAATGTATTCCCCCTTCTCTAAGCACAATTCTGCCAGACACAGCCAGCCCACTGACATATTGTAGAATTATAATGCATATCTAATTAAAGGTGACCTGAAAAGGCAGGGCGTTTAGCCTTCCTCTGTCAGGACCAAGAAACTGTTAATCAGAAAGTGCTTGCCTTCCACACTACCGCACCCCTCCCTTTTTTTATTTTTGTGCTAATTTCAAATCTTCTCCCTGCATCAGTGAGCAGATGAGATCTTCAGCCAGCTTTCATCTTTCAGAAAAATGAATAGTGCAGAAAGAACATTATCAAATGAGCTGTTGAAGAAGTCAGTGAATATGTCATTGAGTGTGACTGCTTCCAGAATGAATTTAGATTTATCTCTGTTATCTCCCCTCTCCCTAGTCACTCTCCACACTCTGTTTGCACTCAGTCCACATGTCAAGCAGGGTGGGTCATAATGAATCATGAGGGACAGTTACTTGGAGTATAGTGACAGGTCCAATTGTGATACAACTTGTTCTGGAATTAAGTTTGTTAACATTATAAATTGTCTCATTTGACCAGAGGTTTAAACACCTAGAAGCTTTTATGCATGCAATTTCTTAAAGTATTTCATTTCCATTAGGCAGCTGCTGCTTTACAGTATTCCACAAATGAAATTGTTTCATCACATCAATAGCTACACAAAACAACTGTGACAACAAGAAGGCTTGTTTTGCCCCCATCTTGCAAACAAGTATCATTCAAATGAATAAACTCTGACGACTGGATAACACCAAGAGAAGATATTATTTAAACTCCATTTTTAAACATATCTTGAAATGCTTGTGCTGATGCAAAATTCTGATACAAGCCAAGGAATTTTCATACTGTCCTGTTCAGATTCCGTATAAATAACCTACTGAGCTAGGAACATCTTAAGTAGAAAATCAGTAAATATTTTCACTTTTCTTTTCAAAGCTAGTAGTTATAATTTTTTTTTCTATATGTGATGCCATGTTGGTGTCATAATGAAGACTATTTCTTGCATGTAATGGAAAATGATATGATTGAATTGCAATATTTTACTAACAGGGACAAAAATAAAGACTAATATTTTTCTTTTCATATGTTGTCAGTATTACCATGTAACAGAATGTGATATCAAAAAACCTGCAAAGTCAGCACACCTTCTGAAACATTTGTTGTGGGCTGTAAACCCTTTGGGTATTTGACTAGTTACTTCATATTTTGATCATACTTGACTAGGCTACCCCTACACAACAAATAAGTCTTAGACGCTTTTCAGTTAAGCAAAATGAATAAGAATGATCACTGGAGTTTAAAAATATATTTTTAGAGTTAATTGATCAAAATCACCAGAATAACCTGGTGGTGGACATGAATTTATTTATTTACTTATCTAATAATTATAAGCATCTTTCATGTTCAGAAGTCAGAGAAGTTTATACAAAGTGTTTTTTTTCTTGTTGATTTTTCATGGGTTTGCTGTTTGGCAGGGGGAGACTGGCAAGGTTAGATCAATGTTTTTCCTCAGATATCTCTGAGGGCATGAGTGCACATATGCATATACACACATGCTAGCCTCTTTATTTCATACACATACAGTCCTCACGTCCCCTGGAAAAGCCTGATCAGTTGTGACATGGCCATTTATGCTTATACATACACCTTAGGCTGGCAAAGGTGTTTGGATAGTAGTCCATCACTGAAATAAGCAGAAGTCCTGAAGAAGTATTTTAGTATGAAATACACCTTAGAGTTTGCTTTTTTTGTCATTCTTTGAAATAACTAAGGTAGACTAGTCGTTTGTTATGAAAATGCCTATGAAAAGTTATGTACCAGTCCCACTGGGTGCCAGATGAGGAACTTTTGGGTTTAGTTGGTTGCCTGTGTCATGCATAACCTGTAAAGCTATTTGTCATTGTCTCATACACTAAAGTTAAGTACTAAAAATATGGTGACCAAGTAGTGATTGCTGTTGGTCCTGTCAGTTGTCTCCAATTGACGTCATTCAGAGCTGCAGAACTGTCCAGGCTGTTCTGGTAGAATTAAAGACAGCATATCAAAAATTGTGTGCCCACACTAGTCAGAGATGAGAAAGTTATTGTGTAACACAATCAATCCCACTTTAACCTGCAATGCTGTGAGCAAGTATATGTTGTCTAAAGAGAATTCTTGGGAAAAAAAAATTATTATTTTTTTTAGTTCTGAATTTTTTTCCTATTATTACATCTGGACCCCAATGCACACATATTGGTGGTGTTGATTTAAGGATTACAGGCATACAAAAAGCTAATGAAAATCAAATGCTGAACAGTGAATTGAAGAAGGGAAGTAATCAAGACCTATCTTAAACCCAGGGCAATTTTTGGTCCTAAAATCTATCCTTGTGATGAGAAAATGACAAAGACGTATAAGTGAAAATGCTACAATTTTGCTCATTAGCAGTATGATGTATTTACAGTTCTTTATGTTCTTAGTAGTTCCAAATGATACTGCTGTATTTTTTATTCAAGGCTATAGTTGCAAAAATTATTTACAACCTCTGAAGAAAGAAAACATGAAGTGTTTGCTTCTGAATTCCTATTTTATACAACAGAAACTGAGGCCTGAGTCAACTAAGCAATTTTCTAAAAGACACAGAGGAAATCCATGATAAGAACTGAGACCTGAAATACTTCCTCATCTTTGTCTCTTGCCTTTATTAAAAGTCATCTTTCCCTCCTCTCTGACCATGCCCCATCCTTCTAATGCTGTGAATAGCTAAGGAACATAACAAAACTGATATGCTAAATATACTGAACACTGTTCATCATAGCATCCCCAACCATTCGGCAACGGCAACTGCCACTTGTGTATTCTGGAGCATTTATAGCTATGTAAGAAACTCCTGACATAGCCGAGTTTCTACGCAGATAATCTTTGAGCATTACAAATTCAAATCTTGGTTATTTCTAAACTCAGAAAAGCTAATTTCAAAGTTATAGTATAGAAAGAAAAATGTATGTTTTCTTTCCCCTTCAAAATGACCAGAAGGTAGTTCTAACACTAAGCCATTTATAAGAAACATGTTTTGTCATCTTGGTCACAGTGGTAAATGTGAGTTTCTTCCTTCATATGAGTACTTTGTTTTAGGCTATACCTATGTGTGTGAGCATATACATACATGTATATATACATGTACACACAGTACTGGCTGTCTTACTTTTAAACTCACTCTAGCAAAATACTTCTGATGAAGAAGAACCACCCCCTACTATGAATTGATGCCTGAGTTTTTGCTTGCTTTTAATTTGCCTGAGCCAGGTTACTATTACTATTTGCCTTGAGGTTTTGAGAGTCTCTTATTCTGCCTTTCAATAATACTTCCTCCCCATAATCAATTCAAATATGCTTTTGGGGAGTTAAGTTTTCTGATATACAAAGCAGTGTATAACTCTTCAGTCTTCACTGAGTTTATGTGCAAGTGAGATTCCTATTAATTTCAGTGGGATTTTTGCTTGATTAAGGGCTAGAGATTTCAGGATTCCATCCCCCCAGCCTCAGAAAACATCAAGTAAATTGTTTATTGCAGTTAGGCTAGAAATAAAGCCTGCAGTTAATAAACTATCACAAGCACTGATAAATGACGAAACTAGAGTAAAGCATTTGAATAGATCAGGAGATACTTAAATAAGAATTAGATGTTGTTTGCATGAGCCCTGGAGTCATCAGCAGTATTTTCCTTTTGTCAGTGCTGCAACTGATTGTCTTGAAGGTCTTCTAGTTTTACGGTACAAATGAGAAATTTTCCACAAACAATTTTGCCTAGATTTAAGAGACAGAAGACATGAAAATTTGACACTGAAGAATGGTAACATTTTTATTGCTTTTAAAATATGTTACGTGCATAATTATTGATGTAACATGAAGTAGATAATAAAAGATATTTCCAAAGCAATATACCACTGTTAAAGCATAAAAAAACCAGGTTTTGTTATTTATTCCAGAATTCCATTCCAGAAAACAATTCCAAATGCTAAAGGTTAAATACCAGAAAAGATTTTTAAAATATTTGTCATTTTCCTTATTGTGTGATTGGAAAAACACACAAAACCAAGGAAATGCTAAAATATTGCCTGATGTTTTAAATCTCTGCTGTGGGAGAAATAAATATCAAGAACATTTTTTGTTAACTGTTCCAATGTGTACTTACTCCAGACGCAACCTTTTATCCGAACTTTTATATCCCTATTAGTTCTAAGTAGAAACTCGTTTCCCAAATGGTGGACCTATTCGGGTCAATGAGTGACTTCATGGAACATGAAACATGTACAACTTGGCCTGTGTAATGCTGACTGAATCTAGGTTGGACTCTCATTTCTTCACATAATGTGTACTACTGTCATTTATTATTGGGTACCTTAGATTGGCATGAGATTAATGCAATAAAGTACCTCAGGCAAAGACTAAGCCTTCCTAATGCTTGAAGCTTAGAAATAATTTGTTTGAATACTGCACTTCAGTTGATACTTCAGTTCAAATATAAGACAATGACTGTTCTTAGTTTGAAGTAGCACTTAGCTGGTAAGGTCTGCTGAATCAGGTCCTCTGTTATTGGCAACAAAAACAGGAAGAAGAGGAGTGGGTTTTGATTTCAGTTATGTGCATAGAAATCTCAGTAATTCTATTGATTTTAGAGAAGTCACTCCAGATTTACACCACTGCAACTGAAAATCAAAATCTGGCCCATTGTCTTAACAAAATACACCAAGTCAATATCAGTTCATTACAGAGAGAGAGAGAGAAAGGGAATGAGAGAGAAAACAAGGATTTCGTTAGCAATGCATTCTGTAGTATAAAAGATAAAAAGGAATATCCAATTAACACACCACTATAATTGCTTGCAGACATTCGTTTTTATTTAAAGATGAAATAGCTAAGAGTTCTCATCAAAACTAGGGTCACAGCCTACATATTAAATGAAAGAAATTGATTGGGCTTTATTACACCCTGACTACTGCAAATGTGCCTCAATCACTGATTGCTATAAATTTATTCTTATAAACTACTAATTGCCCAAGTCATAATGGTAACAATGGTATAATGAAATTATCTTGATCAAGCTGATGCACAAATTTTGCTTGACAACATGAGCAGTGTGAGAAAAAAGGAAAGAAGACATGCATACAAATACATAATGTTTCATTAAAATTAAAACCAATGTTAAAACAACTGTTCTCTGAAGTATACAAAGTTCTGTATTAGACGGGCTTCCTTTAGAAAAATCATTTAGGAAGACAGGCATTTACATTTATAATAAAATGATCTTGCATTTTTTATTTGTCTTGAAAATTAATGACTTACTTAATCACATTTGATCAAAGGAGATAAGTTGATGTAGTCATGTGTTTCCGATTGCATTAAGCCTGATTCTGAGTGGCATGATGGATATTTAATAGTCTTGCTGTCCCTCTATATCTTGTCACCATTTCTTGATATGCATGGATACTGTAGAGTACACCACAGCACAAAACTGTACTTTTAATAGAACAGAGTAAGGTTAGAAAAAAGGAATTTTTGGCACTTACATGGAGGAGCTTTTAGAAGTAGGTTATCCACCATAAAAATATTTTTCTCTGAAAGACAAAAACCTCAGGTAACTATCTACATAACCTGATTCATTTTCTCTTTTTAAACACACCTTTTGTTTCTATGCTGCCTCTATCACAAGATATTGCTATAATAGACTTCAAGGACTAGGCAGAATAAAAGTATGTGGAAACACAGACAGACATCCAGAAACTGTAGGAAATTTCTAGAAGCTGGAATGCAGAGCGTTGCACAAAATGTGAAAATTGGTGCTATTTATACTGAGATAATAGTGGTTTCTACAAGTGTCAGCTGAGGCATTCAAAGGGAATGTTGTATGTATGAGAGATTATTTCTGAGTAGTTCAAATGTAGTCCCAACTGTTTCAGAATATATCTCACCAAAAATGTTATTTAAATTCATGCCTAATTCTTTCTCACTAGATTATTTCATCAGTATGAAAACTGTCTTATTTTCATGACCATGTCTTGCTTCACACTCTCAGAACATAGGTCCAAACTTTTATACAAGGGTACAGTATTTTTGTACTTTAAAATAAACTGCTCCTAAAATTTGTATATTTCACACAGTCCTATAGGAATGTAAAAAACACAGAAAATCAGCCTGGAAGGGTTTCAGGAGGCCTGTTACCTGAGCTGGCAATCCGGGCTCAAGTTGGGCAGTGTACTTGAGAGGCTGCCTCACATTTTGTAACTATTGCAGTCTCTGTCCTGTTGCCAAAAGGCTTTTAGCTAATGGTTAACTCAGGTGCCTTCTGCTGCAATTCATACTGAGTGACACTTACTCCATGTATAAGGGCAGTGGTTTCTTATTCCTTTGGTCTTTGCAGCATCTTTCACATACATGAAGTCTGTCGCTCTGCATCTCTCTTCTTTACATATTCTGCTCTTTCTGCTTCCTTCGTCCTGTTTTTTGAGCCCTGTTTTTAAAATATATATGTGTGTATATATATATGTACACACACACGGTGGGGAGAGGGGCAACACGCAGCAGTTTAAGACACAAAACTCAAAAACGTCAGCCTCGTAGGATTAAATTATCTTGAGGGGAGCACACCTCCAGCACCTGGCAGGGCTGGTGGAGGGCACCCTGACTTTTCCATCCCCTCTGGGAGAGAAGCCGAGCTGCTGCCCAGGCCTAGTCCTGATGAAGAACCGGCCCCACGTGCGCCGCGGAGCCGCCTCCCGCCGCGGCCTCGTGGCTCTGCCGGCAGCTGCGGCCTGCGCCCTTTTGGCCCCGAGTCCCCCCCTAACGGCCCCGAGTCCCCCCAACGGTCGCTCGGTCAGTCACTTGAGCCGCGCCCCCTCCGCTGTCCCTGAGGTAGGTGCAGAGCCATTTGGCAGATCACAGACAACTAGAAAATAAAACGATGCATTAATGTAATGTCTGGGAATCGAAGGAAAAATATCTTGCGTTTATTATTTTTATTTATTATTTTTTTGTGTGCATGTGTTTCCCCCACATCCCAGTTTAGGGCTTCTCTACCTGTCAGTTCCCCGAATAGTTCCACTGGTTTTCTTTACTTAGCTCATTCCTGACACGTGGTGGTGGTGACTACAGAAAGCCGTCACACAGGTCGTTACTAACCTAGAGTTGATCAACTTAAAATGACTTTTGCATGTGGACATCCAGTCACTGGGAGTTTCTTTCACCTATTTTTTTAAACTGTCCATCTCCATCCACCTTGTATTAACTGAATTTTCCCCAAAGCTTTCACCAGCTGTTACTACCTTTCTGGTATGACAGACGTGTTAGCTTGCCCCAAAGGGCTCGATTGCTAGCAAGTTATATGGGATTGACTGGATCCTCTTTCTTGTAAATTGATTGTTTGTGTGTTTTCTACATGAGTAAAAAAATATTTGGGGCAAAAAAATCTGAAAACAATGCAATAAATGTATTGTTAATTCTGTGGCACTAATTCTTGTCTAATCAAATGCACGGTGGTAACTAGTAAGATCCCACTGAATCATATTTTTTTTTAGTCAAGTACTGGGGTTCTGCTGTGATGCTAATGCAGTTGTGGAGAGGTTGTTTTTTTGTTTTAAGAACAAACCCTTGGCTTTAGCACACAGACCTTGGGATTACTCTTCTTGGCTGCTCAGTAGAGAGAACAAGGTTTGTAGAACAGGGAAGCTTAAAATTAGTTTCTGTCACTAAATGCAGTTCTGTACGTATTGGTGAGTCAGCCTGTTGGTAACTGTCTCTGGGTTATACTTATGTGCTGTGCCAATATGTGTATTTTAATGTTCCCATTAGACCAGTTTTTGTGTTTTCTATCATAAGCATTCAGCAGTTACATGAACAATGTATACTAAGTAACTTACATACTGTCAATATTGACATTTTCTGTATGCTAGCTGCTTTCTTTTTATTATTATCTTGCTTTAGATTGCTTTATTATTATTATTTAGTCTGAGTGGATGAAATTGCTCTAACTGTTTCTTAAATACTGTTAGATGTTAAGCACTGACTTTCCTGGAAGCCAATTTTTAATTTGTTTTCCTCCTTTGACGTTTTCTTTATCATTATGTTGCTGATTTTAGTTGCTGTGTTGGGTTAGCATTTCAAAAACTGTGTGTATATACAAGTGGGCATGTTTGTAGATTCAGACTATATATGAGAGAGCAACTGGCCTGTACAAGACATAGATGGCCTAAAAATGACTAATCTAAGAACTGAGGTTGGAGAACAAGAAACATTATAGCAATACTTGCAAGAGAATGGTGGGGGTATTTCTGGAATGTTAACATTGGGATTTTAATCTGTTATCTATGTAGAAAGGTGAAAAAGTTACTTAGTATTATTAATATAGTTAGTGAATGATACCTGGAATCCTATACTGTGTGATATTACCATTATTTCTGGAATATATAAAACAAGACTGCAAAAGTTGGATTTTCAAAATGGCCTGTTCATATAACACAGTAACGCTTGTTCTCTCATCCACTCCTTTATCCATCCATCTCTGTGACTACCACTAAATGACCATCCTAACTTACTTTAAACTCTCCAAAGGTATATTCTTAAATTTTAATGTTGGAAAAGCTTCGTGATGACTAGTACTTTGGCTTAATGTGGTATAGCTTCTGACAGCTGCTGCTCTAAGAAGAGCAAAGGATGACTGCATTACTGTCAGTTTCTGTCACATTCTGGTTGCCAAACCTTTGCAGGGATGATGACAGTGAACCAAACGAGAGTGACAAAAAGCGTCAAAGCTGTGATTTTGAATAAGGAAAAGTGGACACTTAAATTGTGTGGGGTTTTTTGTGGTATTCATTCCGTTCTACATGTGGACTTTTGTGTCATGGTACTTTCTCCCATTTTTTTATTTATTTGCTATTCATGACTTGTACTTGCTTGTGAAACTCTCAAAAGTTAAAAAATAGCTGTTGACAAGCGCAGAGTACGTCAGAGTATGAAAAGAATAGTTGTAATTGTGGAATGTACTTAAAGGAGCAGGCAATCTCAAAGGTGTAACCTCCCCCCCCCCGAAGTACACTGAAACCTGTCTGGATAGTTGTAGGTGAAATGAAAATGTGACCTTCCTTTCAAGCCAAATAGAAGTGAGGGTGATATATTAAATGAATAAACTATCTACTCATAAAACACTACTTAATTTCACTTTCAAGCTACTTTCTGTAACTTCATTTATCCAAAGATTGTTTCCTGCTCGAGTTTCTGAATAAAGAGCTGGTATACTTCTTTGTGTTAGAATAGCTGCAAGTGCCATTTAAACACAGGACCATTATCTACCTTGTTTGATGTAAATCCAAGCCTTCCCACTTTACAATGACAAATCGGCAGAACAAAGGCACAGAAACAACCTGGTTTTACACATTATTACTTTTTTTGTAGTGAAATATAATAGTGTGACACTGCCTCAGTTTGCAACTAACTGCAAATTCATCTAAGTGTCAGGATGAATCTTGAAAACAGAAGTCCAAATGATGCAGTGAAGTCTTCTTACCTGATGGTATTACCCTGTTTTCCCCAATGTCTGATACTCTCTGTCCTTTTGATCTGTTCTTGACTGTGCAGCTGTGATGAATGGGCCAAGAGAGGGATAATGACATACCTATATTTTGTTGACTTGCAACCTAAACCAGCTTTTGCTGTGCTTACTTGCTTTGTGAGGTTTCTGCAATAGTAGGTGAGTTTCTGCAATTGGCAGAAATACAGTTAAGCTAAAAAAAAACTCTATGAATAGTGTTAATCATTTTACGGATAGATAAGCCAGGAAGGAATAAGTAGGAATGAAAATAAATCAGTGGGAATGTACTGTGATCAGTAATAGGAAAGAAGTACTTTTTTGATAGTTATTTGCCATATTGTCCAACTAAGATAACACTGTTAATTGTGTATTCTATGAAATGTTATTGAGAGTTGGTACCTATTTATCTAAATTTACTTGAGAACATTACTAGACTTAGTCTACTGTATGTTTTGTATTAGGTGTCATTGTTCTGCAAAGATGAAATTCACTGTTTCTTCTATTTGGAAACAGCGATTTACTGAGAATATTTCTTATTATTTATTCTAGGAAATCCCAGTATTTACTTTTTTTGGGGCAATATAGTTTTGGATTATAGTTTTGTATTCATGTCCATGCTGGCCTGTTTTCATTAAGACCAAGTGTTAATAGTTTATCAGAGGTCAGAATTTTCAATCTAAGCCTGACTACATACAGCAGAAAGATTACCCTGCAGTCTTCCTTAACTATGATACTTACACTTAGACTTCTCTGTAGCAACTAAAAGCTTACATGCGATGGATGGTTAATTTGTTTTATTTTACTGTTTTTTTTATTATTGTAGTCACAAAATAGCTGGCCAGAAGAATGTGCTTTAATCTCTATATTGTCTCAGTGTCTTACAGATGAGTTATGTACTTATTTGTTAGAGCTATGATGAAACCTTGCGGTAGAATTTTTTTTTAAAACAGACCATGAAATGTATAGTGCTATATGAGTGCAAAGCATGCCATGGGTATTATTTCAGAGATACATACTCTCACTTTTAAATTTCCTTCAAGCTTGAAATAGGTGTTTCTAGTCCTAAAACAAGAGCATGGTGGAAGGTCACCTAGTAATTAACTCTTGGACACAATTCATTGGTATTAGAAGGGTATTCTTCAGTTGTTTTGTGATGCAGAACAAATGCTGCATTACTCAGAAACATATCAACCTGAGATTAAAAACTAATAAAATCAGCTGCTATGACTTGACATTGCTAGTGACACCACTTATGTGTGTATACACACACACATTTTTTTTCTTCATGCAATTTTCAGCATAAGTATCTGGATTTTTTTTTTTAATGTGAGGGTTTTAGAAAACTTTTTTAATAACCCAAGACTTGTGAAAAAATAAAAAGATACAGAAATGATCTTCCAAAACAGGAAAAGAGGGGACAAGGTATTTTCTGTAAAACAGCTAGAAATTCTGGCAATTAAGGCCTCTTCAATACTGTGGGGAAAAAATAAAGACATTTATAAAAGGCTGCAATGAGCTACATAAATACTCTAGTGGAAATTCTTAATGTACACCAGTTCTGAGTATTTTGTTATCTTTGTGTCTGAAAGGAGGGATTAAAAAAATGAGAATGAGACACAGCTCTCTTCTTCTTAGTGGGGTGGAATTTGAGGAGTGGATCACTTGAGGAAATCAGTTCCTTGGTTACCTTTCTGTTAGCCATGGGCTCTGAACAGACATGGTTTATAGACTGTGATGAATCATCTGGGTTTTATTGATCACTTTGATGCCTGAAGTTTTCCTGAGGGAGATATTCTCATTCATGTTATTTTGGGATTTCACTGGTTTGTAATTTTTGCATGCATCACAGTTTTAAGGAAAAAAAAGGAAAGAGTATAGATAGCAAGGGGAAGAGTCTATGTATTCTTCACTTGGAAAATTCATAGAATCATAGAATGGTTTAGGTTGGAAGAGTCTTTAAAGTTTATCTAGGTCCAACCCCCCTGCATGGGCAGGGACACCTCCCACTAGATCAGGTTGCCCTGGTCTTGAACTTTTCCAGGGAGGGGTCATCCACAACTTCTCTGGGCAACCTGTTCCAGTGTCTCACTACCCCCTCACTGAAGAAATTTCTTTTTAATGTCTAATATAAATCTTCCCTCTTCCAGCTTAAAGCCACTACCCCTTGTCCTATCACAACATGCCCTTGTAAAAAGCGCCTCCCCAGCTTTTGTGTAGGCCACCTTCAGGTACTGGAAGGCAACTATAAGGTCTCTCTGGAGCCTTCTCTTCTCCAGACTGATCAACTGCAACTCTCTCAGCCTGTCTTCATAGGAGAGGTGTTCCAGCCCTCTGATCATCTTTTTGGCCCTCCTCAGACTTGCTCCAATAGTTCCTTGTCCTTCCTGTATTTGTGGCCCCAGAACTGGACAACAGTACTCCAGGTGGGGTAGTGCAGAGTGGAGGGGGAGAATCACCTCACTTGACCTGCTGGCGATGTGTCTTTTGATGTAGCCTAGGATATGGTTGGCTTTCTGGGCTGCAAGCATACAGTGCTGGCCTGTGTTGAGGTTCTCATCAACCAACACCACCAAGTCCTCAGGACTGTTCTCAGTCCATTCTCCACCCAGCCTGTATTTGTTCATGGGATCGCTCAACCCAGGTGCAGAACCTTGCACTTGATCTTATTGAGCTTCATGAGGTTTGCACAGGCCCAGCTCTCAAACCTGTCAAGATCCCTCTAGGTAGCATCCCTTCCCTCCAGTTTGTCAGCCACACCACACAGCTTGGTGTTATCAGCAAACTTGCTGAGGTTGCGCTCAGTCCCACTGTCCATGTCACTGACAAAGATGTTAAACAGTGCCTGTCCCAATACCGACCCTTGAGGAGCAACACTTGTCATTTATCTCCCTTGGACATTGAACCACTGACCACAATTCTTTGAGTTCAGGTAGCTAGCCGGTTCCTTGTCCACTGAGTGTTCCATCCATTGAATCCATATCTTTCCAATTTAGAGACTAGCATGTTATGTCGGACAGTGTCAGACACTTTGCACATGTCCATGTAGATGAGATCAGTTGCTATCCCTGTGTCCAGTGATGCTGTGGCCCCATTGTAAAAGGCCACCAAATATGTCAGGCATGATTTGCCCTTGGTGAAACCTTACAGATTGCCACCAACCACCTCCTCATTTCTCATTTTCCATGCACCTGAGCAGAGCCTTCAGGAGGATTTGCTGCATGTTCTTGCCAGTCACAGGGTTGAGACCAACTGGCCTGTAGTTCCCCGTGTCTTCCTTTTTTTCCCTTTTTTAACATGGGGGTTATGTTTCCACTTTTCCCATCAATGTGAGCCTCATGAGACTGACGTGACTTTTAAAATATGATGGAAAGTGGTTTCGAAATGTCATCAGCCTGTTCTCTCAGGACATGTGTATTGATCTTGTCAGGTCTCATGGACTTGTGCTCTTCCAGGTTTATTAGATGGTCTCAGATCTGCTCTCCTCCTACAGTGGGTGGATATTTGTTCTCCCAGCCCCTGCCTGTGCCTTCTGCAGCTTCTGCTGTGACCAGAGCCCCTGACAGTGAAGACTGAGGCAAAGAAGTCAGCCTTCTCCATATCCCATGTGACCAGGTTGCCTGTTTCCTTCTGGAGAGGGCTCACATTTTCCATAGTCTTCTTTTTATCACTGATGTGCCTGTAGAAGCTTTTCTTGTTACCTGTGATGTCCCTGGGCAGATTTAATTCTGTCTGGGCTTTAGCTTTCCTAACCAGATCCCTGGCTGCTCTTAACACTACTTATTTTTTCTCTCTGTATCAAATGTGTTAACTTCTCTGGACCTGGGGTACTATATAATGGGTTCTTTGCTGTTGATGTTTTGGTTGTTTTTTTTTAATAAATTGGTGATAATGAAGCCACATTAAAAGCAGAATTTTCTCAGCTGCTGTGCTAGTGTTGGGGGAAAAACAGAGACTGAGCAAAAAGCTGCAAGATCAGCTATTATAAAAGAGTGTTGGCCTAGAGAACTATGAAATCACATTATGTTATTTTACATTTTGCTGGTTGCCACTTTGCAGGTTTGGTGACTATCTTTTAAATATGTTACTACTCAAACAACAGAGCACAAACCATCATTTGTGACCTCCCTTACCATCTGACTAATTTCTATGTTCCTTTACTGTGCTTTGTATGCTTTCAAAGAACAGATGGTTATTGCTATTGCTGTCACATTTTTTCCATTTTTTTCCTGGTTAGAACAGTGGCAGAAACAGACTAGGTATAATGTTTCATAAGTGGAAGCATGGCTAAGATATCTTATAAAATAAATATTTAAGCTTTCCATCTGTTTTCTCAATCTGAATGTTTCTTTTGATATTTGTTACCTGAGTTGAAAAAAAATTAAAACTTAAAAAATATTGTGATAAGCTTCTATCAGCTTATAAAATTTAATTTAAAAAATTTATTTGACCTGGAAGGAAAAATATTGCAAAGACAGTGCCAGTGCTTTTCTTTGCAAACCTTCTTCGTAATGTACAGGCCAGCTCTTGAATAATGGTTCAAAGCAGAGCTTATCCAGTCTTCAAGGACTTGTTTTTTTAAAAATTAAATTCTAAAATTCAAAAAATGTGCTGATAGTCTATCACCAATTATATTTAGTTTTTTTAAGAAAAAAAGTCGCACAGGAAGAATTTTTTTTTTTAGTTTTCAAAAATTGTTTAGGGCAGTTGTGTGACAGTCCTTCTGTGCCTCAAACCCATTAAATGTGGGTCTGGAAATCTAGCTTGATGTATTTGGAGGCATGAAGCTATGTGTTGCAGAACCTGGCTTGGTCAGAGTTAATTTTATTTAAAATAGGAGCAGGCATCTCTCCAACTTAACTGGCTGTTGCTCTTGTCTTTCTCAAGAAAGGGTGAGATCACTCATAAAAGGGCTGCTCAAAGAAAGTGTCTTCTCAGGGGTTGGTGGGATGCTTACCTTAAACATAGAGATATATGATCTTTGCTGAAATAGGTCAGTTATCTCACTGTGGAACAGAATACCGAGCTTTATGAAGGGAGAGGAGCTCCTACAAAATTTTGGACAGGTTGGCTCAAAATTTCCTTATGTAATAGATGGAATGGATAACTTGTAGGTGAGATTTCAGACCTGTGATTTCCTAATGAAAGTTAGAGAACTCTGAAACTCTTGACCAAGTTTCTGTAAAAACTAGAAGGGTACAGGTTGTAAATGGTTGCACAGGTGCTTATAGAATTACAACAAGTAGAGTAAAAAGTACATGACAAACACTAGAAAAGCATTTTTATTTTTATCATATAGAGATAGCATACTTTTTTTAAAAGTGTGTGGGAGGAGAAAATATAAAAAAAGAACCAGAGTATTCAATGGCTAAATGAAATATAAGAGGAAAAATGCCAAAAGGGAAGATTTGTTAGTTCTGTTGATACATGAACATGTTGAAGTTGTATCAGAGCATTGGCACCATGATTGCTTGCAATGTTTCATTTTTGCTGTCATAATGTCTAGTCTAGCATCCTCAGTCCTTACACCATCTCTGACTCCAGAATTGACAAATACGTTCATTTCAGCTCATCAAGCACAAAGATCTAGGTTGTTCCTACAGTTCTTAGAGAATCTTGGGCTCAAGTTGTATGGACAGCACTTTCAAGTCTGAACTCTGATCTGTTCCCACCAGCTTAAGAATCTGTGAAGACTATAACCAATTCAACTGTCCAGAGGGAATATCTGTTATATTCTTTGTCTTACATTGTTACTCCTTTGTGCGGAGAACGTCACAAGCAATCAGTTTTGTTCTTTATACGGTGATCTATCCCTCCATCCTCTTAATCTCTCTCTCAGTGCTGAACCTAGTAATGATATGCTTCAAAAGTTTTAGCAGTCCATAAATTACAGACAATAAAATGCTTCATATTTTCCCACTCACCCATTTGTCCCCTTTGTGTTCTTCATTGCCTTTATATTAAATTCTTTGCTTCCTTCTGCATAGGCAACTTAGTCTCGGTGGGTTTTATTTCTGTTTTTCAGGCTTTGACTCTTCAGTGTGCAAATTTTACTAAGCTAACCCCCTGTAGGGCTGACTCAGCATTCAGTGTCATTTGTCAATTTCATTGATTACTCTCTGACCAACAGTATGAAGGGAGACTTGCAGAGTCAGCAGCTAACAACTGGCCTTTTTTAGTATTATACTGTAAGAACCTCCAAATTAAAAATGAAGAGGTTTCTGATTTCTCTGCAGTGAGACTTTCAAAATTAATTTTAAAAAATCTCTCAACCCTCTTGCTTAATTCAACTGTAATTTTTCTTATTCCTTCTCATTTTCCAAAATATGACTCTCCTGTGAAAAATGAAATTGTGCTTTACGTGTTTAAATAATTTTACATTTTACTCTATTTCTTATTATAACTCTACATCCATATGAGTCAAACAAGAAAGCACTTCACATACTAGAGTATGTCCCTGCTCCAATTTTCAGAGGGACATGATCTAAGTTTACAAATGTATTTTCACTACTCTCTTTCTCTCCCTCTTGCCTCCATGCCTTTTTTTTTTTTAACTTGCATCATCTCTGTAATCCATAGGGGTGCGTGTTTGTGAGAAGAGCGGATGGTTGAGTTGTGGATATATATGCTTCATTCTCAACTATCTGGCAACAAAACCATTTTATTTCAACTAAAGAAAAACTTTCCAGCATTTTGACTGCTACAGATTCTCCCTAGACTGAATTTGTTTTCTTAGAGGTTCCAAGTTTTGAAGCATACAGTCTTTTCTAAATAGCTCTTTAATGAGTATTTCTATGGGAGAGGGATTGAACAACCATATTCCTGCCTCTCTCTGCCTTCTTTCTCTGTATTTGTGCTCTAGACTCCTACCTCTGTGTCAGGAAGCAGATCTGATTATCCTGCATTAAAGTGTCATCATTTTGTCACAGATAGGGGAGCTAAAGATTTGCACAGTGGACAGTCATCTAGCTGTATCTAATGTTTTCCCTACCTGAATACTACTGCACCAACAATTCCATGTGAAGCAAATGCAGTTGCTCATAGACAGGACATGGATCTTGTGCATGCCTTTCTCCTCCTCATTGCTCTCCCTTCTCTCATTTGCTATATAGTGGGACTCATACATGAAAAGAGGTGGATTGTGTGAGCATTATTTGTATGCCTAATTTTGTACAATATAGTGCTAAAAAAGAAATTCCATTTTCATCCTTGGCAAGGTTATTTTAAATTATTTAAATGCTCATTTAAGGAATAACTTCCACTGTTGCTTTCTCTGATGACACCATGAGCCTCAAATCTGCATCCGTCTGTTATTTTGTAACTTAAATGTAAATGCAGTTGTTTTCACTACTGAATTCAACAGTTAGAAAGATTCTGTGCTTTATGAATGATCAGAATATCTTAAGTTTTGGTATAAAGATGACAAAAACTACCTTTAAGAACTCCCTTTTACTTTATAATGTTGATCATAAGTATTTGCAAATAAAAGGAGCACAGGCCCAGGGAAGTGTTACCATGTTATTTAGTTTTTATAGATACCTTTAGCTACTGGCTATTTTTTAGTGTGTTTTAGGAAATATGTCCTTTTTAAAAAAAATAAAAATATATAGATCATCTACTATGCTCTTTACCTGAGCAATAATATGTGAACATCTTCCAAGATGCCTACACCTGTACAAGATTTAAATACTATTTAATAATTTTGAAAGTTTGTACATCCCCTTTCATCATTCTGCTTCTACTTATTACAAAAATAGAAATGCAAGAATAATATTAATTATATAATTTTACTCTTCCGAAAGACAAAAGAAACTAGTTATTACAGGTTGCTATGTCTATTTAAAAACAAAACAAAACCCAACAAACCCACAATTTTGTTTTTTCTCTTCAGAATGAAGGTTAGGGAAAAACCAAGACTGAATGTTGATTATAATCAGGATAGTTGTCAGGACCTTGAACTCCAAGTCTGGAGTTCATAAAGCCCTTCTTATAAAACACTGTGTTTAACTCAGCTCGGTACTTTTTAGTGGAACCAGTGGAACCGAGCACCTTTGGGAAACTGAGGTCTCAGATGAGATTTGAAGGGAGTTAATGTGCATCAGTCTGTGTGAAAATGATACCATATACTACTGTAAGTTAAATGTGAGATTGCTTTGTCACCAAACTTGATAGTTTTAGGTAACAGCTGCTTGATAAAGTTTCAAATTGAGGGATACATTTAGTTTTTTAACACTGAAAAGAGTTCTCTTGGCAAAACAGAATAAATACTTGAAATGCAAATCTGAGAGTCCAATAACTTGGTTTTCTCAAACTTAGCCTCTTTGTAAGACTAATAGGCTCTTGTTTCCCAGGTGAATTCTACGGTATGTTATTCAGACTGTTGAAGGTTTTCCCATATTTAGTTTGTTTCTTTTATTAGGAAATGTCCTAATCAGAAAAAAACAACTTTGATATAATATTTAAATTATTGATGTTTGTTTATTCACCAGTGGCTAGACCAGAATCTCCTTGACTATACATTTAATCTTCCTGCTTTACTGAACGCTGTAACTATACTTTTCCTGAATGATAAACAGACGTTCCTTTGTGTGATAATGACTTGAAGTCATAAGGAGTTGATTTGTTGAGTTAAGGAACAGGAGAGAAATGTTTGGGTTTTTTACTCCTGTTAAAAATGAATGAGAACAGAAAATAATGTGTTTCAAATATTGTTTTTGTAAATTACTTTCTGCTAAGGAAAAGTCAGCACAGCTCTTAACTATAAAATTAGCAGGAAACTTAACCTTCAGTTTAACAAGATTATTTTATCTCTTTTTCATAAAACTTTGGCTTCTGTGCTGTGCATATTATACACCTGTACCTTGTGCTCTTAGCCATTGATTAGACTTCAACTCAGCAGAGACACAGAAACAAGAAAATAATCTGTTTTTACAAAATTTATTAGCAATGTGATTTATGTTATTCATTCTAAAGGGCCAAATTATGATTTACTTTTGTGAATACCTAAGAGCAGTAGAAATGAAGTGCCTCTAAAGAAAGGTCATAGGACAAATGACACCTTTGGGAAAGCCAGTGTAGAAAAAAAACACAACAAAACCCAACAACCAACCAAAAACCATACATAAACCGAAAACACCTCACAGTTTTTAGCTTGTTTCTTCCTTACCCTAAATACCCTTGCAAAAACAAGGTTTTAAAAAAAGAAAAATAAAAAGAAATTTAAATAATGCTAGTGTACTTTCTGAGTGAGTAACAGAGAAGGTAAGAATCAGGATTCCAGCACAAGTTTTATGCTTCATGTATTTAAACTTGGCTGTGGAAACTGAAGAACCTGTGGCACCCATGGGAATAAAACTCTTATTAGAAGTTGTGGCCTTTAGCTCTCACAGAATCACAGAATATTAGAGACTGGAAGGGACCTCAAAAGATCATGTAGTCCAGCCCTCCTGCCAGAGCAGGATCACCTAGAGTAGCTTGCACAGGAATGTATCCAGGCAGGTTTTTGAATGTCTCCAGAGAAGGAGACTCCACAAGCTCTCTGGGTAGCCTGTTCCAGTGCTCTGTCACCCTGACAGTGAAAAAGTTTACCTTATGTTTACATGGAGCCTCTTGTGCTCCATCTTGCACCCATTGCCCCTTGACCTATCATTGGACATCACTGAGAGGAGTCTGACTCCATCCTCCTGACACTCTCCCTTTACATATTTGTAAACATTAATGATGTCACCCCTTTAGTCTCCTGTGAGTTAAAGAGACCCAGCTCTCTCAAACTTTCCTCATAAGGGAGATGTTCCACTCCCTTAATAATCTTTGTGGCTCTTCACTGGACTCCTTCAAGCAGTTCCCTATACTTTTTAAACTGAGGGGCCCAGAACTGGACACAACATTCCAGGTGCAGCGTCACCAGGGCAGCGTAGAGGGGGAGGAGAACCTCCCTTGACCAACTAACCACACCCCTTCTAATACACCCCAGGATGCCATTGGCCTTCTTAGCCACAAGGGCACATTGCTGGCTCATGGTCATCCTTCTGTCCACCAGGTCCTCCAGGTTCCTTTCTCCTACGCTGCTCTCCAGCAGGTCAGCCCCCAACCTGTACTGGTACATGGGGTTGTTCTTTCCCAGATGCAAGACTCTAAACTTGTCCTTGTTGTATTTCATTAAATTTCTCCCCAACCAACTGTCCAGCCTGTCCAGGTCTCACTGAATGGCAGCACAGCCTTCTGGTGTGTCAGCCACTCCTCCCAGTTTAGTGTCATCAGCAAACTTGCTGAGCGTCCACTCTGTTCCCTTATCCATATTGTTGATGAATGTATTGAATAGTACTGGTCCCAGAATTGACCCCAGTGGGGCTCCACCAGATACAGACCTCCAGCTAGACTCTGTCCCATTCACCACAGCTCTATGGCTTCTTCCCTTAAACTAGTTCACAATCCACTTCTCGACCTGATCATCCAGACCACACTTCCTCAGTTTAAGTGCGGGGATGTTGTGGTAGGCGGTGTGAAATGCTTTGCTGAAATCAAGGTAAACCACATCCACTGCACTAACAACATCTATCCACCTGATTATGTCCTCATAAAAGGCTATCAGGTTGGTTAAACCTGACTTCCCCATATTAAAACCACGTTGACTACTCTTATCCTTGATATGCCTAGAGACAGCACCAAGGATAAGTTTTTCCATCACCTTTCCAGGGACAGAGGTCAGGCTGACCAGTCTATAGTTACCCAGGTCCTCCTTCTTGCCCTTTTTGAAGACTGGAGTGACATTTGCTTTCCCCCAGTCCTCAGGCTCCTCTCCTGTTGCCCACGACTTACCAAAGATGATGGAGAGTGACCTAGCAATGACTTCCACCAGCTCCCTTGGCACCTGCAGGTGTATCCCACCAGGACCCATGGATTTATGGATGTCCATATTGCTTAATTGATTCCTAACACAGTCCTCGTCAACCAAGGCAAACTCCTCCTTTATCCTGACTTCCTCTGGGCTATCAGGGGTCTGGGGCTCCTGAGGACAGTCTCCAGCAGTAAAGACAAGGCATTCAATAACTGCACCTTCTTTGTATCCTCTGTCACCAGGGCTCCCACCTCATTCAGCAGTGGGCCTATATTTCCTCTAGCGTTAGTTTTGTCTGTAATGTATTTGAACAAGCCCTTTCTGTTGTCTTTCGCCTCTCTTTTAAGGTTTAATTCCAAGGAGGCCTTAGCTTTCCTAGTTGCCTCCCTACATCCTCTGACAAAAGTCTTATATTCCATCCAAGAGGCCAGCCCCTCCATTCCATGATCTGTAGACTCTCTTCTTCCACTTGAGTTTGCAGTCTCCTCTTTAGCCATGCAGGTCTCTTGGCTCCCTTTCTTGATTTCCTTCCCATTGGGATGCTCTGATCTCGAGCTTTGAAGAGGTGGTCTTTGAATGTTAACCAATTATCTTGGGCTCCTTTACCTTCTAGCATCCTGGCCCATGGGATTTCCCCTAGCAATTGCTTGAAAAAGCCAAAGTTGGCCCTGCTGAAGTCCAGGGTCGTGACCTGCTTGGTATTCTGTTCCTGCCGCATGAAATCTTCAACTCCACCATCTCTTCAGTTGTTTCTCTACAATTCTGATGTATTCAGGACTGAGATTAGTTTCTTTGCAATAGCAGGTACTCACTGCAACTGTGTGGAAGGAAGCAGTACTGCTGAGCTGTAGAAACTGGATGAGACATGTGCCTTTTGTTGGTCCCTTGTCTATGCTGTCTTTGCACTTTTATTCTCACTGCCCTTAGGAAATATGCCTCCTGTCATCTTTAGGAATTTTACACTTTTAGCAGTAGATTGTCATTTGCCTTTCTTGTTTTAGAACCTAGTGTCCCTACATGTTAAGATCTCAGAGAAATGACAAATAATCTCTCAACCATGAAGAATGTCCTTCTATGTACACTTCCCCCTCACGCCCCCATTAATTTAATTAGCTGTCAGAACTGAAAGCATGAAATGTTTGTGCTGCAAGGTTCAGTTGGTTTTTAATTTTCCAGACTGGATCTTAGAACTAGTGGGTTTTTTTAATAACAAATGCCAATGCATAACAGACAACAGCTAAGCAATAATAAGAGGTAAGATTAGGAACTTCAGGTGGGCAGGTATTCATTTAAGTTCCGCACAGAGTTCAGTCCCCTCCTTTCTGCCACTGAAATTAGTGGCCAAAATTCTACTGAGTACTGAGATCAGTCCCAGATGTATACTGAAGAATCTGCTGTGTTACTGTAATGCTCTTTTCTAATAATGAGTGGCAGGACATGCAAAACTTGATATAATGATATCCTAAAATATATACAGAGAGGGAAATGAAAGAGGAGGGATAATGCAACATGGGGACTGCATGGACAGTGTAGTAGACAGTTGGTAAGAAATGGTCAGTGAGATTCAAGAGAAACTACAGTTGGAAGGTATTATACAACAGTGTTGCTCTTGATTGTTGCAGGCTTTTCTGTTCTGAATGGTTTACACCTCATTTTCTATGATAAAGAGTAGTAGCTGCAAGAGATCTCTAAGATTCTTTTGGGCTCCAGATTCAATGACGTAGTTCACCAGTGTCTTAATCCAAATTTTCTCAGGTATATAATCAGAAGAATGCAGTGATAGCTTGGAACTGAAGTCTGCAGTACAGGGTGAATGACTAAGTGAGAATCTTTAATATTAGGTTAACAGTAAGGGAACTTGGTTGATTTTGGCAAAGCAATTAATGTCAAATATTGCCATTTTCATAATAATAGAAGCCTGAAAAGCTGCTGAAGAAGGATCTCTGAAAAATCATTTCAGACAAACAGGAAAAAAAAATCCAGAAAATGCCATGGTTCACAAAGATATATATTTGTCTAAAATGTATGAAAGGAATTTGGAATTTTCAAAGTTACAGACTTTTGGCAGTTTGCTTGTCTTAATCCCATTAGAGCAGAATTCAGCCTCAGTAAAGAATAAAGCAGCAATAGACAGGAGAGCAAGTAGGATTATATTTTGCAGATAATTTTTTTACTCATTGGCAGTGAGTGAATTTAATAGTGGGAAATGGAAAGAGATATTACGTCTACACCTGGACACACTGTAGTTCTCCATTTACTATTTGAATAAGATGTCTTCCTTAGCTCTCAAATTTGCAAATGCCAATCACTTTTTGGGCATGATCAACACTTGGTGATGCGAGATATTTACAGTCCTACTACATGTTCCCTGTCGTATGGGCTATAAAATAAATAAAGCCTAAATGTGAATATTTCAAACATCAGTTATTATCTTTAATTAATAGAGAAATTTGAAGTCTTGTATGAACCTGTCTTTTATCTTAGAGTCAGTGAATGTGCAGTACAATATTTTGTGGCAGTATAGACTGTAAGAGTTAGGCTCCTACAAGGCTGGGTGTTTTCATTGACTTGAAGGCTCTGAAAGAATCATATTTCATGACAGCAAAATAAATGTGGAGTTCAAACAAAATTGTGTTAGGGATCAATTTGATTTTTATTTTCTTTCTTGCCATGCGTAAGGCATTCAGGATTGAGACAACAATTCATGCATAAAATCTTCCCTTTCTCTTTCATGAATTGCAGTGACAGACACTATGATGTCTGTGAGTGGGTAAAATAACTGTCAGCATTACAAAGCCAAACCTATGCAGCTAAGTATGGATTTTCAGTTGATTTCTTAATGCAAAAGTAATTTCTTCATATAAAGACACTGCCTACCTTTAAATAATATTTAAATACTCTCCTAATATTATGGAGAGTTAAACAGAGTTTGAAATGCTGCTGATCTTACAAATTTAAATTATAACAGTACTTTTAAAAAAATCTGCTGACACAAACGTATTGGAAACAAACCTATATAAAGGAACAGTTAACCCAGAACTATTGTGAGATTTATTATATATTGTTTGACATACTTTCATATAAGCAAGCAGAAGCACCCCATCCTTTAGACTGTGGTAATGTGCCTTATTGTTAAATTCAATAGGAAAAGCTATTCATACTGTAGTATGATTGAAAAGAAAATTGAATCTTTTTGATGTTATAAATGTTTCTATTACGGCATGTGCACACAAATTTTCCATGGAAATTATGGTGAAAGTAGTGATTCTCCTAGAAAAATGCATTAGTGTTGACATGTTCAATTTTAGCCGCATCAGAATATAAATACCCCTTAACCATGGTCAAATTGTTGGGAATGTATATAGTGTATCTACATAAGTCAGTTGTCTGTCTAAAAATATATGTTCCTATGGTCCAGTTATGTTCTCTATTTCAGCTGAAGTGGAAATAAAATTCTCACAAATATCACTTCTCTTACAATACTGTGTTTAAAAGTATTTTGGTATGTTTAGTTGTTCATTATTACTTTTAATTTTGAAGAAACAGTATAATTACTGGGGTTTTGGTTATGAAAGAAACTATACATGAGATGTTGCCACTTGCATGGTAGTTGGTTCTGTGTCTGAAAAGCTGCATTTTCCTTGTACTGGAGATAGTCTACACTCCTTTGCACTGACAATTGAATTTTAAAAAAAAAAAAAGTGTATCCAATACCTGAGGATTTACAGTAGTGGCTCTTTCAGTTTGTAGTTTGTCCAGATTCATAACTGGAAAACACAAATGTTTTTTTTCTTTCTCTGAAGCCTGCTGTATGTTGTCAGCTAAAATTGTGTGTCACTCAACGCACTTTGTATATTAGGTACATTAAGTTACATAGCATAATGCCATAAGAACTAACCTGACATAAGCAGGCATGAAAACATTATGTTTACTGCATTTTAATTATATAAAGGCACCAATGATTTTAGAAGGGAAAACTTTAATACTTCAGAGCTTATTTTGTACAGCTATCACAGCAATACTTCCTATTGATTTAACCCAATGAAAAGTGCGCAACATACAGTGTTGTGTTTTGGGTTTGTTTTTTTTTTGTTTGGTGATGGGGATTTTGTTTTGTTTTGTTTTGTTTTCTTTTGTTTTCAAGCTTAGTGGAGAAAGATTTAACTTGCAGAGTATTCTGTGATTGTTGAAATGATAGAAACCTAGAATGGACCTCAGAAGAGCCTGCAGTTTCATATTTAGATGACAGACAATTTTATTTAATACCTATGTAGTTAGAATCTCTTAGTATCAGTTTCTTATTCCACTACAATGTGTTGTTTTTTCTTTCTACTGGAGTAAGTGGGACTGGTTACATGGATGAGATAGTGTTTCTAAAAATCTCTGCTCTTGTGTATTTGCATTTAGTGGTATTTTTAATTGAGAATTATTTCTTTTAAGGTAATTTTTACTTATTTTTTTTTCCCCTCAGAAATATTTAGAGCAAGAGTAAATGTTGGTTTTTTTTTTTACTTTGAGCAGATTATTTCCTATGCTGGACTCTAATACAGTTGTTTGGGTTCTTTCAAGTAAATTACCAGTCTCCTGAAATTTAGGACACATATATGAAAATATCTTCTGAACTTTATAAGAATCCTGCTAATGTTCATTGCCTTTGAGGGTAGAATGCTGGAAAAAATATATTTTTAGTTGGTCTAATTTTATTACTGGTTTGGTATTTAAAATTAAACAGTGCAAACTGGAACAGAAGCAAAAGAGTGATACAACATTAAGTACAAAACAGTAGGAGAGGGTAGCTGACTGCATTCTGATAATGGAGGCAGCAGCCTCTCATGGTAAATCCCTAAAGTTTCTATTTAGTGAAGAAGAGAAGCACCACCAAATTACAGAAATAAATATACTAGCTAAGAGGGAAGCAACTGTGCAACAAATGTATGGAGAATAGAAAGGGTTGATTTATTTTAAAGATAACTGGATTCTTCTGATGGAATGCAGGCTGACTTCAGTGTTTTGGCCCCTTGTAAAATAAGGAACTTGGTCATTAAAGACTGTAACCTCTGCACTGTGCTTGTGATTTGGACAGTGATAAAGATTGAAGCATATTTTATTGCTTAAAACTCAAGTTGAGTCATGTATGAGTATGTGAGAAAAAGTGAATCTTGATTTGCAGAGATGACTTTTTCTGCATTTAAACAAATGATTACATTTGCAGTAGCAAAAGAAGAGGGAAGACAGTGAAAATTGCATTATTATATCGATTAGCTCATTAATATACTTTATTCTAAACGACTGGGAAACTTTAGGTGGAAGCAGAGAGGTGAAAAATATTTCTCTCTGCTCTACCTTTTTCTAAGAACTAGGAGCAACATGATTTTCACAAGTGTTTTGATGACTGGGGAGAGAAAATTATTTTTATGTTTAAGAAAATGGTGTGCCCTTAAGCACAGGAGTTCTCCATAATTGTATTATTCTTGTACTCCTTTTTTTTTTCTTTTTCCAATCTTTTTTTATTCCTCTGTTTCTGCTTTCATAAATCTCAACCATAAATCACCATACATTTAAAAATTAAATTTCTGAATATACTTGTAAGAAAATTGCTCAACATCAAATAAACATCAAGAAACATTGTAAGCAATAACTACTTACAAAGGCTTTGTTCAAAGAAAGAAGTAAACTTATAACTTAAAATTAAGAACTTTGGCTGTGTGTCTATATTCTGAAATAGTACCGTATCTGGAGGAGCAACCCATTAGGCATTTGGACATACTTAAAAACAGCAGTCCAGATCTTCAATTAAGATACACATGGGATATTTCAGAGTGAAAATTACTTTATACCCATCTAATTTCTCCTAGTGTGCTGAGTTAGTTAGGCTTTCAGCACAGATGAATACTCTGTGACCACTTTGCAGTATTATTATCCCTCCAATAGGATCATAATTTCAAAACAATCTTAATCTATTCTAAGTTATCTAATATATAAATTTTCTGCTGTAGTACCTGAACACTTTTCATGAAAACTAAACATATGAATCTGACTTTTAACCCTGCCAGCATGGATGATCTATAAAGTTACTTTCATCATTTGAATATTAAAAAATATATTAATGCTGTACATATTATACAAAGTATGAGAATGCCGGTACTTTAGAAATAATTCTGTACTTTTCTTTGTTTCTATTCTTTAACTCACTTTCTCTCATTCTCTTTTATCTTTTTTCCATGTTTGTCAACTAAGTTAGTGCATCTTTTCTAAATTGTTCAGAATCCAAGTATGGGTGGATATATTTACACAGAGTGAATTATGGCTGGATGCGTTCCTATGTCAACATGTGCTATGTTCATTTCTTATAAACTAGATTATTATTCTGTGTGGCATAAATAGTATTACCAGACTGATGTGATTAAAGCCAGTGAGTCATTAATTAGCATCTAATTAAAAGAGACTAGTAATGTATCCATGTACACCGGCTATTGTGTTATATTTTCCTTTAAAAAAAAAGTTATTCCAGCTTGCATGTTAACATACAGATTATGTCTTTTCATATATTATATATAGTATAATGTAATGGGGGTGAGGGGAGTCAGAGTATAATTTCTTCAATATTGCTGGAAAATTCAATGTTATATTTGCAGAAATTAAACCCTAGGTTATAAAAAATATACTTTGGCAAGAAATATCTAAAAATGCAAAAAGCATTTCTCTGTACACATTAAAGGTAAATGTTTTTTGTTGGCTGACTATACTAATACACAGAACAATTTAACTGTTAATACACATGGAATAGAAACAGTCTTGTTTTGTTCCAAGGCATTTGTAAAATACATTCACTATGGCAGAGGGGAAAAAAAATATGTAAGTACAATGAAACTGCTTAAGCCTACACTGGCTTCTTACTTATCACTGTCTGTTGATTATTAACAAATCACAGTGGTCCCAAATAGTGATGGAATTCAGAAAAAAATTCTGTAGATAAATCACAGAGCATGGAAACAAGAGCTTAAGAAAATCCATAAAATGTGGGTGAAAAAAGTAGGATAGGCCAGCCTGAGTATTTTGCTTTGACAGGTTTACTTGAGCATGAATTAATAATCGTTTTACAGAATTGCATGATACACACTCATATTTTCTTAATAAAACATTTTATTTTATTACTTTGTTAAATTACATTATTACAATTTGTTTCAGACAGTATAAATGAAACTGTGATCCAATTATTACTAGCATTGACAATTTCTTCTTCCAACTTTAAGACAACACTTTTAACTTGGTTTCATCTTTCGTGTTTGCAGCCCACATTTGACACTTGCATCATAAAGGTCAGTGTGCAGACTGGAAGACTTTTTTCAAATACAGATTTCAGAAAAGTTCTAATAAATAATGATTTGTACCAGTTTTTGAACTCTAATAATGATGCATCAGCAGAAATTCTGTGGGAAGGATTTTATCTCCTATTCAAAGCAGAATATAGGTTTATTTTGCATCACCATCCAAGTTTTCAAAAAGGGTATTAAAATCTTGCCTACAGATTCATAGATGCAGAAGACATGTAAAAATTGAAAATCTGAGGCTTGTATAAAGTAAGTTATGCTAATTCCCACAATTTAGACATTAATTTACTTCAGTGGGGTTTTTTTGGTTATTTTTGTCCACAATGTTTTTTGTTATCTTAATGTTTTTCCGTCATTCTGTGTCTGGGTTTCCCCTTTCAGATGATGAGTGAGTTCTGAAGTTTCTATGGAGTCTCTAATTAAGTAATGATTTAATTTTTAGGTATGTATTTTATTGAGGGGTTCTCAAAGTGATTCCCAGGCATTATTGAAGCTCATTAAATTCCTGTTAGATATGATAGGTATATTTCTTCCAAGTTATATTTTTCATGTGGATAATTTAAGCTCAAACTATGAAGGCATTAAGACATTTAATCTCAATACAGTACTAAGTTAGGTGCCCTGCTCACCTGGCTTGAACCTTCTGTTAAAGATTTGGTGATTTTTTTTATATACTGCCTTTAAAAAAAAATAAATCTGAGTGAAATCTAAAATTTCAAACATGGTGAAGAAAATTAGCAAGTCTTATGATTTTGCTGTCCCTTCAGGGCTTTGGGGCCTTGTCTGGGACTGCAATGAATTGTACCTGTCCATTTAATACGGAGTGCCAACCTCAGGGTTAGCACCTACACTTTTTCTTAGTTGTAGTGAATAAGATGCACTTTTCTGTCAGAAGAAGAAAAATGAGAGGAGACACTTGCCCTGGAAAGGGAAATAGAGATTTCTGATTGTGATTATTAGGGCTGTGATCTTTGTTAGACATCAGTTAGGCAGAGTTGCCTAGCTCATAGCCATATACTTTCTCCTTTCCCAGGAAAACAATAGTACCACTGTAGTCAGACTTGGAAATTTGTTCTCCTTTGTGGTCATGGCTTGCTTATTCTGAAACCTAGGAATTAAATGGCTCTTCTGACTTTACATTTCTAGCTTAACATACCGCAGCAACATTTTCAATCTCTGGTCTGAAAAGTACTATTATTGGCCAAAGTTAACGTCTTCCAAGTTTTCAGAGACTGTCCTAAAGATATTGACAAATTTGACAAATGGGATGAAACCCAAAATTTGAGAGACCTGGAATTCAAATGTGGAGGGGGGAAAAATCAGAATTAGGGCTTGGAAATTTGTATCTTAACCACTAAGTGAAAGATTTGGCTATGCCTGAACAAGTACACATTTTAAAAGAGCTGCAAGATGCATAGTTTTGTTCTGTTTTCAGAGTAAAACTAGCTAAGTCTTACAATAGGTCATCTGGTGCAGACAAGTACACTTACCACCCCAAAATGTGCATTCAAAATCAAATGGAAGTTAATTGCTAATTATAAATATTATCTTTTTATACTGATTTTTGCTTTGTAAACCAGAAAGTTGAAAGTGTAACCATGAAGGGTGTAAACCACAGAAACAAAACTGGCAGACTTTGTATAATACTGTTCCCCATTTCTGGGATGCAATTAATAGAAAATAGCTTTGGAAGTACTGCCATCTTAGGCTTTAAAGTAGGTATGGATATACTCCCCCTTTTTTTTTTTGAGGGGGGGGAAGGGAAGATAGGGTGTTGGAAGTAGATGCTCCCTTCCAACCCAAACCATTCTATGATCCTATGAAGAACACAGAAAGAGTTGTATGTTTCAAATGTTATTTTAAAACTTGTTTGATCTATGACTACAACATATTTTGTTAGATTTTGTCACCTCTTTAGAGTTTCTGTGGTCTAATGAACATGAAGTATCCTAAATTAATGCCTATGTATATATCCTTTGCCCCTGGTACTTGAATAGTAGCTATACAGTAGCTCTGCCTCTATCACTGTAAGATGACATGGTTTCAATTATTACACATTTCTTGTGGAATGCATAGGACAGGAGAATGGTAGCTGAGGTGTGGAGCAGTGGTTGGCACTCTGTACACAGAAGCATGCACTCAGTCCACATACTACTTATTTTCTAATGATCATAATCTTCTTGCATCTTACTAAAGGCACAAATGACTGTGGATAGCTGAACATAGCTTGCTGTGTACAAGTACCACTCAGAAATTTTGATATCTAAAATGTTTAATAAACTCTCCAAAGTTGTTGTATCAACAGTTTGAATAATAAAGGAGAAATTAAAGCAGCTACCCCTGCTGTCATTTACCCTGGGGTAGGGCTAAGGCTGGAAGGCTATAAAAAAGGCTACACTTGTTCGCAGACCTGCCTAAAACTGATGTAAGAATTTAATTAGGCCCAAAGTATCCCTAGAGTGAGGAATATAAGTGGGAATATACATTGCTTGTTGCTAACCTGTAAGAAAATGAATCTCCTAAAGTGTCTTTTTACACTATATTTGGGAAACAAATTATAGTCAATTTAATCAGTGATAAAATGCAGTTGTATTCTAGGTGTTTCAAGATGCCAAGGAAAATTTGTTTGGGGAAATATAAATAACGATAAAGATGCAGTTTTTGCATTGAAATCCTTGAAGCTGTGGGTACTCTGCATTGCCATTGCACAGCAGAGGGTGCCTAATTGTCTTTCATCTCACTGAAGTTTTAAATAGAAGGTACAAATTACTTTGTTTCTCATCAGTCAGCACGCTGTTTATTGCAGTAAATGAGTCATGCCCCTGTATTTCTGCCATATTAGTTCAGAGGTCTACAGGTGTGATACCAACAATCAGAGATCTTATTAAAGCCTGTAGGTGTAAAATTATTTTTCTTTCTCTGCATTCCTGCATAGATTTCATTTGCATTTATCCCAGTATGCTTTCATATCCATCATCAGAAGTTCTCAGTCATGATTACCAGCTTTTGTTGTTTTATGTTGCTTTTCTGCTATTTGGTAGAGTCTGTTTTTATTATTGCTTCTGACTACTACATGTGCAGGCTTGTCTCAGCGGTTCAATACCGAGTGTCAGGCACTCAATTAAACAGGGTATTTTATTTTATTCAAGGAGACTGCAGTGTTCCTAGCCCAGTAACTATCTGAGTGAGTAAGAAGGGAGGAAGGCAAATATTTCTCTTGAAAATGGCATAACATCTGTAGCCAAATGTGAAAAGATCACAGGATTAGCTTTTCTTTAACACTATTATTTCCTTTCAATAGAGTGTAAAATTTTGAGGGATGAAGTTTAATACTGGGTGTTATTTGCAATAAGATTGGTTTTCTATGTGTGACATAGCAGCAAGAAATTTGTGTATCGGTTTTGGATAATACCACTTGGGTATATGCCTTGTGGGGGTTTTTGTGAGTTCTTATACAGGATTATTTTAAGGCATACATTTTCAGGTGTATATACTCATCTGTGTGTGATATTTTGAAAATTTTACTTTTTAAGCAACTCTTTTTTTTCTTTCCATATGTTTGAAATCCTTGGCTTCACTTGGACATGAAAATTTGAATGCAAAAGAAGTTCTCAGGTGTGATTAAGAAGAGTTAAAATTTCATCCTTTATGCTACAAGTATCGTATTAACAAAATATGCTCACATGGGTAGTTATTACTTACACTGTACATTTTTAGTAACCAGTGACTTGTTTTCAAAAAAGAACTTTCTACATTTCTTTTGAACTTTACCTGAAACATGCTCCTAAGGCATCATTACTTCATCAGCTTGCCAGCATGACCAAACCATTCAAGTAAAAAATAAATGAATGTGTTTTAAAAAGCTTAACTAACAAGGTTTTGCCAGCCTGACTCATGTTGGCTGAAACTGCTTAATGAATTTTCCCAGAAGTAAGCCACTGTGTTGGAGCAGAGCGGACAGATTTTGCATGAGAGTGTTTTAAGTAGCTGAGGACTCAAATTTGCATCTTTTCACCTACCCCAGCTAAAAATGAAGGATTGTATGTGCCCGGTGACATGAAGTACCTGTGCTTTAATAGATACCTAAAAAACTGTAAAGTCACTATTGAAAATTGTATTCAGAACTACAGATTTCCCCACCAGAAATAGTCTTGCTTACAAGAGTTAGTCAGCCAAATGGGGCGTTTATTCTTATATATATTCAAATTTAAAATTTTAATGTATAGTATCAAATGGTTTAAGTAATAGTATTACTAACAGTTTACAGGTGATTAGAACATTGAAAGCTGTTATTGTACGTTTAGATAACATACACAGTGCTAACTACACCCACAATCTGAGTATGCATTGCAGTTAATTGCTATCCAGTAGCACTGGTCAAATGGCAGGAAACTGAAGATGTCAAGTTCACAGGTCCAAAAAATTGAAACAAAACAAGACAAGATTAATGTCTACATAAAGGACTAGTCAGCTGAACATTTCTTATATGAACTACCTAAGTGGAATTGACATTTCTGAATGCAATTTCATTAAATAATGCAGTCCTGCTTATATCTAACTTTCAAAGACAGAAATACAGTAAGACTAGATCTTTTAGTATAAGCTGTCTCTCACGACAAACTCTTCTCAAGCTGTATTGTATTTTTCAACCTTAATAGGAAGAAGTCAAAAAGAATGACTTTTTCTCAACAACAGACTGCCACCTTCTCCTTTTTCTTTAGATAAGGATAATGCATTGTCAAGAACTGAACTAGCTCCTGCTGGTGTATTAATTAATACCACCACCTGGATCTATCAACAGCAAGACAGCCAGATTCACACTAGGGGATAAAAAACAATCTGCACCTTGTCAGCCCTGCCACACTGGGAGTAGTCACAGGTCTGCAGCCCCTAGTAATTACTCGCCCAGGTCTTCACACTGCCTGCATTTCCATTTTGATTGTTGTCATTGCACAATACTGCCTCATCTGCCTAAAAAGGTGGGAAAAAGTGCACAAAGTATGTCAGGCCTGGTAATTACACCACTGTCACCTCTCACTCTCCCAGCTATTGGCCCCCATCAGTGAAAAGATAGTTGTCAGTCTCCTCTTAACTGTTTCATTAAAAGGGAATGATTATGTTGAGTGAATGAGTTGACACTGAGAATCAACACCTTCTGAGCAGCTGTGAAAACATTTAGAATGGATTTATGTACCAAGAACCTAAGTGGAATGAGAAAGAAAAACTACAGGTTGAACAAATCAATAAAAAAACAGGGAAAAAAATCTTGATTCAGATTAATTTTGTGTCGTTGGAAGAATGGGTTCAATTTCCGGAAAGAAAATAAACCTGTATTTTCAAAGGTCTGCATATATTTCACAAAAAAAACCACCTGTAAAATAATGACTTAAACTCCACTGAGAGGGATTTGTTGTGTAGTGCCAGCAGATTGACATTTTCAATATATTCCAGTACTTTTTTTTTTTTTTTTTTTTTTTGTATTAGTGGTTTTTCTCTGTTGGTATCAAACTGACTGTGTTTTAGGACAGAAAGGAAGATCAATGGTTTCTGTACGAAATAGAAAACCTAGGCTAAGAATATGTCAACAATTCTGACCCATATTTAAGGACTGACAGTGTAACTCAGTGAATGTGACTCCACAATATTAATTAAAACTCATTTGGATTTGTTAATATAGAAAGTATCAAATCAAAACTGATTGCAGTATAGTTGACAAGCTGATTTTGGAGAATGTCCTGTGGGTATTATTAGAAAACTTCATATATACCTTGTTTGCTGAATTCTTTTACATCGACTAATGCAAAAGGAACCTATTAGCAGTGTTGATACACTGCTTGATAAGGCATACGTACAGAGATAGATATTAAAAGGGCTATAGTTTTCAGGCTATGCACATCTTTGTTACTTGTGGGATATTGGAGGAGATAGGGAAATAGGTCTTTGTGAGTCAGAAATCCAGAATAAACTTGGTCCTTTCAATTTCTTAACAGAAAGAACTGCCAGGTGAAGATCAGCTATCAGTAGTTTATATTTATGTGTAAAATGCCTCCTTGCATGCATCATGAGGATAATGATGGATAAATCCTACTGAATGAGCACTTAGTGGTGTTTGTAACTCCAATTGATCACCTGCTGTAGCAAGAAGAATTCCAAATTTATGGTCACCTTGAAGACCAAGCTATCTCCTGTTAATGCCAGTAATCAATAGGCCTTGTGTATTTTATCAGAAAAAAGATAGTATAGGATTTTATGGCCAGTTCACAGAACAAGATTTCTCCCATACATCTACTACAAGTAACCGACTATCTAAGCAACCAACTGAACAGAAGGGCTACTGGGAGCTCTGGATTTGCATGTAGATCACCTTAATGTCAATTTCTCATATGTGGCTTTGTTAGTAGTGTTGTTCTTCCTGTTATTGTGAAACATGGATATTTAAGATTTCTGCAAGAAATGTCCCTTTGGATGGTCAAAATGTAGGTTTGTGGACTCGGAAAACGTTAAAAAAGTTCAAAGAGAACACATAGTTTTGAAGGAGTCATAGCCCTTTCTAGTGATTTATTTTCCAAAATCAATGTTTCAGCAACACTTAAATTCCTGTTTTGTGCCTTAATTCTTATAGGTAAACTCAGTTAAGTGTTGGTACATGGAGATACACAGGAAACAGCTACAGAAACATCACATACAGTCTGCAAGGTTTACACCAAAATATTCTAAGGGGCAAAGGAATTCTTAGTCTCTGCCTTGTGTGCATCAACATGGACTGGAGCAGTTAATTGTTCAGGAAAACTATATTTTTTACTTTGCAACATTTTATTGTCAGTTCTATAAAGCATGTCCTATGTGCTTTAGTCTGAGACAAAAGGTTAAAAGCAGTGACAAGGCAAGGACCAGCCTTTGAAACAAAATAGAATTTACAGTCAAACAGAATCATTAAACCCATACAAAGATTCCCCAGATAATAATACTCAGCTGTGTCACTGAGTAAAGGACACCAGTGCACAGTGCTTGGCTTTCTGTTTGTTTCTGTTGGAATTTCTGTGTTGGAACTACATATCTGACAGGCTCAGTCCTCCTTTGAGAAATGGTAAGCTTGTATTTATAAATCAATTCTGCTGATGCTGTTAATCTTCTGGATATCTTCCTCAAAATGTGACAGAATTTTGCCAATCAAAGCAAGCAGGCCATTAGTGAAAGTCCAATGTATTGTATGTTTAAATCAAATAACAATGTATGCTGAGTTGTAGCCTGATAATTCCCAAATTACACATATATTGTTAGCTATTTGAGGCTTTATATGTTCACACACTTAAAAAAGGAGTTAAGAACAATTCAAGCAGTTTTAAGTAGATATATTATTTTACATTCCCACATATAATAAACAGCGTAAGTGATAATATAAACATTGTCTATAATAAAGACCAAGTTCTGTTCTTGATAGGTTAATTACAATTAGAATTCTGATTTATTTTTTTTTCTCCCTCTCACTGACACATTTTTCTCTTAGGAGTCCAAAAAAATAGTCCTTTTTTCTTGAAATTTGATTTAGTCTAATTCTGTTTGCTTTGTGCATTCTTTTTCCAAAGTATGTGCACTGTAAGCTTTTATGAGTAAGAGAAGATACCTCTTTCATTTATCCCTGAATAGGAACAATCTAGAAGGAAGAGCCTAAGACTGTATTCCTTCTGAAAAATGTACTGTTCGGGCTCCTGTGATATATTTTTTTTAAGAGACCTACATTAGGTAACTGTAGGAAAAGATACACTTTTAAAACTACTTGTTCTTAAATATTTTGATTATCAGAAAAGAGTAAAAAAGTTCTGAGAGGGATATTTGTTCTGCATCTACCCTACCCCCCAACCTGCCCTCAGGATGTAGTAAAAAATTTCTCCTGATACTTGAGAGATTTTACTAAATATTGTTGAGATGAAATATGACAACCTGAAAGACATTCCTTTTTTAGAAAATTACAAGGGAATGGAAATAGATATTTAAAAAGAGCAAGCTTCAACAAGAAATAGTTATAATATAGTTCTGGCAGACAAAACAAGATGTCTTCAGCTCAGATTTCTCAAGATGTGAGGGAATAAGTCTCTGGCTCAAAATTTTCTTAAAATGGACCATGTCCTGCAGTCACCAGGAATGGAACTGCTACAGAAAAAGTCCTGTTCCATGGACATCTCAAATATGGAGAAACTAGAATGCGTTGGGATTAAATCTCTAGGTTTAAAAGTGTAGAGAGATTGATTCTTTTATCAGCTCTGTCACACACTATATTGTTGCTGTATCTTTCTGAACTGAATCAGGTTGCAAGTCTGTATGTGTTTCAGCATTTCTAACATGGAGAATAATAATGCATCATGATCTCGCATGATCTTCAGAATGGAAGTTGCTGACAAACTGCAGTGATACTGTCCCTGTAAAAATACAAACTTTACTACAATGCATTTTTAAAAAACAATGTTAGTCTCTGTGTATTTGTTTGATTAGTTTAGCCTATGCGAGAAGATTGTAGTCGAAAGATAATTCTAGAGTTTTTAAGCTACTGAGTATTCTGACTTTTCCGCTTCCTTCACGTGTCTAGTGAAATATCTCTTAACATTAGCCATATGTAAGGTCTCATAATTCCTTAGAATACAAGACTTAGATGATGATACCTGTTTTGTGCCATACGTCTAGCAACATGCTACTGTGCTAACAGTGCCTTGCAGTTACTGATTGATTCATTTAGAGCATCCAAAATCATTAAACTATAACATATGACAGTCTGGGATTTGGGTTTCTTTCAGTATCTATAAATAAAGCAAAGGTTTTGGTGCTTTTCTTAAGTTGTTAAACATACGTATTTTACACAATCTTCCATCTACTTACTCTGTCTTCTTCACTACCAGATTCCAGATTTGGAAACGTATAAACATAGCATGACCAAGTAGCAAGGTGCTAACAAACTATAAGATATTTATTTTGGCATATTTTCTTCTTACTAAATGATGTAGTTCACTACCATTATATGAAAGTAAGCCACAGAAATGACTTGCACATCATTATGGAAAATTAAGGTGTCTATTTTTAGAGATCTTATTTTTGAGCAAATCTATCAGAGACAGACAATATGCAACAAGCTGCATGTATGTAAGTGGATTTCTGTAGAGTGACAATATGTTAATTTATTTGAACAATATTAATTGCCACATCTTTCCAGTTCTCCATAGTTTTATCTTCTTGAGGTCTTAGTCCAGCTGTGTAATGTCCATTTGTGCATTGTATAATAAAAAGGAGGCTCCCTTGTGTGAGAAGAACTCCTTTCATCACTGTGCCTGTGGAGGATTGAAAGTAAAGTGAGAGACTTGCTTCATAGTGTCACAATTCCAGTGACTTAAAAAAAAAAAAAAAAAAAAAAAAAAAGGCAATTGAGCATATACAAGAACATTGCTCTTTCACTGTTAATATCAGGGAATTTCACGAGCTGTTTTGCTCCATTTCAAAAGACAAAACTTAAAAACCCTTCAAACACTAATCAAAACTAAGTCAGGACAATTGAACTACTGAAACTGTCTTAGAAAATGCAGTTTCTTTGCTGCATACTATGTATGTGTATTCTGGTTTTATTCCCCTCCAGACTTCTTAATATCACATTGTTATCTTAGTCTTTGAAATGTAAAAATGCTGGGACATCAAAGAAATATTGTGATGGTCAAAGAAATTTAGAAGGAGAGTGTATATAATGAATACTTAACACTGGAGGTTTACTTCATTTTTTTGTGAAGAAATCCATTGTAGCAACTTAGAGCTGGAAAATTAGGCATGAAATTGTTTGTAGAACATTCAGTAAATTGAATGTTAAGCAGTTGTATGTTTGCTGCAAAGCTAAGCTTGTGTTTAAGTCATAATATGGGTATTTTTGCATTTGTTCTATAGCTGGTTTAACAAAAAGCAGAGAAGAAGACCTTATAGCAGGTGATAAAAACATTTTGAGGACTATAAGGGACTCCAGCTCTTCAGGAAATACAGATGAGGATGGTCTCCTTGACCTTCTCTTTAGCTGAGAATCTGAGAAGTGCAGTGAATTAACCTTCTCAAAACTAGAGAACTCAGATAATCTGCTACCATGTTCATACATCTTAAGCTCTTTTAGGTTGCTTGTGTAAAACTTGCTTCACTGCCTTTATGGTGTTCTTCCTTCCTACAGTACTCGCCCTTTAGGAATGTTTTGCTTGTAGCAGTCTGAAATCTGTCTTTTGATTCTGTTGCCATCAGTCAAGATTGCCTGCTGTATAAATATTTCCCTAAATTAGAATTTGCACCATGTGATGGGTGATCATATTCTCCCATGACAGAGGATGTCATACACCATACGAGTAGAGGTAGGTCCACTTGTAGCTGCCTACAAATATTAATGTAGTAGGCACTTTTGAAATGGGAAAGAGGTACCATGGAGTGGCCTGCTAAAGCTATTTATACCATCTTTGTGTGGTATAAATGTGTTCTAACACAAGAAGCCTCTGGAACAAGGGACAGCATAATTAAATTAGTATTTTGCTAGCCTGGGATTAGTCCAGGTACTGCAGAATACACATCATGGTTTCCCCTTCTTTTTCTCCATATCCTTTTTCAAGTAGAAGTAGCATTTTCAAACTTGGATGAAGGTCAGGTAGTTCAAGCCAGAAGAGTTGCCTATAAATTGTTCTTGTTTTTCTCCGTACTCTCCCACAACCTTCTGAAAAGATGTAAATAATTTTCTCATTACATTCGGTGAAGGTAGAGCGTTTCAGTCTTCTAGAGTCACCATAGTCTGAGGAAAAGATTTGTAGTATTACCAAACTGGATGGACTTGCAGCTAAGTTGAGTTTGAGTCACACATTTTATCTGTGCACTAGTTACCATGTAGTGTGGTGAAGATGAAAGTGTCTGTAGTGGTGCTTCTGGTGGTCATTAAAATATTTCAGGGAATATGTGTTATGAGTAAAAGCAGCTCTGTGGCTTTATGTACTGTGATCTTCAGATAGTTAGGTCTTTCATGAGTCACACAAGTTTAATCTTGCTTACTCAATTCTGCAGACTTAAATGGATGGCTTTTTTATAATTTGCGAGCTGCAGGGACATGGATGAAACTTTGTTTTGAGCACTCCATAGAACTGGGCAACACAGTAATTAGTTGTGCCTGTATTGTGTGAGTATTCACAACCGTGCTGACTAACTTCCGAAGACTCACTCTAGTATGTTGGATATTTGCACTACTAACAGAACAGTAGATATTTCAACTATTTCTTCTTTTAGATTATTTTCTGTAAATTGTTGATACAACTTTAAATGCCTGCAAATGTACACTTGCTTAGGTGGACAGTGTTGGGTTATATTGTTTTGTCTTCCACCAAGGTAATTGCTACTGTTCTACATATCTAGTCAGAGGCATGGATGGAGACTCCAATTATTGCAGACTTCCATTTAGAATTTCTTTTTACTAGTTGTTGTCTTGCACATGGAGAAGAAACTAAATCACACTGGATAGGTATGACTTGGTGAGTTATTTAAAGGAGTAATACCCTGTTGTTTATTGACAAATGAGTCTAATATGAAGGTGCACTTTTTTCTTATTTGTTTTAAGCAGACTATTTATATTTATTCTGTGATACTGAAGACAATTATTTTTCTATAATTAGAAAGCTGACATATTTCATATTATAGAGATACCTTTTGGCCCTATAAGACAGAAAACTTATATTAACAATTTCTCATTGCTTTATGGATAATTTTTAGCTGTATTTTAAGTAAGCTTTTGTTGTTAAGAACAACAAAAACCGTAGCTGGATCCAAGTAACAATGTCCCGATTTTCATCCTTGTGCCCCTGCATTTAAAAATTGCTTGTGCAGGTGGTTACTATGCAGCTCTTTTCCTTTTACATAACTATAATGTATGTGATTTGTTATCAATATGGTGTTAGAGCAGGCCACTTTGCAGGGATTGCAAAGGCTAGCAGATGTCTTTGATGACTGTTCCCTTGCTGAACACTGCCAGCATCCCACAGGAATGTTCTCAGTGCCTGTTGTAGTAGTTCTGTCTGCCCCTTTGATCTAGTTAAGTCTTTTCTTTGCCACTTTCTTGGAATTAGTGTTCAAGGACTTTACTTTGTTAAGTCTGAAGCAAGCAGTTATCTGAATCAAATTGCAGGACTTTACCTGCAAATTTGAAAAGCCATTTTTTCCACAGTACTTCTGTGTCCTGTGTGTTCCGTTTCTCATAACCCTTCTATGTTCTTTATCCCATTCTAGTGTCTTTCAGATGTTATGACTTAAAAATGATCATCAAAAGATCTCGCAATCCAAAGTTCAGTTGTTCAGTAGAGGATACTGATACTTGAACATGCAAGCCTAAATTCTTTGGGAATAATGGTACTAACGGGAAATAGAGAATAAACATAGTAGCAAATCTTTTCTCTCACCCTAAAAAACCAAAAAATTAATTAGCTGATTTTTATAACTATATTTTTACCTGTGTCTTGTTTATCTCCTTGCAAACTAGAGAAACAATTTATTTTATTTTTTCCAGCTATCCACATACAAAATGTGAAAAGCAATTTACAATAAATGCTCATGGTAAGAAAAAGAGAAGTCTTTTGAGTACAATTGTAATTCAGAGGGGAGGAATATGGGAGAAAACAGTGCTTGGTGTATATATGAGCTCAGTAAGAGGTACAAGATAATTGTAGAAATGATAACTGGCTCCAGGGTCATTAAAATAGAAGTGGTTCTTTGTACAATTAAAACAACCTGTCTTGATAATTTTTCTGATTTTAAGTAAGACAGGGTTATAGGATCTGAGTGCAAAAGTTCTATACTTCTGAGAAAAAAAGCAGCATATCATTAGGCGATGGCTATCTGACGACCTACTGTGGTGGATCTGTCTAGTAACAGCATTGAAATCCTGGGTCTTGATCTCACTCTAGCTAGTAAATGTTTCTGCATTCCCCTAGCATATACTTCTTCAAAGCGTTGAGTCCTTTTTGCATGTCATAAGCTGTGGTGACAGTGGGAATAGGTGACTCAGTGCAGTGGGTATTTTGGGAGAGGCTCACAGTGCTAGATGATGCCAATTCAGTCTCTTAAACTCACGCAATCTTTTCCCTAAGGAAGCAGTAGAAGGAAAAGGTCCACAAGGATTGTATTAGTGATCACCGTAAGTTTTTGGTGTCTATGAGAGATCTGGGGATATATTCCTGTAGGATTATGTTTAGTTTTATAGCCTTGTTTCCTTATGCAAGTAAGTGACTGTGATCTAGCAACCTGAGTTGAATAGCCAGTCCTTTGGGTCTTTCACAGGCTATGAATACAGTAAGAGCACTCAACCCTTCTGAAGATATGCAAATGTAGGCATTTAAAAGATTTACATTCATCTTTCACAGGCCTCAGAAATATAAATATGAAATATCCAGAACCTTGTCACTTCAGTAATAATTAAGCTGATGGCCTATTATGTTCGATTGCAAATCAATATAGTATCTTTTGGTGCCACTTGAGTTCTTGAGGGTTGGCTTGGGGCCAACACTAGTTATACAATTGAAGAGCTGCAGCTGCATCGAAAACTTCTCTGCCATTTCCATTCAGAAAGAATAGACTGGTAACAATGGTGGCCAGCCTCTTCATAGTAATTGTGTGCAAGTACACATTTTGAAATAGTGTTTTTGTTCAGCAGGTGCTGTTATTTTAGTTTAATTTGAATTTTGAAATATGGAGGAGAGAAGGGGCCTAATCTTAACAGCATCTAACCTACAGCTGTTCAGAACAGGGCAGCAAACAGCATATGTTGCTTAGTTGAAAATCATAATTGCTTATTCTTCCTGGCATATTAGCAGACCAGTGATGAGCCTCTGAAATTATCTAGCATTTTCAGGCTTTTACTTTACAAAGTGATCCACAATACTCTGGAAGAACAATTCTAGAACATCTGACTGTAAGTTTCCCCACAGGCAGCTTCTTGGTTTTACATCAGAGAACACAGAATGGATAGATAGTTTACCAAGGCAATGTCAGAAGCACTGACCTATAGAACTATCACTGAAGCAATGCAAAGTCTGTATTCTTTCAGTCCACTTCAAAAACTGAGGAAACAGCTTGTAAAATGGTGATTTCTGGGGAAATTTTATCTGTTTGCCTCTTATCCTTTCAAAGAAAGGAAGTCCATGGGACTTCAGAGAACAGAAAAGTCACAACTTTTTGGATCATATACATTGGTTGAAAATCTTTACTGAATTTTTTGCCCAGTGTTCTTTTTTTCTATGACCTGTTGTTTAGAGATGTAAAATCTGAGATACATTATTTGTATTTCTTGAGAAATTTCTCTGTGTGAGGGATAGAACACAGGATATACCAGAAAAGACACACAAAAGGTGTGATTATAGTCAGAGTTCAACACACTAAATTCTTATTATCATGAGTCTGTCTCAAAAATCTGACTAAAAGCATGTGGTTAAAAAGGTGCTGCTGCTTACCTTGAGAAGTAGTGGACATTAATTTGAAGCTTCTGACAGAATTTGCATGGTCTAAGCCAAGGTACACTATTTGGCTCTTTGCAAGATCAGGGCTCAAATGAAAATGTCATGTGAATTAACATCTTTGGAATTGTAACTTTGTTATTTAGATGATTTAAACCTGCTGCTTTTCCTCATGGGTACCTGCTTATGCTTACATCTTCTTAGTGCCCATTACAGAATGAATATTATATAGCGAGTCATACAGCAGTTTGGCTCAAGCAAATCCATTAGAAGACCCGGATGACCAGGCTGTATATAGCACTGTTTGCTCATTTCTGCTTTGGGATTTGTAAAAACGATATGGGAGTTTTTTCACAACTAGTATCTTGTCAACTTCATCAGATAATTTCTAGCTGTAATTTCATTTAGATCAAATCCTTAGGGACAGGAGAAACATGGATAAGTATTACTGTGCTGCTTGTCAGCACTGCTGAAGATGCTGGTTTTGAACTAACCTCTGAGGGAAACATAAAATAATAGACTTGCAATTCAACATGCAAATAAAAACAAAGAATAAGATTTCTTCATGAAATATTTCCCTGGAAACCCAAAGGTTTATGTTGTTGAAAATATTAAAAGAAAATGTATGATATGTGACACAGGCACTGCCTGTTTTTGACAAAATAACTTATTTTAAAAATGAGATGCTTTTTTCTTAACACTTTCCAAAGGAAAACAGAAAGTCAAAAGTACTAAATAATGTACAATGAGATTTATTTCATACACTTCTTCTGGGAAGTCTGACTAGGTGAGGTGCACTGCTAGTTCTTATGAATAAAAAAGAACTACTTGAGATGACAGCCAACGGCAGCCTTTGCAATGACCAGGAAATGGTGGAATTTAAGATCCAGAGGGAAGTGATGCATGTAAATAGCAGAATAAACCCCTTGGTTTTCACTGTGCGTCAGCTTATTTAAGAAACTGGAAGGGCAGGCTGCCCTTAAGGGCAGAGGGATCATTTAATTATCAAGGTCAACCATCTTAAGGCACAACAATAATCTATTTCAGTGGACAAGAAAATAAACAGGTGTGCCAGAAGGCCTTCTTAATTAAACAGTGAACTCCTAACCAGACTAAAAAGTAAAAGAAATTTATGAGAGGTAGAAGCAGATACAGGCTTTGAAAGAGAAGACTACTTGCAAACATAAAGAATGTAATTAGGAAGGCCACAGCTTGCATGCAGATGAAGCTGGCAAGAGATACAAAGCATCAAGATCTTCTACAGGTATGTTGGCAACAGAAATGAAGAAGAAGAAAATTCTTTTCTTGCTGCTGAATGGTGCTGTTAACCTTGTGGTGGGCTACTCAATGCCTTCTTTTCTCAGTCTTTACTAGCAAGATCTTCTCTCTGGCTTTACAGGTCTCTGTGCCTAGTAGCAAAGTGCTTGGAGAGAAAGGTATTGTCCATGCCTTCAAGTCCATGGAGCCAGATGAAATGCCTCTAAGGGGCTGATGGAGCTGGATAACTCCTTCAGGAGTCCTCTGTCTTCTTGTAAAGATATTACTTACTGGGAAAATCTCTGAGTTTTGCAGAAAGGCAATTACTATGCCCATGCTCAAAAATAGGCAAGAAAGAAGATCTGAGGAACAACAGGCTGGTCAGCCTAAGAAAATATCAAAAATCTTTGTGGAAACCAAACACATGAAAGACAAGTAAGATTGTTGGGAACAGTCTGCACAAAGCTAGCAAAACTGATTTCTAATCAACCTCATTGCCTTCTATGAGAAGAAGGTTGAATCTGCAGAAAATTGGAAGAGCAGTGTGCATTATCTTCCTTTTCATATCTTTGCAGTGTCCTCATAGCCACATTTGAGAGACATGGACTGGATGGATGGATTACAAAATGGTTGGACTATTAGGATAAAATTATAGATGTTAGTAGTTCAAAATCTTAATTGCAGCTGGTTATGACTGGCCTTCCTCTGGGGTTGGTGCTTTTGTATGTACTCATCAATGAGAGAGTGTTTGCTATGATGATGATGTAGACAACCATTCAGAGAAACCTAACTGGGCTGGAGAAATGACATAAACCTCACTTGAAAAAGACAGACAAAATATCCTGTAGCTGGGATGAAACAATGCCATACATCAGTAAAGGCTGTGAACCTTTGAAATAAGCTCTGCTTTGAGATAATGTCCAGAGATCCTTTTAGGCCCTGTTTTTCCTATTTAGTCTGGATTTTCCTGCACTCACAGGCCATTAAAAATTATTTCAGCTCCTCTACTTGGGTAGCTAAGGACAGGTTCTAGCCTTCAACTTCCAATTACAACAGCTAGTCATATAGAAGAGTTTGTAGTAATCTTTCCAAGTATATTTGCCTATTTTAGTTTTAATGTGAGTGCAGAAGATATATCCTTTCACCACCAAAGTGGCATGCATTGTGTTAGCTCACCTGTAAGCAACACAAGTTTAAAAAGTGACAATCCCTTGCTGAAGTTATGCCAGAGTGGAAGGCTACCTGTTGATGCTCTTCACAACCATGTATGGTTTTCCAGTGGAAATTTTTCCTTTCCACCAAGTTACATGTAGCTGACTGTATATTTTGGTTTTGGAAACTGAGCATTTTAACATGCATGACCTTTCAGGATGAAGTCTGCTAAATGTGTATAATCATCAAACTGTATAGCTGGTTTAAGAAATTATGGATATACTTGGAAGGAACTTTGCAAGTGGAACATGAAGTTAAGTGAGATTGCAGTACACAGGTTTATCAGATACTTAATCTACTTGACATGCTCAACCTTGCTGTCTAACACAATAAAAAATGGCAATTGCAGATACTCCCCCTTTATCCAACACTGCTTCTAGGATCAGTAAATTCCAAGTATTATGTCAGTAATGGGTACTGTATGAAGAAATATAGTTGATGCTGTGCTGATGTATAAAAATCTTTAGAATTTGGGTTTGCTGTCATGTAACAGCTGACCTCTGTAACAACTTCAGCTTTTCCCACACTTTCCCTTCTACTCGCCATTTCTCACTCTCTCTTCCCCCCCAGTTTAGGCAAACCAGTAACAATGAATTGGTTTGAGCATCTAAAAATAACAGTATGGCCCAGAATTTTATATTAAACCTTATTATGTGAAACCTTTATATTAACCTTACAATATTCTACATAATCCCAGCAAGTATTTCAAATTTCCAGTGATAATAAGCATAATTTTTTATATTTGTGTTTCCCTTCCTATTGTATTCTCTTTTTCAAAGAACGTCTATATGTATTGTTTGGTGCCTCTGCCTGTTTTAAAGAGTACCTGATGTTTTGTTATGGGACAATGTTTTGGGAGCTTAAAACTCTGAAAGCATAGCTGCTTGATTTGAAGTTGCTGATTGCCTGCATCAGGCTAAATATTTTTGAGAATATTAGCTAAAACAGTTTAACCATATACAAGAACAAGACAACATTAAAAAAAAAAGTTTCACTGACATTAGAACTCCTGTTACATGTTCCTTTTAAACAAATCAGGTGTTTTAGTACTGAGCATTACTATCTTTGAGTGTTTGACTTTTAAAATGTAATAATATCTGAATATAGATTTTTTGTCTGCATATTCAGTTCTTCAGAGACTAGGGATACCATGGAGAATAGAGGAAAGAAATTCACACTTTGCATCAACTTAAAAAAAGAATTAATTCCGTCAGTTCTTCTAGGACAATGAAACAAGTTAGTTATTGTTTCAGCCAGCAATTTAGAAGCAGGAGACTGGAGATAGCCAGCAGATTTCAGTATAAATAAGATTGGTTGTGGATAGTAGGGGTTTTTTAAATTTTTAATATATTTTTTGGGTACAAATGAGATCAGCCAATATTTTACAGAATCATTTTCCCTACTAAAACGGATTCCACTCCTCAGTTCCTTCCTGTTTTTCACTATCAGGTCTCCAGCTGGCCTGGGAGGCTTATCACCTCTATCTGGTTGTTAACAGTTCATTTGCTTAAGTACCTACCCTAATTACTTTGCATGGTTCCTCTGAGAGATGCTTCATTTAAGGAACTCTAGGAAAAGTTCTGGTCTGACTGAGGACCACACAGTCGCGTATCTGCCACCTGCTAGCATCTCTTAAGCCAAAATAAATTTATGGGAGAGAGATCCTGCACTCATTTGTATTTTCAGGATTTTATTTCCCAGCTCTCTTTTCATGTTTCCTACTTACTCCTTAAACTGCCTATTTTTACAGCTTTAGCTTTTTATGTCGTATCAGCATTGTATTCTGATATGAACTGCTGTTCTAAATTTTATAGGTAGGATACTGTGCAACATGCATAAACCTGAGGGATTGCATGAACTTGAATTAAGCAGAATTTTAATCAGAACAGCAAGAAGAATGCTGGGCGTAAAGGTCCATAAAGCCTTCTAAGGGGAAAACATCACAAAATGTCTGTATTATGTAACACAAATCTGAAGAATGATGTAAGATGTAGTTTTGTTTGTTGGTGGGGTGTTTGCTAACCTGCAGAAGCTGTTCCTTTACAGGAAGCACAGGTGTCTTGCTTCATCTTGGCATGTTCATATAGCTGCACTTTTTCTTCCTGACTCTTGCAACTCCATAGTCTAGAAAATAATCTTTAAAATTATTCTCTAGAACAATTGGAGCTTCTAATAAAATATAATCTTTAGTATTTCATGTTAGTGATTTTATTTCCTGGTTGTTTATTTTGGTTTCATTATCTGTAGGTTTGCAGCCCCTATTATCTTTATACTTTACCTGAAATATTGAAGTGAAACAAAATAATCTCTTTTTTTATCCCACTTAAACGATACCACATCATTCATAAGGCTTGAACCAATGCCAGGAATCAACTTCTTTGATTAACTTTGGACCAGATTAACTCAGAATCTATGCATTATTTTCACAGATTTTCCCTGAGTTCAGGGTTCTTAGCAGATCTTGAACTATAAATGAGCCAGAATATCTCAATCTGTGTCCAGGCACAAATTTTCCTGACACAGTGTTGTCCAGGATTTTAAGGCTTTTTAGTCTCAAGTGTGTACAACAGAAGGGATGAGATTGAAAACTGGATTTGAGAATGTAAATACTATTATAAAGAATGACAGCCTTTCCTTTTTTGAATTAGAAGTTACGTATAGTTAAATCTTGTTTCTCACAAGTCTCTTTGTGACTGAAAGTGTCATACTAAGCCTGTAAAAGACAATGGAAAGAACTAGTGGATTTGGATGCAAATACTGTGTTGTCAACTTTGTGATTCCTTTTTTATGTCTCTTTTCCTAAAAACAATTAGGAACAAAACCCCAAACAAAACAAACCAAAAAACCCCAACACCACACTACATATTGTGTTAGGTTTAATAGATTCAGTCAAATATTTCTGAATGTTATTAAACTGCTGTTTTCTGTAGAACAGCAACAGGATGTTTTTCCTCCAGATGGGACTGTAATGATTACAGCCATAAAAACAAAACAAAAGCAAACCCACAGGCAAACTATCATCATGCTTAGCTTAGTCAATACAAAACATGATGAGCACTCTCACTCAGTCATTTTAATGCACCACAGTCTAAGCACAGTAGATTTCAGTCTTGTGGCCAGCAGAGCTATACCTTCTCATTGATGCCTTAAATATATCAGTTAAATAATTGTAATGCATTGAAAACAAGTTTTGGACCCATGGATGAGTCAATAGTACACCTGTCAGAATAGACAGGTGCCATAAAAATGACCTTCAGCAGGGCATTATATAATTTCTGTTTCTTCTGTAAGCCTTTTCTTGATAGTTCTAGAAATAGGAGCTTACACTGAAGACTGACAGAAGTTGAACTGGAGAGGTGTGAGCAACATTACTATGGCAACACCAAAGGTTTGGTATTTGAAGACTCAGGTGAGATCCCTGTGGATCATCAAATGCCAAGCTGGCTATTACAATGAACGATAATTGGTTAAATTACTGAGCATTCTATTGCTTATCCCACAGTAACTAAGTGGCCTTGCAGTTGCTATATAATTACTGAATGACTGATGGTCTGCTTTATCCTTGTGATTTTTGTAGAATCTTGTCTGTCACCATAACAAGAAGAGAGTCTAAAGCTTTCTTACCAATCATAGGTTCTGTAAGGTGTTGTTGAATGCCTCTGATTCATTGATTTTATAATGAAGTTGACATACTGAGTTTCTTTGAGTTTTAGTCATCAGGGTACTATAAAACAAAGTATTGCTACCATAGGACTTGGGTCTTTTGGTTAAGCTACTGATCTGAGATTTAAGCTTTGTTATGTTCTCTGCTAAACCCAACAGAGAACCTGGGTTTGTACTTTAACTTATCATATATTCAGATTACTAAAGCTCTCATTATAGCTTTTACCTGTGTAAATCCCATGGTGAGTGGCAAGTTTGTCCACTTCATTCAGCTCTGTTCTACTCTTTGAACAGCTGCTGAGTTGCAGCCAAGAGTCACGTTTGAGAGATGCTCTTAATTGCCTCTGAGCCGCTAGGTGCCACTTCTCTGCTGAAATCAAAGCCAAGTGCACGTTTCTCCTTTTCTTCATTGCTGAAGTGGCAAATTCACCTCTCGTCTGGGGAAGGGATGCTGTTTGCCATTGCCTCCCATAGGCATAAGGGAGGAGTGCAGTCTTTTGTCCATTCTCAGCTTCAGTTATGAAGTTGCAGCTAATAGCCACAGCTTCCCCTTTGAGACTGGAACTATAGTTTACCTACTCCCCTTCATTACCATGAAGTAAACTCCAGTATGAGTAAAGGAATATTTTCTTAACTCTCACTGCTCAGTGGTAGCAGAATTTGGCTCCCAATAAAGGAAAAGGAGAACTTGGCACTCCAAATTCCCTTGTTAGCTACTGCCTCACTCAATCTACAGGCACTGAAGTCTGACTTTGAACAAAAAGGGACAATAGATTTGTCAGGTTATATCTTCTGGATCAGGCTAGATTTGATCCCTGTTATAAAAATAGGCTAAAGAAATAGGGATTCACTTACAGATTTGACCACTAACTAAGGAAATGAGTAAGTCTGTGTTTCCGCACTCCATTGGTAAAGCTTGCATGCAATGCCTTTTTTTCTCATCTTTTGTCTAGCTAGTCTTGTATAAATTTAGAGATGTTGGTGTCATTTGTGATTGTTTTTCTTGTGTTTTTCTGTCAGACATGGCTCATTAGATTGTCTGTTTGAGGTTACCCAAGTAGTATCACAATATGGTGAATTTTGGTATTGGAACACACAAGTCATTCTGGTAGTCTGCATTTTACTGTAATGTATTCTTTTTTCTTTCTATCAATGGAACTTTCTTGTATAAATTTAGAGATGTTGGTGTCATTTGTGATTGTTTTTCTTGTGTTTTTCTGTCAGACATGGCTCATTAGATTGTCTGTTTGAGGTTACCCAAGTAGTATCACAATATGGTGAATTTTGGTATTGGAACACACAAGTCATTCTGGTAGTCTGCATTTTACTGTAATGTATACTTTTTTCTTTCTATCTAATGGAACTTCTGATGTTTTCAGACTTGGCATCTCCTGAATATAAATGTCAAAGATAGCCCTTTTTCATGCCTTCATGGTTGAGAATGGGATTTGGAGTTGTGTTTTCGAGGATCTGGCAAATTACGATGATGGTGATAGGGCTGGGTTTGAATGTCTAATTAAGAAGAAGGATATGTCTACTAAATATTGAAGTACTGCAACTGGGGGTAAGAATTAGGGTTGAGAAAGCTCGAAACTGCAGAATACAGGCTCATTACTCACTTCAGCAATGCCTGAACCTGACTGTCTACAGATAGCAAGATTCAAGTAACTTAAATGCATATCTGATTCTTAATTATTATGCAGTGCTGAATTCTTAGCTTTACATTGGGGGAAAAAAAAATAGGGTTAGGGAGAGTCAGGGTTGTAGAGGTGCATATTGGTGAATATTTGAAAGCAAACTGAGGTAGCTACATCAATTAATACAACTTTTCTCCTTAATTTTTCAAATGCTAGAACATGTAATTTTTTTAGTCAAGCATGGTATTGGAGCTCAGCAAGATTGTGGCCACTGTGCATGTATTGTTGCTGATTTCAGCACTATCCAGAGTCATAAAATGTGAGTGGTTATCAGTTGATGTGAAAATCCATTTCTTAAGTTGCAGGCATCATGGAGTTCACAGTCTTTAGGGAAGGCTAGGGTTAAGGAGGTAAAGGCCATAGAACTGAAGTAATTCTTGTAGTTTGGCAGTTTTGATCAAGAGAACTGAAAACTGTTATCAATAGATATGAATATTGCCTTTTTCCTCTTTGGGCTGTGGTGAATGTCAACTTTTATATTGTAGACTAAGGCTAAAGGCAAGCAAACTCAGGGTTACAAAGCACAGCCTGTTGTTGATTTCAGGCAAGAGCACTCCCACAATATTGGAGTGGCTAACAGGATTTCTGGACAGAATTAGTTCTCCTGGGAAATGCTAAGGTTAATGATGAGATGAGTGTTAGCCTTCTGGAACCTAAGTGTCTCAGACTTGTAAGTGTAGTTGTATTTTGGAAGATGCTGTGAAGTGATACCCTTTTTTACTTTTGTTAATTTTTCAGGCATTTGTAGGTTTCTATTTTGTATTCAAGTAACATCTATCAGTAAGGATTAGGATCTTAGACAAGGGGAGCAAAGGCAAAGAACTGGGATTCTTAGTGAAAGTCAGTAAGAGAAGCCAGTACTTTTCCTAGAAGTAGTGGTTTCTCTTACTTTAAATTTAGGTTTAGGATTAGAATATAGGCCAGAGTACAGCAAGCTGAGGTTGAGAGATGTGGATTGCCACCTATTTTAAGATGAGCAAGCAGTTGGAAACTAAAGTCCATAGGTAAATTTCCAGATTCTGTTCTGGCATTTCATTCTAGTTATTGTGTTCCTCATGTTTGAAATTGCTGTTGGGGGATAGGGTAAGGGCTGGGAATAGGGCTTTTCAAACAAAGCCCTGTGTAGCTTCCTGTAGGTGTAAACATCTCATGATTCTTACTGTTCTTAAAGCAGAAAGGCCTTAGGTTCTTTGGAGATGGCTGTGGTTAGAGTTATGGTTACTTAGAATGATTCCTGTATTTTATTTTGTTTTGTGGGATTTTTTTGCTTGTTTGGAGGATTTTTTAATTTATTTTTTTTAAGGAGAACTAATAAGGTTTAACTCAAGGACAAGAATAAAAAAGTACTGCTACTCAAATTATAGACCCACACTGGTAAAATCAAGCCTAAGATTCACAAGCTTATAACTCCAGATCATGGATTTTAGCTGATTGCAGTCAGGGCATCTGACATAAACTGAAGTTAAGTGTCAGTATTTTTTAGTGTTTTATACACATACAGATGTGTTATTCAACTCAAGTAAGTCTAGGGCTGTAATTGTGGTAGATTTATGTTGCTGTTAAGAATAACTGCAGAATGGAATGCTGATAAGATTGGTACAGATATCAGGTGATATAAGTGGTTTCCACTTAATCGGGTAACAATTATTTCCTATCTTTCTGTTCAAAGGAAAGGTTAAGTTCAGGGCTAGGCCTGAGCAACGATTATGAAACCTTTACCATTGGTGAGTTTTAAACCATAAGAACATCTCTCATGAATCTGAAACAATATTTATTATGATAATTGTATATAAAAGACTGTATATTTTCAAGTGGGGTTGCCTGTTTAGGTTTTACTCTTTCAGAGTATGATTTCCCTTGATTTCTGTCAGATTTTCAGATTTATCCTGGCATGGGTGTATCCCAGTTCAGCTTACTGTTGACATTTCATTTAGCAGTAATTTCCTAAAGTTTCTCATTTTATGGTTGGGTTAGGATTTTAGAGAGAGAGGTTCATAAACATGGCAGTATTTTTTTCCCCCTCTAGTCCAGCATTAATAGATACAAATATTTCATTTTTAATTTTGGGGAGCATTTGGCTGGATAGGCACTAACAGCACAAGATGTGTGTGATGCAATGGTGCATGTTCTTCTTCCTGACAGAGTGTGGCTCTGCCACTTTGGTCTCCCATGCGAGAGTTCTAAATTTCAGCTTATAAGGCAGGAATATGTTCTTTTCCCTTGAAATAATTAAATATTCATTGGACCGAATAGGTAAACAAGAAGGAACTTTATGATCTGGTTGTTGGGATATTAGTGTGGAGACAGATGGATAAAACTCTACCTGCTGCTTCCATAATATTTAATATAAAATACTCAGTTATTTTGAGGAGCACTGACTGGAACCCTGTACTTCCTCTGCCTTCCAGTATTGTTTTCCTAACCAGTGGACCATGGAGTGTTCTTTCTTTTACCTATTATTTCATGCAAACTGGAGGTAAGAAATTGAAGTAATCATGTAATGTAAACTATATCTTCATAGTTTGAGAAGTCTTATGGGATTTGGACTTTGAGGTTACAGGCTTGGGGAAGAATGGCTGGAAAGCTGTCTGGCATAAAGGGACCTGGGGGTGTTGGTCAACAGTTGGCTGAGTATGAGCCAGCAATGTGCCAAGGTGGCCAGGAAGACCCAACAGCATGCTGGCTGGTATCAGGAATAATGTGGCCAGCAAGACTAGGGAAGTGATTGTCCCCAGGTGCTTGGCACTGGTGAGGGTGCACCTCAAATGCTATGTTCAGTTTTGGGCCCCTCACTACAAGAAGGGCATTGAGTTGCTGGAGTGAATCCAGAGGAGAGCATCAAAGCTGGTGAGGGAAGTAGGGGGAAGGATCTAGACTCAGGAGCAGGTTGGGCATTGGGTTGTGGGTGGTGGTTAGCCGTTGTGTTATGCATCACTCCATATATTCCTTTATTAGTATTACTGTTATTATTATTTCTTCTCTCCTTGTGTTGTCCTGTTAAACTGTCCTTACCTTAACCCACCAGCTTTGCCTCTTTTTCTTCCAATTCTGAGGAGTGAGCCAGGTACCATGTGGTGCTTAGTCGCCGGCTGAGACTAAACCACAAAAGCATGTTTGACTGTTCATTGCTACCATAGTGTAGATGGTGTTAACATGCAGACTTCTTCTAGAGCCTTAGTGGTAGAATTATAGAAAACTTTGAACCTGCATAAATTGGGCAGCAGTCGATGGGAATTGAATGGCATTGAGTTTAAGCACTGAGGTGGCAGCCAGGTAAACAATTTTTTAAAAAAATCTTGTTTGTTCCATCCCCTTAATATCTGTAGAGTAGTAATAAGTCTAGTCTTGGATTAGGTTGATGTTTCAAATGATTTCAAAGTTTGTTGACTAAAGAAAAGGCAAACAAAGAAACAAACAAAACCAGCCAAAAAAACCCAACCCTGTAAGAGCCTCAATTTAGATTGAATTTACCAGGGGAAAAATTTGCTTATTTGCTTGTTCTTAAAAAAGCAAAAGTAAATAGGTGTAAGTAAAGAATTATCATAGATTTTTGTGTTAATCTGCTTCAGCCTCTTGGTTATCTGACAAACATGCTTATAATAAAACCAGCAAATTTGAGACAGCTGACACATTATTTAAGGGATGCCAGTAAAGAACCCCAGTATCAAAATTTCTAGGTTTTATCCTGTTAAGGTAATTATGGACATGTCTTGAAACTGTGATTACACATTGAAGAGATAAGTCAAAGAAATTAGCAAACAAGTTAAACAGGCACAGCAAGGAGACACACCAAACCTGTTCTTTTCATTTCTGCCTCATTTTCTGGATATTTATTTGATGTGTTGAGTAAGAAACATATTTTTACTTACCATACTGATTAAATGCAGATGTAATACAGATATTTCTAGTGCTTCATGCACATCTATCATGATATCATTTGGCATGCTATCAATGGGAGAAGAAAATATCAAATTACTGAAGTAATTATGCTTCAGTATTACAAGGCAAAATATATATGCTCACAATGGGGCTTGTTTTTAGAGAGTAGAGAAGCATTTGAATTCAATTCTTGATGTAGAGATGTTTCTGAATGAGGCATAGTCTGAAACAGCAAAAAGCATCGCCTGACCTATTTGAAGTCAAGAGACTGCAATTTGGCATCTCTCTAAACAGAAGAGGATGTCCTGGAGTTAAACACTCTATAAAAATAAATTTAAATATGTGTAATAGAAACCTCTTGTCTTCAACATAAAGATACAGCAGTAATGATTAAATGAGGCTGACATTTAATATTAACAAAAAGATCTGGTTTAGGCATTAATACGAGTCAACATTTCTCATACTAAATTTAAGAAATGTTTTCACATGTATTTATCATTAGCTGTCAAGACTTAAATTTTGTAAATTTCCATAAAGATACAGATCTCTGAAAAGTTAATGTTGTTTACCTTCAGAAGTTGAAAATACATCTATTTTTTAAGGAAGTGTCCATCTGAAAAACAACAGATCAAGTAATTTTTATCTTATAACATGCAGGTAAAATCTCCAAAGAAACTCTACAAAATATTGCTTATTTACAGTGTTAGGGTTTTTTAAGCAAATACATTAATGGTACGGAGATTGTAAAGGTTTAGCTCACAGGTTTGCATTTTTACAAAATAAGCCAGCTTTTTCTGACTGTTAATATTGTGCATTGCAGACTGTGCAAATGAAAATATCTGATTTTGAAGAGTGATTCAATTAACATTTCCTTTCCATACTCTAGATTTCCAAAATGTTAAGAGTATTGATTAAACATCTGGTATTTTGGTAGGTTTCCCATATCTTTAAAAGAACAGCTCTCAAATGGTTTGGAGACTCTAAAGGCTCAAAGGAGGAGTGTGCTGTTTCTCATTTTGGTATAATTGAACAGATTTGGGGAGGGAGAGAAAAACTTACAGAAAGTTTTATGTATGTTGTGTTCTATAGATGTATGTCTATAAATGAAAAAAAAACTTCCAAGTGGCATCTCTTTTCATTTTAGATTGCCATCCTTTCACTAATTTGCTATGACTAAAAGGAAGACTTCTTTGTCATCTATTTGAGGAAATGGCAACAATGATTAAAATCCCATAGCATAATTTCCTGTCATTATCTACAAAGTCCCATAATAGATTAATGACTATGTAAACACTCGGCTGTCTCTGAGCATGATCAATAGTAGAAGTCTACATAAAATTTAAGAATAAGGGACATTGTAATATCCTTCTCAGTTTGTGGAGATCAGTGATACAGGATTGCCGTGAGCCAGAAGTTCGGTCGGATTTAGGGATGGAATTACGCTTCATGAACTTGTTTAACCTAATTTTGCATGCGGTTATCTGTTTGATCTCCATAAAATCCAGTGGCAGGGAGTTTCAAGGAATGATTATGTACTGTATGGAAATGCATGCTGACTTGTTTTTCATCTGCTACCTTGTTATTTTATGGGATGTTCCTTCATTCTTGTGTTATATGAAGTGGAAAATAGTTGTTTCCTCTTCACTTTCTCCACAGAATTCCTATTTCTATAGAACTCTCTCATCAGCAGTCTGTTTTCCAAAAAGAGAAATTCTTTATAGACTTTTCTGGTGTGGAAATTCTTTTAATTTTTCTTGTTGACAACCTTAGTGGCCCTTCTGTTCCTACAGGTTGTTAAATTTTCTGTGCCATCTAGGCATGTTTTCAGTCTGTTCTTTTAAATGAGAATAATTTAGGAAAAATTGAGAAAGATGAGAAGTGAAGCAAAAAGGGAAGGCCCTCCCAACTTCTCCTTTTCTACTTCCCACTCTTCCACAGGATTAAAAAAAATATTATTTTTTCTTTCTTTCTGTAAGGTAGATTGCTTCCTTAGCCTTGCAAATATTTGCCTGGATTAAAAATACAAAATAATAGACAAAAGCATGTAAATAAATAAAATTTATCTGGAATTCTGTGCCATGAGTGGACTAAATTATGTTGCTATGGCACTGAAATTCCTTTTCCAGTTAAAACAATGGCATATTTCAAATTATCTTCAGTGCGGCCAGATCTGGATCTGGGAAATATATAAAACATTTCAGTTTCTACCATTGCTAATCAGTTGAGTAAAGTTTGAGGAATTTTTAAGTTGTTGCTGTGCTACTGCTGCTGTCTTGTCATCGCCCAGATTTATCTGTTGTATCTCATGGTTTGGACTGCAGATACTTGTTTGAATTAGATGATGCAACCTAAGGAAAGATCTTCAGAGAAGGAAAAATTAATTTTTCTTTTTGATTCTGTTATGAAAAGAGAAGTGTACTCATAATAATAATGATAAAAAACCCAAACAACTTTAAGATTTACATTATACTTCTTATAAATTCTAAGCCTGTTGCCATGCAGTTATGGTTTCAGGGAGGGAGGTGAAAAGGTCCCCTCTGTAAAAATTCCCTCTCCCCTTGAAAGTTTAGCATTCACTTAGCATGCTTTCGCAGCCATTAAATATGTAGCTTTATTTATGGATGAAAGCCACCATTGCAATATTCTTTGCTCTTAAAGACTGAGGGCTGAATGAATTTCAAAACTGATACACCTCGTATCTCTAAGTGCCAAGTCTCCATTTTAATTCAAGATTCATTTCTTAACAAACCTTTAACCACTCAACTGTCGGCTGTCTGCTTTCTATCTCAGTATACAGGTCAGGAAATAGTAAAAGGACAGGTCAGATACATGAACTATACTGCTCCAGGTACAAACTTGTCTCTTCTTTCTGGCCAATGTAGCTGAACAGGCAGTATGGAAGTGGCTGTTGAGATGAACAGCAAAAGCATGAAACTTACACTGAGACTTAGTAGCACTTTTTTTTTTTTTTTTTAATTGTCTTTCTAGGTCAACAGCATGAAATGTTATATTCCTGATTATCTTAGTGTTTCTTATACTAGTTAAGAATACTTACTTGGATAATTTTCCAGCCAAAGTTATGTTTTTTTATTACATCAAAAGGTTTTGTTTCTGAAACAAATATCTGTTTTGCCAATATTTGTAATATGAGAAGTCAAAGTGGTAATATTTGTTTTTTTCCTGATGAAAACATATTTTTGACTTTATGTCTTGAATTTCATTTGTTGTGCTTACATTTTTTAATTTATATCTGTACAATTACAACATTCTGTCCATTACTGTTGTAACTGTTTAATAAATGAACCCTAGTTGCAACTGCAGTGGCAACATTATAACATGGATAAAGGTATCCTTCTGTGATCATGAAGAATGAATGATCTGGGGTCCAAAAAGTATTCCAAGAAAGAAAGGCAGGTGTGTGCTTCTTTTTTTTTTTTTTTTTAAATTATTTTTTATTTTTTTTAAACTCAGGGTGTTTATTCCTTATTTGTTACAATTTTAGATGATTTTCAATTCTGAGAGAAAGATAATCAGTTTTTTATCAGTAGGAGCAGAAATGCACCTTATGTACTAATGTTGCTACATATAGCTTGCTGCAGAGCTCAAAGATAATCTGTAGCTAAAATCAACATGAAATCAAAATTGGAAACATTTTGAAGAAGACATTGGTAAAATGTGGGTAATTTATGCAGAGTAAAATGAGTGTATATTTTAAAGAAGGATACATTGTTTCTGACAGAGTTTAGCAGTGTTAGCACTGCTGAAATTGCTCAGGTTACGTAATAATTTCATATTTTTTCAGAGTTTTTTTCCATTCTCTCCAAGGACATTTTGGGTTGAGTTCTTATGGAAAAGAGAGTGAAGGCAAGAGTTCTGGGATAGCAAAGAACTCCCAGAAGAGTTTTTGATTTTTGCCTGTGTAATTCCAATTTGTATGTCTCTAAGTCCCGAATTCTGGAAAATGTAAGAGAAAACTACCATGACTCAGCTTAATAGAGAAAGTGAGAGTGGTTAAGGCAGCTAAGAGAATTGTCGAGTTTTATTACTACCAGTGGACTATCCTCTAGTTCTTTCAGTTTCACTCCAAGAACTAAATGGATCCTTCAAAACCTGGCTAACTACCAAGGACACAATCAAACATCTGTGCACCAGATGGATAGAGCATTATATCCAGCTGTGTTACTGCAGCTACATCTGCAGAACACTGGCTATGTCAACTGCCATGGCCAGCAGGCTTTGGGAATACTATCTATTGGAACTAAAGCTTGCAACAGAAGTAAAATAAGTGGGTATTTTGCTTTCAACTTTTTTGCCTTTTACCTCTCCACATTTCTCAAAAGAGTTCCTTGTATGTTTGAATTAATAGCGGGAAATAGCATAAGAACTTTCACCACTGAAGATTTGATTTCATATTGTGATAAATAAAAGAAAATTAGTTTAATCTCATCCTGTATTTTCATTTTAATGTTTGCTGTTTTGTCTTTTAGAAAATACTATAATAATTCAGAGAAACAGTCTTTTCTTCCTTTGTAGTTGAAGTCCTGTATGTTAGCTGAGGAAAAATGAGGAGAGCTTTTCTTCCAGAGACCAGTAGTGCAAACTTCCAGAAGGATATAAAAATTTCTGTTTGACTTGCTGAAACAATTAGTTTATATCAGTAGGATACTCCATAGATTTCCCTACCAAATGCTCAGAACCGTATTCAGATTGTCTTGCTACATATAGTAGCAAAGCTGTGTCATTCATAGCAAGATTTATTTTAACTGTTTCCCTCCTATCCTTTTCCATTCCCTTCAAGAATCAGTTGCAATTCCCTTGATAGAGAAAACATAAGTAAGTTAGTAAAAGCAAATGAAAACTTTTTTTTTTTTCTTCAAAATGGAGCAGAAGCAGTGCTTGGCAGATGTAGAATAATAACAGTGGTTACTCTTTGGAGCTGGCAATGTTCCTTGCAGTTTTTAGGCAAATCTTTTCCAATTATATTTATAATTCTCACAAATAAAACGTGAGTGCTAATTTCACACTACTGAATGCATAAACAATTTTTCGTACTGATAGTTTTTCATGTCTAAACTTACCTGGTGTATTTGTAATCCAAAAATGTCTCTTCTACTTTTAAGGGTAGAGTTACCTCAACAGTTAACAAAAGTTCTCAATTTAGAATTTTACTTTTTTTTGCAAGAAAAAAGTGCTATTGGTAGCAACATTAAAAAGTTACTGATTTACTTTTTCAATTTTGAGTTGCTTAGTCATTCTATTCAAAGTTCTGTATCTTCAGTAAGTATTTGTATCTGACTGATTGTGTTTGGACGCACATTGAATACAATGATAGACCTTTAAAAAATGACCAAGTGCATGCACTGCTTTTGGAAATTCAAAAGAATTATTATTTGGGGATAAATTTACACATCAGAGAAAATGCATTCAAACAGGTTAAAACAAACCCACCTAAAACAATGCCAGCACATTATAAAAAAGGAGCAAAAAAAATATTTACATAAACCCAAAATATTTCACTTTATTGACACCTACTAGTACCAGACCATTTATACAGCTGCAAATACTAATTATTGACTACATCATAGTTGAGATTCTGTTTAGGTTTGATTCAGTGTTCTCTCTGTTTATTTCTGAATCTTCTTCATCTCCATATCCTGCTCTTCCAGTAGTAATAGCTGGATTTTAGATACATCTTGCCCTGCATATTTGCCTTTTCTCATACTGTCAAGAACAGAAGAGTGTTCTGGTAGCAGGAGACATAAACAAGATAAAGTACATTTATTTTCTCTGACTTAAATCATAGGCAGTACTATCTAGGCTCTGAACCTAGTTTGTGTCTAGATAATATTGGGAAGCAAGATGAAACGTTTTTGTTTCCATTCCAGGCCTCTTAATAGCAAATATTTATCCCTAGAAGAAACGGGGTTTGTAACTTACTGGATATTTTCTCTTGAAAAATGGGGGTTCCACTCTGCTAGTAACTCATATTAAAACTACTAGCTGCTTTTCTGCTGTTTTGTACACTAACCTATCTGGAAGCAATATAGACGCTCCAACTTGTGACTCACAGCATGGGTCTGTTGATGCGATTGAAGTGCTTTATGCAGTAAGGAGATGGCTGAATGAACTCTAGAATAAAATTAAGTAGTTGCATGATATTCTTGGTTAAATTGTATTAAAGTAACTTTTGAGTGAGAAGAGGTGCTGTTATTGTTAGGCATAGTATTATGAAATTTTTAATTTATTTACAGTAGTGAAAATTGAATTTTTGTATTTTACTTTTAAATGATAGTGAAGAAACTAAAAATACTCTGCTGATTAAAACATAAGCCGCATCTTATGCAAAACCCATCTGAGATAAAATTACACCAGTTGGTGTATATATATGGGAGAACTGGATTTTATTCCAAGGTTACAGGTAACTCACTGAAGTTCCAAACTACCTATACACTTCCAAATATTTCTATATTGCTTTAACATTTTATTACTGTATTGTTGAAGTCAGCCACCATTGCCGTTTGTTTAGGGTGTGGGTTTTTTCTCCTCTCTTCAATGCCTTTGACTTCTTCTGCAAGGAAATATAGTAGAATTGTGTGAAAGTTTTCCTTTATTGCTGACAAATTCTGTTCCTATGACAGGTATCTAGGCCCTGTAAACTACCATGCTGTAAGTAAAATCATATTTGTAAAACTCTGGAATTAATGTCCACTGTCAGATGTGAAAGAGAGCTCAAGACAGAATTACTATTGAAAGAATAATTGGGCAGATTTGAATAAACAGAGAAAATAAGGATGAGATGAAAGGTTACAAAAAATAAATTATATCAAAGTCCTGATGCTCTGAAAAGTAGCACCTTTAAAGAAAATGTAGAAAAGCACCTGGAATGAATAGAGAAGAAAAAAAACCCCTAACAGCTACAGTAAATAAAGAGCATTAACAAAGCCAGGTACAGCCAGAGAGGCATGGGAAAGAAAATAGTGCAATCTCTTTTCATGAAGTGTAAAGTAGACAAAAGAATGCCTGAAACAGTTAACTGAGGAGTTCTGAGGAGGTTGTGATCACAGTATTATTTTCTATTATATACTAAAAACTCTTCTCAATGCTTTGAAAAGAATTCTTGTTTGTTCAAAACTTGAACAGCTCTAATACTTGTTTGAAAATATTTAATAGATGTAGAAATTCTTGTGTGTATCTCTATAATTGCTATAATAAATAAGAAGTACCTTGGAAGTAAAACTGAACTCCTGTAAATATTTTTTATTAGTTCATGTTAAAATAGTCAGGAGTGATAAATCTGAAAGTCTGTGATTTACTTTGCTGGTACAGCCTTGCCTGGAATTTCAGACGGGTGATAGTTGTTACTATTGTAATCTCATCAAATAGGTCAACAGAACTTTACTGATAGGCAAAGGTGAATATTAAAGGTGTCTTCAATTTTTTGGCCACAGTCCTTGGAAGTACCTATGATAAGCTGGCCTTCTCTTAATATTTTTCTTAATTCTGTTTTTAGATGTTAACAGGCGAATGTAGAAAAAGAGGTAAAATTTTCATTAAAATGATAGTTAGTGTGATAAGCAGAAGATGGGCTCTCATATCACTAGTACTATGGAGGGCAAATGAAGTGTATGTCAAGCCAATAAGGTAAGTGTTCAGAACTGGAAAGTCCTTCTTTTTATCACTTTGTGCTATAGAAGTAAGGCTTTATTACCACTCCTTTGGAAAGCAGGAGTGGTGTATTAATTGGTAAAAATCAAATTGTTAAAGTATTCATTGACAACAATTTAACTATGAGTTTGGGTGATGAGGACTTTTCATCCAAGAATCTTAGGTATTCTTTAAAAATACTAATTAGTTGTTGTTTAGGAAATTAACTTGTGGTGCTGTAAATTCTGTTTTCTCTGTCTGTGGATATTGTCGACCATGTTTCCTTCTGTATCAGATTTGCAGTCATCTTAACTGTCTTGTCAAGATTGATCTTGTATTCTTTTCATTCTTCCTGTCCACATTGAAATGACCATGTGTAATGAAGAAGACAAATCTGGTATGTTGACGGGGTTTTTTTTCAGAGCTAGGAAATGCTTAGCGCATCTTAGATAAAACCTTTGTAGTGACCCCTTGTTTTTCATAATTAGGACTGGCACACTGTTATCATTTACATATTATTTTTTCTGGTAGAATTGCTAAAAGGTGCTGTGCTAGGTTCAAGTATGAAGATACAAAATTTGAAAGATCATAGAGACCTTCTAGTGCTTGCATTTTCTGACCCGTTGCTTTCCTAAAGACTTTTGTGACTATATAGTTTACATTTTTTTTTTTTCTTTTTAAATAAGAAGTTTTATGATATTTCCATTTTCTTTTGCTAGCCAAGTCTTATGCGATTGAACACAGAATTTATTTATTTATCACTTCTAGAAGTGGCTATAGTCCACATCTCCCAAAATAAAACCTATCTAAAATCTAATAAAAATGCTACAATCACATATTTCTCATTATTGCACTTTTCCAACTGTAGAACTATTAGACAGGCTGCTAAGTCATGAATAATGCTTCTCTCCTTTTTCTGTCTGCTTTTCTTTCTTTCCTGTTCTGGCAATGTCAGCTCTGCAAGCATAATAGAGATACATTCTATGTGTTACTTGCCAGTGCCAAAGGGCAGTGTAAGCATTGCATCATCTATTGCTATAGAACTCATTCTGCTACAGGACACACAATTGAATCAAAGACTTTATTCCTGTTACTAGATCAACTTTTGTGAGTCACATCTTCGGAATATTTGTCTTCTAAAGTCCTGCCTAAATGTGAGTGATTTGAGAGAGGGAGAACATCTTCCTAAGCATTTTTTGCACAAATGAAAATTTGCCATCCTGATTTTGAAAAACTGATACAATCCTGAAGTTGAACAAAACTCCGCCTTCTTCAACTTCTTGATTAACACGCATTTCTAAAAATATAGTTCGAAACTGAGCTATTTTTTTTTCTTCCTCAGAATAAGTAATGCATATAAACATCAGTTATTTGCAGGACTACAAACATCAAGATCCATTTTGATGATTGCTCTTCAGTTTTCTACCTCATTAGAATCTAGTCAGCTAGAAATAATATTTCTGATTTCTCTATGGATCAGAATTCTCTCATATACACAAGCTTTGAAATAAGTTTTGCAAGTATTTTCAGTTGCTGTCCAAGCTTTTTCTGTAGCTGCTATCCAGACTGTTGCAAATCCTTGCTATGAATTTGAATTTTTTTACAGCTCTCAGCATGTTTCTGATATACCATAGCAATTCTTAGGTCTTCTGAACTAGTTTTACTACATGCTGATCACGTTTTGCCGAAGACTTCTCAGAGTTGATGCTCATTTTGTTTCTATATTTGGTTTTTCTGCCTGATCCAAACTATCCAATGAACTAGACCTGTCTTCTGCTAATTTCTCAAATGTCAGACTAGATGTTTCATGGTTCTGAGAAGATACTGCTTCACTTTGGGTTCTGGAAAAAGTTAGAGTTGCCTTCCAGATCTAGTTAAAGTCCTTTTGTCTCACTTTTTTGACCTTTTTTCCCTTCTGTTACAAAAGTAGGTCTGCAATTGGGTATTACCCAAATTTCAGCAGAATTAGTAAATATACTATTAGAAAGTGTTGTCTATGATCCTGTTAATTGATTTTGTCACGAGAGCCCTGTGACAGCGGTGGGTTTTTTAAATCTTAGGTTTATTTCATCTTTTTTTCTTTGGGCTTTTTTATTTCTCACTTGCTTTTCTCATAGTGCTCTTCTGTTTGCATTGTTCAAAGGACTGGTCTTAAGGAATCTTGATGTCGCATGATGATTTGCGGCTTGGCTTTCTCTCTGTATACTTGTGTTCCATTCAAGCCACTAAACTAACTGGCAGCTAGCTTCTCTCTGTGTTTTCACATACTGCTGGGAGGCAGAAAAACCAGTTTTATCCAGACAGCACTGTGAGGATGAGTTGGATGAAATTACCCAGTCTGCTTGCAAAAAATTTACATTTCTTATAAGCATATGCATTGTCTAATAGAGGCATTTCTAGGACTTCAAAATACTACACCATTTGAGAGAATAGTATGCTACGTGGCACAACAAACAGTAGTTCTGTTTAGAAAAGTCAGTTTTGAATATGTTATCTTTTTAAAATACATACCTAAATGAAGTGGCATCTTACTATAGGAAATCAGAATAAATAGGTTAAATTGAGCATAGTCACCTAGAAATGGAAAGCAAAATGTTTTCTATACTCTTCAGATTCTTCATATAGATTATTATTTTTTGCTTCACAGTAAATATCATTAAGCTTTTAGTAGCTGCAAATCTTGTATGTGAGAACATAACTGCTTTTCCCCATCAGTGAAGGCATGTGTGCGTTTTTGTTTAATAACAACTTTGATCCTTCTACTGTTGGCAATGGTCATTGAGAAATCCTGACATAAAGAAGGTATCTGCAAGATAAAGTTATACAAGGGATGATTAGCAGCACTTAAGTTTTCTTTTTGTTGAAAGGAAGAATCCCTGATTGAACAGTGCATTGAATGATATGACAAGCAAGTACTTGATCCCTGTCCAGCTGGAAAGGAATTGTATTCATCAGCAGCTTTTTAGCTAAGGATGTCTTTATATTTTCACTCTTTGTTTGAGTCTCTCCAGATCCTCCCTTTACTTCATGTCAGCACTATATAGTAGGTATGCCAAGTGGTTTTGAAATTTAAATTACAGTCTCTTTTTCAGATGTTATTGGAAAGAACATGTAATTTATAACCACGTGTTAGGAGTACAGGATGTTCATGGTTCACTGCCAATTCTTCTTTTGTAAAGTTAATAAAACTTTCATAAAACACTTATACACTTGTATGTTTCATGGTAAAGATTTTTTTATCTCATAGTCTAATGTAAAGATTTATTAAAAACATTTTTTTGTTAAGAGGAGTGTCAATAGTTTGCAGCTGAGTGTAATTTTGAATTCCCAGTAGATGACAGTCTGACTGAAAATGACACTAACAGCTTTGTTGATTTAGCACTAAAAATAAAGGATTCTTTCAAATGATATAAAGCTCTAATACCCTGAGTGTGCTGAAATACACTTGAGACCCTTAAGTAGAGTTTCAGCGAGATGTTCGACAGCGCTATGGATTCCGGTGAACAAGCGTTAGCATGCTTGCTGGCACAGACCCATTGGGCTCCCACCTAAAAATTAATGTGAAGGATTAGGGTACTGCACTACTAACAAGAGAACCTGATATGTCTAAATATGGGAACCATCAGAGCTTCAGATAATGTCATGGAATAGACTTCTAGTAAGAGCTTGCGACATAATTGTGACTAAGTTTTTCTTTTTTTGGCTCAAAAATTGAGCACTTGAAATATTGAATTCAGTAGCAACGCAAAACTACTACCATCTGATAGCTATGAAGAGGTATGTGAAAAGAGTAGATGGTTTTATGCCAGCTTCTGCAGGATGGTTGTTCGCTCTCTTTTTGTGATGTGATAATTGATAGCTTTGCTGGCGATCTTGGCAAAGAAGCTGAGGATTAAATAGCCAGAGAGATGGAACTTTCCTAGTCTCCTAAGTGAGAAACAGACATGTTGGCCAGGCAGCATTGAAGAGTCTGCAGCACTCCTGCTGTACTTCACATAAATACTGCAAAGTGTTTTCCTCCATCTTTGAATGGTTTTAATTCAAACTATGAGGATAGAGTTATATACGGTGTAGCTTTGTCCAATTTTAATGTATTTTTCACTTGTATTCTGGAATAGATCAGGTTATTTAGTGACAGTATTCTTGACAACTTTATAGCCACCTACCCTAAGAATCTACATCAATGTAAAGGAAGTACAAAGCTCTACACTTCTGTGAATAATTGCACAAAAGAAAGTTAGGACAGGACTCTGGTGTAGACATGACATCAGATAGGACATGGATAAATTTGTTATTTATCCAATCCAATTTTTATCCTGAGTTTTCATGGGTAATCTACCAGGACACTACCACTCTCAGTCCGGTAGCTACTACTTAAAAAATTTCAATAAATCACTATTTACTCTAACCCTGCCAACATTTGATATTTCATCCATATGTTGTGACTACTGCAGTACGTTTTATTCTGTCTTTGGTGGATTTTTAAACAATTCCCTCCTGATCCACAAGTGGCTAAAATTTGAGAACAGAAGGGCTACATGGGGCAGCCTTTTCAAAATTAATACCTGTAAATTTTAGTAACAATAATATCTGTAAATGGTATTTTCAGCTGTGAAAACAGTAGCTGTAGGAAGCAGAAGGAGATCTAGGAAAAAACTAAGGTTTTGTTGTATATTTCCATTTTATCTTGTCTATGTGATAAAACAGAAGTCTGTATCCTTAGAGAATCAATTAGTGTGCATAGAAATAAGGAGGTAATTATACAGAGGAAGTTCAAGACGAAATGGTTGAAAATGGAATGTGTTTATCCGAAAATGTTGAATGTCTGCTGATTCTTGACCTAGATCATACAGTGGTCATAAATTTGATTTAAATAAAGTCAGGTTTCTAAGGCATATTAAACAGTTTATATAGTGGAGCAGCTTTTGACTCAGATTGACCTCCCAACACAAAACGTGGGATGTATATACAAACTTGGAGAACATAAGCTGGATATAGATTGGCAAGTGACTGTATTGTGCTTTTTCTTCTGCAAGAGTGGTTTTCCAGATTCAGAAAAAAATTGAGAGAGAATCTTCTCAGTTATTGTAAGGGTATCACCTGTCCTTCAAACTTTGCATCACTAAGCAAAAAGCATTCTGAAACACTTTTGGTCCTCTGTAAATGTAGTATAATACGCTCCAAATTCTGAAGTTTTGAAAAGCAATGATGTTAACTAGTCAGGAAAAGTATGGCTATTCTCTGCAAGGAGGTCTGCTGTACTAACTGTGTTCTCATACTGAAGTAATCCTATCCATTTTGCATGTCAAATGAAAAGCATAACGAGGTTCAGGATATTCCTCCTTAAGCAATGATTGGGATCCAAGGCTTGTTTGACACCTTTTGCCTAGTGAGGCTTGTAGGAAAAGATCATACACTTTATTAAATCACCTAATAAAGCCTGAAAAAAAAGAGAGCAGCTTTTAGACACATGAGCCCTTCAAAAGGATTGGTTTAAATTAATTATTCCAGATCTGACTGTGAGCTGAACACCACAATTTTCCATCACAGTAAATTCTTTCCTTCTCACCTTCCAGTGTGTCTGGGGTATCTTTTGAATTTTTGAATCAATCCCATTCTCTATTATATGAATGTGAATTTGCAGAGGAAATAGAACGACTTCCATACCATTACTGTTAATCTCCCTTAATGTAATTAGAAAGCAGGCAAAACCTGTATTAAAGAACAACTTGGGAAAGTAAAAAGTCTGTGGTGGTCTTTAATACTTCCTAACTGGAAATAAATAATTCTTATTTTTATGTACATTTATTTTATTCTGTGTTAAAATTAAAAACACTTAACCTATTTTACCATAATTTTCATGTAACATTTTTAAAATATGGAAATCTTGTTGCTAGCTATTATTAATATCTTTGTTTTGAATTTTTCTGCTTCTATAGATAAGAACAAAATTGGAAAAAAAAATGATACAGTTATGAACTATAGACTGGAACAGAGTGTAAAATTTAGGAGTCATTTGCACTTCCTTCTGTTTTCCATTAAAAGATGAAAAAAATTGTATTAACAAATCTGTGCATGGGATAGATCTGCTTCAATAGAGTGTCTTGTGAATAATAAAGAGAAGGTATTATAGCTGAAATTACTATATTACTAAAATCTATGGAGGAGTGGGCCTTACAGTGACAAAAAAAAGGCTATCCACTGGCGTTTTCTCTTTGTGACATGAACAGACCAAGAGCCAGTGGACACTGTGATAAATCTGCACTTGTGAAAAGGACTGCTGCATTCTGAAATGGTGTTTTCACTGTTCATAAGGGGCCAAGTAAGCCGAGTTCCACCCTCCTTTAATCTTCAGTGAAGACTTCCCTGTCTATCTCATTGTATCTTTCTTGATTGCTGGAGCTCTTTAGAAGTAGGTCTGCCATTGGTAGAGCACTGATGCTTCTCTTCCCTGACACTATCTTTTTGCAACAGCACCTCAGACCTAGCCCTGCAGAAGGCTGTATGCTATAATATTCTTATGCAGTGGTAACCTGTTTGCAACTGCTAACTTTTCTCTGGGTGAATACTAGACCATTGTCTCCTAACAAAAACAGTAGGACTCTATAAATCTAAAGGATAAAGCAAACACTCTAGGCGTAATGCTTTCAATGAAGTAAACTTGTTTGTGCTAGTACAGACTTAGTTAAATATTCACCAAAAATATCTTAAGGTGTTTTGATTTTATTTTATTTTTTGTTATAAAATATATGTTAGAAGATTAAAGCATGTACAGAACATTCCTCCCTCTCATTCATGTCAAAATGAAATTGATAATTGCCAGTTTTTAACCAGCTCAAAAGATGCTTTCAGAGCCTTCCCTTTGCAGGAGATTACTTATTGTTGCCTTTGATGTTGACATTATTTAATAGAAATCTTTTTTTCTTTATGAATTGTTTCAACTTGCTCATGCTGTCTTCAATTTAATGAAGCTTTTGAGAAGGAAACTGTAAACAAATGAGATAGGCTGGTTTAGGAAGAATGTGAATTGTATTCTTTAGCAAGAATTGTTTATGATGATGGTTTAATAATATGTAAAACATATGGACCACCAGAAATCTAAATGCCAGACTTTAGATCTTTGATTTATTATTTCATGTAATTTACATTTTATTCACATTTCCTTTTTTCCCCTCTCCCTCTTTCTTTTTGATATTTCACTTTTTGTAGAAATAGTATAGGTCTGATCAAGATATATTCCTGTTACAGGAATGTACTGTTCATTGGAACCCATAAAAAATGCTGAAAGCAAGCTACCAAATATTGTTATTTTATAGCTTACTAGGGATCCGAGTGTGTTACAATTGAAAGAGACAATAAAACTTAGCTTTTCTTGTGATCTCCTTTTAAAAATGTCCATCAATTATACAGTTTTCCTGAGACTGTTTGTCCAGTTTTGTTTACAGTGTTTATTTATACTTGCACAATATCTGTAAAAGCTGTTTTCTCACCTAAGAGTCATTCAGAACCACTGGATTTTAATGCAAGATAACCAGAGCCAAGTCAGTTTTCAATAATCACTTGTCAGCAACCGAAACAGTAAATCCACAGTTTTCTGCTTTTTAATTGTGAGTTCACGAGTGTGCAAAAATGAACACTATATTGCATTCTGAGTAGAGAAAAACAGTGCACAAACAGTGCAAACTACAGTCATGTCATATCAAACCTATTTTAATAATGCCACAAAGTAGCAGAATTCAGAAGACTGAATTTGCACCATGTCCCTTTGCCTCTGAGAGCTTGATTTCTCCAGAGTTTACCCTAATTTTAGCATTCTTGGAAAATTAAAATGTGTTGCTTAGTTTGCTCGGCACTTGTAGACATTTTGCTAATTAACTACACAAATTCAGATCAGGTGTTGACTAGCACAAATTAATTTACTACTCAACAAAAAAAATATTGCTAGTGTGGAATTGTCATCAGGGAAAATAGGAAAGGAGAAAAGTTGAGTAATCTTTGATCCTACTTTCAGCAAACCTCTGCTGTACAAGTGAGTGGAAGATCAAACATGAAAAGATTTGTGTGCTATATGGTGCTATAGGAATCCAATATTCCAGCAATCATATGTAAGTGAAAATAGGAAATCTGCCAAGAACATAATAGTTATGTAGAAATTATAACTGAAAAATGCAAAACTGTGGTTTGCATATTTTCCTGGACTGCTATATTTTAGCTAAAGATGACATTAGCTGTTGTCAGTCAAAATTCCATCTATCCAGCATGTTAGACTTTTGTGGCACATGGTATCCAAGTAGAGCATCACTAATATCACATAATACTGTGTTTTTCTGGGTGAGGGTTTATGAAATTTCCCTATTCCTGACTGTGTAATAGCCATTGTTATTACTGGACTCTGTAGAGCTGGTTTTTAACTTTTTATTATAAATTATTCCATTTTAGGAGATTTCTGTAAACAAGTTATGATGGGCATTGTTGTTTTCCTATGTCATTTTTCAGTAGAATTAATTCTTTCTTTATTTTTAACTAACCTTTTTCTGGAAAATGAAATTTTTTACATTTAAAATAATGTCTTCATATACATAGCTTTGTGTGGGCTAAGGTGATTTGTGTACATTGCATTCTGGTATAGCTTATAAGGATTACAGTAAGATTGTTTGGATTTTTTTTTTATTTTAGGTGTACAAATCGAAATAATTTGTACCTGTGAATGTAGTTATACCACTGACATACAGGTTTTCATTTCCATGTGGTGTAAAGTTAGAAGACTGATAAAAGTGTATGTATATATGTACAGGAGAGGTACATCCCAATGTTGAGGAAGAGGCATTTTAAAGTGT